>NW_026110873.1:0-675412 GCF_024679095.1 Eriocheir sinensis | reverse complement strand
AATTAATATACAAAATGCACACATACAATAAGGTAAATTTGTATTGAAAAAAAACGCAAAATACAAATAAAACAGTGTAAATTTGTTTCAAAATATATATACGAAAACACTTAAAATAACGTAGATTTCTATAGAAATATATATACAAAATACACATGAAATTATGTAAATACGTATAAAAATATATATATAAAATACATATTAAGTAATGTTAATTCGTGACAAAATAAATAAACAAAATATCATGAAAAGAATGTGTATTTGTATGAAAATAAATAAATTTATAAATATATAAATTTGTATGTAATATATATGCAAGATACATTTAAATAATGTAAATATGTATAAAAAAATATATATACAAAAAACAAATAGAATAATGTAAAATCGTATCAAAATAAATACACCGAATATTAATAAAATAATGTAAATTTGTATGAAAATAAAGATGCAAAATTCCCATCAAATAGCGCATTTTTTATAAAAATATATATACCAAAATACACATAAAATATTTAAATTTGTATTGAAATAAATATACAAAATGCACATACAATAAGGTAAACTTCTATTGAAAGAAATTTGCAAAAATACATATAAAACAATGTAAATTTGTTTCAAAATATATATACGAATACACATAAAATAACGTAGATTTCTATAAAAATATATATACAAAATACACATAAAATTAAGTAAATACGTATAAAAAAATGTAAACAAAATACACATAAAATAATGTAAATTCGAAACAAAATAAATAAACAAAATACCAATAAAAGAATGTATATCTATTTATTTTAATACAAAATCAAATATTTTATGTTTTTTCGTATATATATTTTTTTAAAAAAATGCGTTATTTTATGGGTATTTTGCATCTTAATTTTCATACAAATTTACATTATTTTATTAATATTTTCTGTATTTATTTTGATACGATTTTACATTATTTTATTTATGTTTTGTATATATTTTTTTATACATATTTACATTATTTAATGTGTTGTTTGTATATATATTTGATACATATTTACGTTATTTTAAGTTATTTTATGTGTATTTGTTTATATATTTTGACACAAATTTACAATATTTTATGGGTATTTTGTATATATATTTCAAAAGAAATTTACCTAGTTTTATATGTATTTTGAATATCTATTTTCATACAAACTCAAATTATTTTTATGTATTTTTGTATATATTTCAATACAAATTTTAGTTATGTTATGTGTATTTTGTAAATCTATTTTCATTCAAATATATATTATTTTATTGATATTTTGTTGATTTATATTGATACGAATTTACATTATTTTATATTTACTTTGTATATATATTTTTATACGCATTTACATTATTTAATATTTATTTTGAATATATAATTTTATACAAATTCATGGTATTTTATGTGTATTTGTATATATATTTTCATATAAATTTACATTATTTTATGTGTATTTTGTACATATATTTCATTACAAATTTTCCTTATTATATGTTTATTTTGTATGTGTATTTTGTACATTTATATTTATACAAATACACATTCTTTTATTGGTATTTTGTTTATTTATTTTGTTTCGAGTTTACATTATTTTATGTGTATTTTGTTTACATTTTTTATACGTATTTACTTAATTTGATGTGTATTTTGTATATATATTTTTATAGAAATCTACGTTATTTTATGTGTATTCGTATATATATTTTGAAACAAATTTACATTGTTTTATATGTATTTTTGCATATCTCTTTCAATAGAAGTTTACCTTATTGTATGTGCATTTTGTATATTTATTTCAATACAAATTTAAATATTTTATGTGTATACATGTACAAAAAATACATAAAATAATGTAGATTTGTATGAAATGAAAACAAATACATTTTATATAAAATATATATACAAAATACACATAGAATAATGTAAAATCATATTAAAATAAATACACAGAATATCAATAAAATAATGTAAATTTGTATGAAAATAAAGATGCAAAATACCCATAAAATAAAGCATATTTTTCTAAAAATACATATACAAAAATACACATAGATTAATCAAATTTGTATTAAAATTAATATACAAAATGCACATACAATAAGGTAAATTTGTATTGAAAAAATATGCAAAATACACATAAAACAATGTAAATTTGTTTCAAAATATATATACGAATACACATAAAATAACGCAGATTTCTATAGAAATATATATACAAAATACACTTGAAATAATGTAAATACGTATAAAAATATATATACAAAATACACATTAAATAATGTTAATTCGTGTCAAAATAAATAAGAAAATATCATGAAAAGAATGTGTATTTGTATAAAATATATATACAAAATAAACATAAAATAACCTAGATTTGTATAAAACTATAAACAAAAATACACAAAAATAATTTAAACTTGTATGAAAATAAATATACAAAAAACATATAAAATTAGGTAAATTTGTATTGAAATACATATACAAAATACACATAAAATAATGTAAATTTGAATGAAAATATATAAAAATATAGACTTAAAATAACGTAAATTTGTATCAAATATATATACAAAAAACACATTAAATAATGTAAATATGTATAAAAAAATATATACTAAAAACAAATAAAATAATGTAAAATCGTATCAAAATAAATACAGAAAATATTTATAAAATAATGTAAATTTGTATGAAAATTAAGATGCAAAATACCCATAAAATAACGCATTTTTTATAAAAATATATATTCGAAAAAACATAAAATATTTGATTTTGTATTAAAATAAATAGATATACAAAATACACATAAAATAAGCTAAATTAAATGAAAAATATATACAAAATACACATAGAATAATGTAAAATCGTATCAAAATAAATACACAGAATATCAATAAAATAATGTAATTTTGTATGAAAATAAAGATGCAAAATACCCATAATTTAAAGCATATTTTTTTAAAAATACATATACAAAAATACACATAGAATAATTAAATTTGTATTAAAATTAATATACAAAATGCACGTCCAATAAGGTAAATTTGTATTGAAAAAATATACAAAATGCACATTAAAGCGTAAATTTGTTTAAAAATCTATATACGAATACACATAAAATAACGTAGATTTCTATAGAAATATATATACAAAATACACATGAAATGATGTAAATACGTATAAAAATATATATACAAAATACACATTAAATAATTTAAATTCTCGTCAAAATAAATAAAAAAATATCAATAAAAGAATGTGTATTTGTATGAAAATAGATATACAAAATACTCATAAAATAACCTAAGTTTGTATAAAACTATATACAAAAATACACAAAAATAATTTAAATTTGTATGAAAATAAACATACAAAATACACATAAAATTAGGTAAATTTGTATTGAAATACATATACAAAATACACATAAAATAATGGAAATTTGAATGAAAATATATAAACATATACACTTAAAATAACGTAAATTTGTATCAAATATATATACAAAATACTAATTAAATAATGTAAATATGTATAAAAAAATATATACAAAACACAAATTGAATAATGTAAAATCGTATCAAAATAAATACACAGAATATTAATTAAATAATGTAAATTTGTATGAAAATAAAGATGCAAAATAGCCATAAAATAACGCATTTTTTATAAAAATATATATACCAAAATACACATAAAATATTAAAATTTGTATTAAAATAAACATAAAAAATGCATATACTGTAAGGTAAATTTGTATTGAAATAGATATGCAAAATACATATAAAACAATGTAAATTTGTTTCAAAATATATATACGAATACACATAAAATAACGTTGATTTCTATAAAAATATATACAAAATACACATAAAATGAAGTAAATACGTATTAAAAAATGAATACAAAATACACATAAAAATCGTATCAAAATAAATAAACAAAATACAAGTAAAAGAATGTGTATTTGTATAAATATAAATATACAAAATACACATAAAATATCGTAAATTTATATAAAACTATATACATAAATACACAGAACAAATACACATTCTTTTATTGGTATTTTGTTTATTTATTTTGTTTCGAGTTTATATTATTTTATGTGTATTTTGTTTACATTTTTTTATACGTATTTACCTAATTTTATGTGTATTTTGTATATATATTTTTATAGAAATCTATGTTATTTTATGTGTATTCGTATATATATTTTGAAACAAATTTACAATTTTTTATATGTATTTTTGCATATCTCTTTCAACAGAAGTTTACCTTATTGTATGTGCATTTTGTATATTTATTTCAATACAAATTTAAATATTTTATGTGTATTTTGGTATATATATTTTTATAAGAAATGCGCTATTTGATGGGAATTTTGCATCTTTATTTTCATACAAATTTACATTATTTTATTAATATTCGGTGTATTTATTTTGATACGATTTTACATTATTCTATTTGTTTTTTGTATATATATATTTTTTATACATATTTACATTATTTAATGTGTATCTTGCATATATATTACATACAAATTTATTATCTATTATTTATTTTCATACAAATACACATTCTATATATATATATATATATATATATATATATATATATATATATATATATATATATATATATATATATATATATTTTTATATGTATTTACATAATTTCATGTGTATTTTGTATATATATTTCTATAGAAATCTACGTTATTTTATGTGTATTCGTATATAGATTGTATTTTGCGTTTTTTTTTTCAATACAAATTTACCTTATTGTATGTGTGCATTTTGTATATTAATTTTAATACAAATTTAATTATTATATGTGTATTTTTGTATATGTATTTTTAAAAAAAAATATGCTTTATCATATGGGTATTTTGCATCTTTATTTTCATACAAATTTAAATTATTTTATTGATATTCTGTGTACCTATTTTGATACGATTTTACATTATTCTATGTATAACAAAAATAAAATCAGAATACACAAAAATAGATATGCAAAATACATATAAACAATGTAAATTTGTTTCAAAATATATATACGAATACACATGAAATAAGGTAGATTTCTATAAATATATATATACAAAATACACATAAAATTAAGTAAATACGTATAAAAAATGTATACAAAATACACATAAAATAATGTAAATTAGTATCAAAATAAATAAACAAAATACCAATAAAAGAATGTGTATTTGTATAAATATATATATACAAAATACACATTAAATAATATAAATTTGTTTAAAACTATACAAAATACACATGAAATGATGTAAATTCGTATAAAAATATATATACAAAATACACATTAAATAATGTAAATTCGCGTCAAAATAAATAAACAAAATATAAATAAAAGAATGTGTATTTGTATGAAAATAGATATACAAAATACACATAAAATCACCTAAATTTGTATCAAACTATATACAAAAATACACAAAAATATTTTAAATTTGTATGGAAATAAATATACAAAATACACGTAAATTAGGTAAATTTGTATTGAAATACATACACAAAATACACATAAAATAATGTAAATTTGAATGAAAATACATAAACAAATACTCTTAAAATAACGTAAATTTGTATAAAAAAAATATGTACAAAACACAAATAGAATAATGTAAAATCGTATCAAAATAAATATACAGAATATTAATAAAATAATGTGAATTTGTATGAAAATAAAGAAGCAAAATACCCATAAAATAACGCATTTTTTTCATTTATAAAAATATATATACCAAAATACATTTCAAAAAATATAATTTGTATTAAAATAAATATACAAAAAACACATACAATAAGGTAAATTTGTATTGAAATAGATATGCAAAATACATATAAAACAATGTAAATTTGTTTCAAAATATATATACAAATACACATAAAATAACGTAGATTTCTATAAAAATATATATACAAAATACACATAAAATGAAGTAAATACGTATAAAAAAATGTATACAAAATACACATAAAATAATGTGAATTCGTATCAAAATAAATAAACAAAATACCAATAAAAGAATGTGTATTTGTATAAATATAAATATACAAAATACACATAAAATAACGTAAATTTATATAAAACTATATACAAAAATACACAAAAGTAATTAAATTCGTATGAAAATAGATATAAAAAATACAGATAAAATAAGCTAAATTTGAATTGAAATGTATATACAAAATACATAAAATAATGTAAATTTGTATCAAAATATTTATAAAAATACATATAATAACGTAAATTTGTTTAAAAATATATAAACAAAATACACATTAAGTAATGTAAATACGTATAAAAAATATGTACAAAATACACATATAATCATTTAATTCGTATCAAACTAAATAAACAAAATATCAATAAAATAATGTAAATTTGTATGAGAAAACATATACAAATACATATAAAATAACGCTAATTTCTATAAAAATATATGTCCAAAAATGAGCGTAAAATAAAGTAACTATGGATAAAAATATATATACAAAACACACATTAAATAATGTAAATGCGTACATAAAATAACCTAAATTTGTATAAAACTATATACAAAGATACACAAAAATAATTTAAATTTGTATGAAAAGAAATATAGAAAATACACATAAAATTAGGTTAATTTGTATTGAAATACATATACAAAATACACATAAAATAATGTAAATTTGAAAGAAAATATATAAACAAATACACATATTAAAACGTAAATTTGTATGAAATATATATACAAAATACACATTAAATAATGTAAATATGTATAAAAAAAATATATACAAAACACAAATAGAATAATGTAAAATCGTATCAAAATTTTCTTTATTATATGTATTTTTATAAATATTTTGATACAAATCTACATTATTTTATGTATTTTGTATATACATTTCAATTTAAATTTAGCTTATTTTATCTGTATTTTGTATATCTATTTTCATACGAATTTACTTACTTCTGTGTATTTTTGTATATAGTTTTATATAAATTTACGTTATTTTATGTGTATTTTGTATATTTATATTTATACAATTACACATTCTTTTATTGGTATTTTGTTTATTTATTTTGATACGAACTTACATTATTTTATGTGTATTTTGTATACATTTTTTTATACGTATTTACTTCATTTTATGTGTATTTTGTATATATATTTTTATAGAGATCTACGTTATTTTATGTGTATTCATATATATATTTTGAAACAAATTTACATTGTTTTATATGTATTCTGCATATCTATTTCAATACAAATTTACCTTATTGTATGTGTCTTTTGTATATTTATTTTAACACAAATTTAATTTTTTGATGTGTATTTTGGTATATATATTTTTATAAATAAAAAAATGCGTTATTTTATGGGTATTTTGCTTCTTTATTTTCTTACAAATTTACATTATTTTATTAATATTCTGTGTATTTATTTTGATACGATTTTGCATTATTCTATTTGTGTTTTGTACATATTTTTTTTATACAAATTTACGTTATTTTAAGTGTATTTGTTTATGTATTTTCATTCAAATTTATATTATTTTATGTGTATTTTGTATATATTTCAATACAAATTTACCTAATTTTATGTGTATTTTGTATATTTATTTCCATACAAATTTAAATTATTTTTGTGTATTTTTGTATATAGTTTGATACAAATTTAGGTTATTTTATGTGTATTTTGTATATCTATTTTCATACAAATACACATTCTTTTATTTATATTTTGTTTATTTATTTTGACGCGAATTTACATTCTTTATTGTGTATTTTAGATCTATATCTATATATATATATATATATATATATATATATATATATATATATATATATATATATATATATATATATATATATATATATATATATATATATATATATATATATATATATATATATATATATATATATATATATATATATATATATATTTATACAAATACACATTCTTTTATTGGTATTTTGTTAATTTATTTTGATACTAATTTACATTATTTTATGTGTATTCGTATATATATTTTGAAACAAATTTACATTGTTTATATGTATTTTGCATATCTATTTTTGTGTATTCTGTATTTATTTTTGTTATACATAGAATAATGTAAAATCGTATCAAAATAAGTACACAGAATATCAATAATATAATTTAAATTTGTATGAAAATAAAGATGCAAAATACCTATAAAATAAAGCATATTTTTTTTTAAATACATATACAAAAATACACATAGAATAATTAAATATGTGTTAAAATTAATATACAAAATGCACATACAATAAGGTAAGTTTGTATTGAAAAAAAAAGCAAAATACACATAAAACAGTGTAAATTTGTTTCAAAATATATATACGAATACACATAAAATAACATTGATTTCTATAGGAATATATATACAAAATACACATGAAATGATGTAAATACGTATAAAAATATATACAAAATACACATTAAATACTGTAAATTCGCGTCAAAATAAATAAACAAAATATCAATAAAAGAATGTGTATTTGTATGAAAATAGATATACAAAATACACATAAAATAACCTAAATTTGTATCAAACTATATTCTAAAATACACAAAAATATTTTAAATTTGTATGAAAATAAATATACAAAATACACATAAAATTAGGTAGATTTGTATTGAAATACATATACAAAATACACATAAAATAATGTAAATTTGAATGAAAAGACATAGACAAATACACTTAAAATAACGTAAATTTGTATAAAAAAATATATACAAAACAAAAATAGAATAATGTAAAATCGTATCAAAATAAATACACAGAATATTAATAAAATAATGTATATTTGTATGAAAATAAAGAGGCAAAATACCCATAAAATAACGCATTTTTTTTATTTATAAAAATATATATACCAAAATACACATAAAAAAATAAATTTGAATTAAAATAAATATATAAAAAACACATACAATAAGGTAAATTTGTATTGAAATAGATATGCAAAATACATATAAAACAATGTAAATTTGTTTCAAAATATATATACGAATACACATAAAATAACGTAGATTTCTATAAAAATATATATACAAAATACACATAAAATGAAGTAAATACGTATAAAAAAATGTATACAAAATACACATAAAATAATGTAAATTCGTATCAAAATAAATATACAAAATACCAATAAAAGAATGTGTATTTGTATAAATATAAATATACAAAATACACATAAAATAACGTAAATTTATACAAAACTATATACAAAAATACACAGAAGTATTTTAATTTGTATGAAAATAGATATACAAAATAAGGTAAATTCGTTTCAAATTCAATAAACAAAATTCAGATAAAAGAAAGTATATTTGTAGAATAAATAAATATACAAAATACACATAAAATAATGAAAATTTGTTTGAAAATATATAAAAAAATAAACAAAAATAATTTCAATTTGTATGAAAATAAATATACAAAATACACATGTATTTTGTATATCTATTTTCACACAAATTTAATTACTTTTGTGTATTTTTGCATATAGTTTTATATAAATTTACGTTATTTTATTTGTATTTTGTATATTTATATTTATACAATACACATTCTTTTATTAGTATTTTGTTTATTTATTTTGATACGAGTTTACATTATTTTATGTGTATTTTGTATACCTTTTTTATACGTATTTACTTCATTTTATGTGTATTTTGTATATTTATTTTCATAGAAATCTACGTTATTTTATGTGTATTCGTATATATATTTTGAAAAAAATTTACATGGTTTTATATGTATTTTGCATATCTATTTCAATACAAATTTACCTTATTGTATGTGCATTTTGTATATTTATTTTAATACAAATTCAAATATTTTATGTGTGTCTTGGTATAAATATTTAAAAAAAAAATGCGTTATTTTATGGGTATTTTGCATCTTAATTTTCATACAAATTTACATTATTTTATTAATATTCTGTGTATTTATTTTTATACGATTTTATATTATTCTATTTGTGTTTTGTATATATTTTTTTATACATATATACATTATTTAATGTGTATTTTTTATATATATTTTATACAAATTTACGTTATTTTAAGTGTATTTGTTTATATATTTATAAATTTGTATTGAAATACATACACAAAATACACATAAAATAATGTAAATTTGAATGAAAATACATAAACAAATACACTTAAAATAACGTAAATTTGTATAAAAAAAATATGTAGAAAACACAAATAGAATAATGTAAAATCGTATCAAAATAAATACACAGAATATTAATAAAATAATGTAAATTTGTATGAAAATAAAGAAGCAAAATACCCATAAAATAACGCATTTTTTTTTATTTATAAAAATATATATACCAAAATACACATCAAAAAATTAAATTTGTATTAAAATAAATATACAAAAAACACATACAATAAGGTAAATTTGTATTGAAATAGATATGCAAAATACATATAAAACAATGTAAATTTGTTTCAAAATAAATATACGAATACACATAAAATAACGTAGATTTCTATAAAAATATATATACAAAATACACATAAAATGAAGTAAATACGTATAAAAAAATGTATACAAAATACACATAAAATAATGTAAATTCGTATCAAAATAAATATACAAAATACCAATAAAAGAATGTGTATTTGTATAAATATAAATATACAAAATACACATAAAATAACGTAAATTTATATAAAACTATATACAAAAATACACAGAAGTATTTTAATTTGTATGAAAATAGATATACAAAATAAGGTAAATTCGTTTCAAATTCAATAAACAAAATTCAGATAAAAGAAAGTATATTTGTAGAATAAATAAATATACAAAATACACATAAAATAACGAAAATTTGTTTGAAAATATATAAAAAAATAAACAAAAATAATTTCAATTTGTATGAAAATAAATATAGAAAATACACATGTATTTTGTATATCTATTTTCACACAAATTTAATTACTTTTGTGTATTTTTGCATATAGTTTTATATAAATTTACGTTATTTTATTTGTATTTTGTATATTTATATTTATACAATACACATTCTTTTATTAGTATTTTGTTTATTTATTTTAATACGAGTTTACATTATTTTATGTGTATTTTGTATACCTTTTTTTATACGTATTTACTTCATTTTATGTGTATTTTGTATATTTATTTTCATAGAAATCTACGTTATTTTATGTGTATTCGTATATATATATTGAAAAAAATTTACATGGTTTTATATGTATTTTGCATATCTATTTCAATACAAATTTACCTTATTGTATGTGCATTTTGTATATTTATTTTAATACAAATTCAAATATTTTATGTGTGTCTTGGTATAAATATTTTTATAAAAAATGCGTTATTTTATGGGTATTTTGCATATTAATTTTCATACAAATTTACATTATTTTATTAATATTCTGTGTATTTATTTTGATACGATTTTATATTATTCTATTTGTGTTTTGTATATATTTTTTTATACATATTTACATTATTTAATGTGTATTTTTTATATATATTTTATACAAATTTACGTTATTTTAAGTGTATTTGTTTATATATTTTCATTCAAATTTACATTGTTTTATGTGTATTTTGTAAATGTATTTCAATACAAATTTACCTAATTTTATGTGTATTTTGTATATTTATTTTCATACAAATTAAAATTGTTTTTGTGTATTTTTGTATATAGTTTTATACAAATTTAGGTGATATTATGTGTATATTGTATATCTATTTTCATACAAATACACATTTTTTTATTGATATTTTGTTTATTTATTTTGACGCGAATTTACATTATTTAATGTGTATTTTATATATATATTTTTATACGTGTTTACATCATTTGATGTGTATTTTGTATATATATTTCTATAGAAATCTACGTTGATTTATGAGTATTCGTATATAGATTTTGAAATAAATTTACACTGTTTTATGTGTATTTTGCATATTTTTTCAATACAAATTTACCTTATTGTATATGCATTTTGTATATTAATTTTAATACAAATTTAATCATGCTATGTGTATTTTTGTATATGTATTTTTATAAAAATATGCTTTATTTTATGGGTATTTTGCATTTTTATTTTCATACAAATTTACATTATTTTATTTATATGCTGTTTATTTTTTTTGAAACATTTTTACATTATTCTATGTGTATTTTGTATATCTATTTTTATACGTATTTACTTAATTTATGTGTATTTTGTATATATATTTTTATAGAAATCTACGTTATTTTATGTGTATTCGTATATATTTTGAAACAAATTTACATTGTTTTATATGTATTTTTGCATATCTCTTTCAATACAAGTTTACCTTATTGTATGTGCATTTTGTATATTTATTTCAATACAAATTTAAATATTTTATGTGTATTTTGGTATATATATTTTTATAAGAAATGCGCTATTTGATGGGAATTTTGCATCTTTATTTTCATACAAATTTACATTATTTTATTAATATTCGGTGTATTTATTTTGATACGATTTCACATTATTCTATTTGTTTTTTGTATATATATTTTTTATACATATTTACATTATTTAATGTGTATCTTGCATATATATTTCATACAAATTTATTATCTATTATTTATTTTCATAGAAATACACATTCTTTTCATTATATTTTGTTTATTTATTTTGACACGAATTTAATTAGATATGTATTTTGTATATATATTTTTATACGTATTTACATAATTTCATGTGTATTTTGTATATATATTTCTATAGAAATCTACGTTATTTTATGTGTATTCGTATATATATTTTGAAACAAATTTACTTTGTTTTATATGTATTTTTGAATATCTCTTTCAATACATATTTACCTTACTTTATATGCATTTTGTATATTTATTTCAATACAAATTTAAATATTTTATGTGTATTTTGGTATATATATTTTTATAAAAAATGCGCTATTATATGGGAATTTTGCATCTTTCTTTTCATACAAATTTACATTATTTTATTGATATTCTGTGTATTTATATTGATGGGATTTTACATTATTCTATTTCTTTTTTGTAAATATTTTTTTATACACATTTACATTATTTAATGTGTATCTTGCATATATATTTTATACAAATTTACGTTATTTTAAGTGTATTTGTTTATATATTTTCATTCAAATTTACATTATTCTATGTGTATTTTGTATATGTATTTCAATACAAATTTACCTAATTTTATGTGTATTTTGTATATTTCTTTTCATACAAATTTTAAATATTTTTGTGTATTTTTGTATATAGTTTTATACAAATTTAGGTTATTTTATGTACGCATTTACTTTATTTAATGTGTGTTTTGTATATATATTTTTATGCAAGTTTACTTTATTTTATGTGCATTTTTGTACATATATTTTTTTAGAAATTTGCGTTAATTTATGTGTATTTGTATATGTTTTCTCATACAAATTTACATTATTTGATTGCTATTTTGTTTATTTATTTTGATACGAATGAAAATAGATATACAAAATATACATAAAATAAACTAAATTTGTATTGAAATATATATACAAAATACATAAAATAATGTAAATTTGTATCAAAATATTTTAACAGATGCGCATAAAATAACGTAAATTTGTTTCAAAATATACAAAATACACATTAAATAATGTAAATATGTATAAAAAAATATATACAAAACACAAATAGAATAATGTAAAATCGTATTAAAATAAAGACACAGAATATTAATAAAACAATGTAAATTTGTATGAAAATAAAGATGCAAAATACCCATTAAATAACGCATTTTTTATAAAAATATATATACCAAAATACACTTGAAAAAATTAATTTGTATTAAAATAAATATACAAAATACACATACAATAAGGTAAATCTGTATTGAAATAGATATGCAAAATACATATAAAACAATGTAAATTTGTTTCAAAATATATATACGAACACACACAAAATAACGTAGATTTGTATAAAAATATATATACAAAATACACATAAAATGAAGTAAATACGTATAAGAAAATGTTAACAAAATACACATAAAATAATGTAAATTCGTATCAAAATAAATAAATAAAATACCAATAAAAGAATGTGTATTTGTATAAATATAAATATACAAAATACACATAAATTAACGTAAATTTGTATAAAACTATACAAAAATACACAGAAGTAATTAAATTCGTATGAAAATAGATATACAAAATACAGATAAAATAAGCTAAATTTGAATTGAAATGTATATACAAAATACAATATTTTATGTGTATATTTGTATTTGTATTTAGGTTATTTTATGTGTATTTTGTATATATATTTTCATCCAAAATTTCATTATTTTATTGGTATTTTCTTAATTTAATTCGATACGAATTTAGATTATTTCATAGGTATTTTCTATACATATTTTTATACTCATTTACATTATCTAATGTGTGTTTTGTATATGTATTTTTATGCAAATTTATTTTATGTTCATTTTTATACATATATTTTTATAGAAATTTGCGTTATTTTATGTATATAGTTTTATATAAATTTACGTTATTTTATGTGCATTTTGTATATTTATATTTATACAAATACACATTCTTTTATTGGTATATTGTTTATTTACATTTATACGAATTTACATTATTTTATGTGTATTTTGTATACATTTTTTTATACGTATTTGCTTTATTTTATATGTATTTTGTATATGTATTTTTATAAAAATCTACGTTATTTTATGTGTATTCGTATATATATTTTGAAACAAATTTACATTATTTTATATGTATTTTGCATATCTATTTCAATACAAATTTACCTTATTGTATGTGCATTTTGTATATTTATTTTAATACAAATTGAAATATTTTATGTGTATTTTGGTATCAATAATTTTATAAAAAAAACTAAATTTGTATAAAAAAATATGTACAAAACACAAATAGAATAATGTAAAATCGTATCAAAATAAATACACAGAATATTAATAAAATAATGTAAATTTGTATGAAAATAAAGAAGCAAAACACCCATAAAATAACGCATTTTTTTTATTTAAAAAAATATATATACCAAAATACACTTCAAAAAATTAAATTTGTATTAAAATATATATACAAAAAACACATACAATAAGGTAAATCTGTATTGAAATAGATATGCAAAATACATATAAAGCAATGTTAATTTGTTTCAAAATATGTATACGAATACACATAAAATAACGTAGATTTCTATAAAAATATATATACAAAATACACATAAAATGAAGTAAATACGTATAAAAAATGTATACAAAATACACATAAAATAATGTAAATTCGTATCAAAATAAATAAACAAAATACCAATAAAAGGATGTGTATTTGTATAAATATAAATATACAAAATACACATAAAATAACGTAAATTTATATAAAACTATATAAAAAATACACAGAAGTAATTAAATTTGTATGAAAATATATACAAAACACACACAAAATAAGCTAAATTTGAATTGAAATATATATACAAAATACATGAAATAAAGTAAATTGGTATCAAAATATTTATACAAATACACATATAATAACGTAAATTTGTATGAAAATATATAAACAAAATACACATTAAATAATGTAAATACGTATAAAAAAATGTGTACAAAATACACATATAATCATGTAGTTCAATTTAAAATAAATAAACAAAATACCAATAAAAGAATGTGTATTTGGATAAATATAAATATGCAAAATACACATACAAAATAAACATAAAATAAGGTAAATTTGTAATGAAATATATGTACAAAATACACATAAAATAATGTAAATTTATATGAAAATATATATACAAATACACATAAAATACCATGAATTTGAATAAAATTATATATTCAAAATAAATATTAAATAATGTAAATGCGTATAAAAATATATATAAAAAGTACATATAAAATAATGTAAATTCGTATCAATATAAATCAACAAAATACCAATAAAATAATATATATTTGAATGAAAATAGATTTACAAAATACACATAACATAACTAAAATTTGTATTGAAATATATACAAAAATTCATTAAAATAATTTGAGTTTGTATGAAAATAGATATTCAAAATACACATAAAACTAGGTAAATTTCTTTTGAAATATATCTACAAAATACCCATAAAATATTGTAAATTTGTCAAAATATATAAACAAATACACATAAACAACGTAAATTTGTATGAAAAATATTTACAAAATACATATAGAATAATGTCAGATCGTATCAAAATGAATGAGCAGAATATCAATAAAATAACGTAAATTTCTATGAAAATAAAGATACAAAATACTCATAAAATAAAGCATATTTTTATAAAAATACATATACAAAAATACACATAGAATAATTAAATTTGTATTAAAATTAATATACAAAATGCATATACAATAAGGTAAATTTGTATTGAAAAAATATGCAAAATACACATAAAAGTGTAAATTTGTTTAAAAATCTATATACGAATACACATAATATAACGTAGATTTCTATAGAAATATATATACAAAATACACATGAAATGATGTAAATACGTATTAAAATATATATACAAAATACACATTAAATAATTTAAATTCTCGTCAAAATAAATAAACAAAATATCAATAAAAGAATGTGTATTTGTATGAAAATAGATCTACAAAATACTTATAAAATAACCTAAGTTTGTATAAAACTATATACAAAAATACACAAAAATAATTTAAATTTGTATGAAAATAAATATACAAAATACACATAAAATTAGGTAAATTTGTATTGAAATACATATACAAAATACACATAAAATAATGGAAGTTTGAATGAAAATATATAAACATATACACTTAAAATAACGTAAATTTGTATCAAATATATATACAAAATACTAATTAAATAATGTAAATATGTATAAAAAAATATATTCAAAACACAAATAGAATAATGTAAAATCGTATCAAAGTAAATACACAGAATAATAATAAAATAATGTAAATTTGTATGAAAATAAAGATGCAAAATAGCCATAAAATAACGCATTTTTTTTATAAATATGTATATACCAAAATACACATAAAATATTAAAATTTGTATTAAAATAAATATAAAAAATGCACATACTGTAAGGTAAATTTGTATTGAAATAGATATGCAAAATACATATAAAACAATGTAAATTTGTTTCAAAATATATATACGAATACACATTAAATAACGTTGATTTCTATAAAAATATATACAAAATACACATAAAATGAAGTATTTGTTATATATATTTTTATACTTATTTACATAATTTTATATGTATTTTGAATATATATTTTCATAGAAATTTACTCTATATGTATATGTATAGAAAATACACATGAAATAATCTAAATTCGTATCGAAATAAATGAGCAAAATACAGATAAAATAATGTAATTTTGAATGAAAATATATATAGAAAATACACATAAAATAACGTAAATACAAATAAATATATACACATAAAATGATTTGAATTTGAATGAAAATAGATATAAAAATAAACTTAAAATAAGGCAAATTTATAATGAAATATATATACAAAATACACATAAAATAATGTAGATTTGTTTCAAAATATATATACGAATACACATAAAATAACGTAGATTTCTATAGAAATATATATACAAAATACACATGAAATGTTGTAAATACGTATAAAAATATATATACAAAATACACATTAAATAATGTAAATTCGTGTCAAAATAAATAATTAAAATATCAACAAAAGAATGTGTATTTGTATGAAAATACATATACAAAATACACATAAAATAACGTAAATTTGTATAAAACTATATATAAAAATACACAAACATAAGTTAAATTTGTATGAAAATAAATATACAAAATACACATAAAATGAGGTAAATTTGTAAAGAAATACATATACAAAATACACATAAAATAATGTAAATTTGAATGAAAATATATAAACAAATACACTTAAATTAACATAAATTTGTATAAAATATATATAAAAAATACTCATTAAATAATGTAAATATGTATAAAAAATATATATACAAAACACAAATAGAATAATGTAAAATCGTATTAAAATAAATACACAGAATGTAAATAAAATAATGTAAATTTGTATGAAAATAAAGATGCAAAATACCCATAAAATAACGCATTTTTTATAGATATACAAAATACACATGAAAGGATGTAAATACGTATAAAAATATATATACAAAATACACATTAAATAATGCAAACTCGCGTCAAAATAAATAAACAAAATGTCAATAAAAGAATGTGTATTTGTATGAAAATAAAAATTCAAAATACACATAAGATAACATAAATTTGTATAAAACTATATACAAAAAAACACAAAAATAATTTAAATTTGTATGAAAATAAATATACAAAATACACATAAAATTAGGTAAATTTGTATTGAAATACATATACAAAATACACATAAAATACTGTAAATTTGAATGAAAATACATAAACAAATACACTTAAAATAACGTAAATTTGTATAAAAAAAATATATACAAAACACAAATAGAATAATGTAAAATAGTATCAAAATAAATACACTGAATATTAATAAAATAATGTAAATTTGTATGAAAATAAAAAAGCAAAATACCCATAAAATATATATACAAAAATACACATAAAAAAATTTATTTGTATTAAAATAAATATACAAAATACGCAAACAATAAGGTAAATCTGTATTGAAATAGATATGCAAAATACATATAAAACAATGTAAATTTGTTTCAAAATATATATACGAATACACATAAAATAACGTAGATTTGTATAAAAATATATACAAAATACACGTACAATGAAGTAAATACGTATAAAAAAATGTATACAAAATACACATAAAATAATGTAAATTCGTATCAAAATAAATAAACAAAATACCAATAAAAGAATGTGTATTTGTATAAATATAAATATACAAAATACACATAAAATAACGTAAATTTGTATAAAACTATATACAAAAATACAGAGAAGTAATTAAATTCGTGTGAAAATAGATATACAAAATACAAATAAAATAAGCTAAATTTGAATTGAAATGTATATACAAAATACATAAAATAATGTAAACTTGTATCAAAATATTTATAAAAATACATATAATAACGTAAATTTGTTTAAAAATATATAAACAAAATACACATTAAGTAATGTAAATACGTATAAAAAATATGTACAAAATACACATATAATCATGTAATTCGTATCAAACTAAATAAACAAAATAGCAATAAAATAATGTAAATTTGTATGAGAAAACATATACAAATACATATAAAATAACGCTAATTTCTATAAAAATATATGTCCTAAAATGAACGTAAAATAAATTAACTTTGGATAAAAATATATATACAAAACACACATTAAATAATGTAAATGCGTACATAAAATAACCTAAATTTGTATAAAACTATATACAAAAATACACAAAAATAATTTAAATTTGTATGAAAAGAAATATACAAAATACACATAAAATTAGGTTAATTTCTATTGAAATACATATACAAAATACACATAAAATAATGTAAATTTGAAAGAAAATATATAAACAAATACACATATAATAACGTAAATTTGTATGAAATATATATACAAAATACACATTAAATAATGTAAATATGTATAAAAAAATATATACAAAACACAAATAGAATAATGTAAAATCGTATCAAAATATATACACAGAATATTAATAAAATAATGTAAATTTGTATGAAAATTAAGATGCAAAATACCTAAAAAATAACGCATTTTTTTATAAAATTATTGATACCAAAATACACATAAAATATTTGAATTTGTATCAAAATAAATATACAAAATGCACATACAATAAGGTAAATTTGTATTGAAATAGATATGCAAAATACATATAAAATAATGTAAATTTGTTTCAAAATTTATATGCGAATACACATAAAATATCGTAGATTTCTATAAAAATACATATACAAAATACACATAAAATTAAGTAAATACGTATAAAAAAATGTATACAAAATACACATAAAATAATGTAAATTCGTATAAATATAAATAAACAATATAGCAATAAAAGAATGTGTATTTGTATAAATATAAATATACAAAATGCACATAAAATAACGTTAATTTATATAAAATTATATACATAAAATAACGCAAATTTCTATAAAACTATATGTACAAAAATGAACATAAAATAAATTTGCATGAAAATATATATTCAAAACACACATTAGATAATGTAAATGAGTATAAAAATATGTATACAAAATACCTATGAAATAATCTAAATTCGTATCGAATTAAATTAAGAAAATACCAATATAATAATGTAATTTTGGATGAAAATATATATACAAAATACACATAAAATAACCTAAATACAAATACAAATATACACATAAAATAATTTAAAATTGAATGAAATAAATATACAAAATAACCATAAAATAAGGTAAATTTGTAATGAAATATATGAAAAAATACACATAAAATAATATAAATTTGTATGAAAATATATATACAAATACTCATTAAATAACATAAATTTGTATAAAATTTGTATCAAAATATATACGAATACACACAATAAAATAACGTAATTTTTTTTATGAAAATGTATATACAAAATACACATAAAATAATGTAAATTTGTATAAAAATATATAAACAAATACACATAAAATAATATAAATTTCGATAATATATATATACAAAATAAACCTTAAATAATGTAAATATGTAAAAAAAATATATACAAAATACACATAGAACAATGTTAAATCGTATCAAAATAAATAAAGAGAATATCAATAAAATAATGTAAATTTGTATGAAAATAAACCTGCAAAATATCCATATAATAATGCATATTTGCATAAAAATATATATACAAAAATATATAAAATAATTAAATTTGTATTAAAATAAATATACAAAATGCACGTACAATTAAGAAAATTTGTATTGAAATAGATATGCAAAATACACATCAATAATGTAAATTTGTATCAAAATATATATACGAATACTCATAAAATAGAGAAAATTTCTATGAAAATATACATACAAAATAGATATACAAAATACACATATAACTAGTTAAATTTGTATATAAATACATGTACAAAAAACACATAAAATAATGTAGATTTGTATGAAATGAAAACAAATACATTTTATATAAAATATATATACAAAATACACATCATGTAAAATCATACCAAATAAATACACAGAATATCAATAAAATAATGTAAATTTGTATGAAAATAAAGATGCAAAATACCCATAAAATAAACCATATTTTTATAAAAATACATACACAAAAATACACATAGATTAATCAAATTTGTATTAAAATTAATATACAAAATGCACATACAATAATGTAAATTTGTATTGAAAAAATATGCAAAATACACATAAAACAATGTAAATTTGTTTCAAAATATATATACGAATACACATAAAATAACGTAGATTTCTATAGAAATATATATACAAAATACACATGAAATAATGTAAATACGTATAAAAATATATATACAAAATACACATTAAATAATGTTAATTCGTGTCAAATAAATAAAAAAAATATCATGAAAAAAATGTTTATTTGTATGAAAATAGATATACAAAATACACATAAAATAATGTAAATTTGAATGAAAATATATAAACATATAGACTTAAAATAACGTAAATTTGTATCAAATATATATACAAAAAACACTTTAAATAATGTAAATATGTATAAAAAAAATATATACAAAACACAAATAAAATAATGTAAAATCTTATCAAAATAAATACAGAAAATATTAATAAAATAATGTAAATTGGTATGAAAATTAAGATTCAAAATACCCATGTCATGTGTATTCATATATATATTTTGAAACAAATTTACATTGTTTATATGTATTTTGCATATCTATTTTTGTGTATTCTGTATTTATTTTTGTTATACATAGAATAATGTAAAGTCGTATCAAAATAAGTACACAGAATATCAATAAAATAATTTAAATTTGTATGAAAACAAAGATGCAAAATACCCATAAGATAAAGCATTTTTTTTTAAATACATATACAAAAATACACATAGAATAATTAAATTTGTATTAAAATTAATATACAAAATGCACACATACAATGAGGTAAATTTGTATTGAAAAAAAACGCAAAATACAAATAAAACATTGTAAATTTGTTTCAAAATATATATACGAATACACATAAAATAACGTAGATTTCTATAGAAATATATATACAAAATACACATGAAACTATGTAAATACGTATAAAAAAATATATATATATATATATATAAAACACAAATTAAGTAATGTAAATTCGTGTCAAAATAAATAAACAAAATATCATGAAAAGAATGTGTATTTGTATGAAAATAAATAATAGATAATAAATTTGTATGAAATATATATGCAAGATATACATTAAATAATGTAAATATGTATAAAAAAAATATATACAAAAAACAAATAGAATAATGTAAGATCGTATCAAAATAAATACACCGAATATTAATAAAATAATGTAAATTTGTATTCAAATAAAGATGCAAAATTCCCATCAAATAGCGCATTTCTTATAAAAATATATATACCAAAATACACATAAAATATTTAAATTTGTATTGAAATAAATGTACAAAATGCACATACAATAAGGTAAACTTCTATTGAAAGAGATATGGAAAAATACATATAAAACAAAGTAAATTTGTTTCAAAATATATATACGAATACACATAAAATAACGTAGATCTCTATAAAAATATATATACAAAATACACATAAAATTAGGTAAATACGTATAAAAAAATGTATACAAAATACACATAAAATAATATAAATTCGAAACAAAATAAATAAACAAAATACCAATAAAAGAATGTGTATTTGTATAAATATAAATGTACAAAATACACATACAAAATAAACATAAAATAAGGTAAATTTGTAATGAAATATATGTACAAAATACACATAAAATAATGTAAATTTATATGAAAATATATATACAAATACACATAAAATACCATGAATTTGTATAAAATTATATATTCAAAATAAATATTAAATAATGTAAATGCGTATAAAAATATATATAAAAAGTACATATAAAATAATGTAAATTCGTATCAATATAAATCAACAAAATACCAATAAAATAATATATATTTGAATGAAAATAGATTTACAAAATACACATAACATAACTAAAATTTGTATTGAAATATATACAAAAGTACATAAACATAATTTGAGTTTGTATGAAAATAGATATTCAAAATACACATAAAAATAGGTAAATTTCTTTTGAAATATATATACAAAATACCCATAAAATATTGTAAATTTGTGTCAGAATATATAAACAAATACACAAAATAACGTAAATTTGTTTGAAAAATATATACAAAATACACATAGAATAATGTCAAATCGTATCAAAATGAATGAGCAGAATATCAATAAAATAACGTAAATTTGTATGAAAATAAAGATGCAAAATACCCATAAAATAAAGCATATTTTTATAAAAATACATATACAAAAATACACATAGAATAATTAAATTTGTATTAAAATTAATATACAAAATGCATATACAATAAGGTAAATTTGTATTGAAAAAATATGTAAAATACACATAAAAGTGTAAATTTGTTTAAAAATCGATATACGAAAACACATAATATAACGTAGATTTCTATAGAAAGATATATACAAAATACACATGAAATGATGTAAATACGTAAAAAAATATATATACAAAATACACATTAAATATTTTAAATTCTCGTCAAAATAAATAAACAAAATATCAATAAAAGAATGTGTATTTGTATGAAAATAGATATACAAAATACACATAAAATAACCTAAGTTTGTATAAAACTATATACAAAAATACACAAAAATAATTTAAATTTGTACGAAAATAAATATCTATTTTATACAAATGTACGTTATTTTATGTGAATTTGTTTTCATTTCATACAAATTTACATTATTTTATGTGTATTTTGTACATGTATTTAGATACAAATTTAACTAATTACATATTTTTATAAAAATACATATACAAAAAACACATAGATTAATCAAATTTGTATTAAAATTAATATACAAAATACACATACAATAAGGTAAATTTGTATTGAAAAAATATGCAAAATACACATAAAACAATGTAAATTTGTTTCAAAATATATATACGAATACACATAAAATAACGCAGATTTCTATAGAAATTTATATACAAAATACACTTGAAATAATGTAAATACGTATAAAAAAATATATACAAAATACACATTAAATAATGTTAATTCGTGTCAAAATAAATAAACAAAATATCATGAAAAGAATGTGTATTTGTATGAAAATAGATATACAAAATACACATAAAATAACCTAAATTTGTATAAAACTATAAACAAAAATACACAAAAATAATTTAAACTTGTATGAAAATAAATATACAAAAAACATATAAAATTAGGTAAATTTGTATTGAAATACATATACAAAATACACATAAAATAATGTAAATTTGAATGAAAATATATAAACATATAGACTTAAAATAACGTAAATTTGTATCAAATATATACAAAAAACACATTAAATAATGTAAATATGTATAAAAAATATATACAAAACACAAATAAAATAATGTAAAATCGTATCAAAATAAATACAGAAAATATTAATAAAATAATGTAAATTTATATGAAAATTAAGAGGCAAAATACCCATAAAATAACGCATTTTTTATAAAAATATATATACGAAAAAACATAAAATATTTGATTTTGTATTAAAATAAATAGATATACAAAATACACATAAAATAAGCTAAATTTGAATTGAAATATATATACAAAATACATAAAATAATGTAAATTTGTATCAAAATACCTATACAAATACACATATAATAACGTAAATTTGTATAAAAATATATAAACAAAATACACATTAAATAATGTAAATACGTATAAAAAAATGTAAAAAATACACAAATATTCATGTAATTCGTATCAAAATAAATAGACAAAATACCAATAAAATAATGTAAATTTCTATGAGAAAACATATACAAAATACACATAAATAACGCAAATATCAATAAAAATATATATAATATAATATATTTTTATACATATTTAAAATATTAATGTATATTTTGTATATATATATTTTATCCAAATTTACGTGATTTTATATGTATTTGTTTATATATTTTCATACAAACTTACATTATTTTATGTGAGTTTTGTATATGTATTTCAATACAAATTTGCCTAACTTTATGTGTATTTTGCATATCTATTTTCAAACAAATTTAAATTATTTTTGTGTATTTTTGTATATATTTTTATACAAATTCTAGTTATTTTATTTGTTTTTTGTATATATATTTTCCTACAAACATACATTCTTTTATTGGAATTTTGTGTATTTAATTTTTTACGAATTTACATTATTTTATGTGTATTTTGTATATATATTTTTCTACGTATTTAAACTATTTGATGTGTATTTTATATATACATTTTCATAAAAATTTACGTTATTTTATTGTGTGTATTCGTATATAGTTTCAAACATTTTATACAAATTCATGTTATTTTATGTGTATTTGTATATATATTTTCATACAAATTTATATTATTTTATGTGTATTCTTACATATATTTTATTACAAATTTACCTTATTTTATGTTTATTTTGTATATTTATTTCATTCAATTTTAAATTATTTAATGTGTATATTTGTATTTGTATTTAGGTTATTTTATGTGTGTTTTCTATATATATTTTCATCCAAAATTACATTATTTTATTGTTATTTTCTTAATTTAACTCGATACGAATTTAGATTATTTCATAGGTATTTTGTATACATATTTTTATACTCATTTACATTATCTAATGTGTGTTTTGTATATTTTTTTTTATGCAAACTAATTTTATGTGCATTTTTGTACATATATTTTTTAGAAATTTTAAACGTTATTTTATGTGTATTTTGTATGTTTTCTCATACAAATTTACATTATTTAATTAGTTTTTTGTTTATTTATTTTGATACGAATGACTTGATTATTGGTGTATTTTGTAAATATTTTTTTATACATATTTACATTACTTAATGTGTATTTTGTTTATATATTTTTTTTACAAATTTACGTTATTATATGTGTATTTGTTAAAAATATTTTGAAACGTAGATTTCTATAAATATATATATACAAAATACAAATAAAATTAAGTAAATACGAATCAAAAATGTATACAAAATACACATAAAATAATGTAAATTCGTATAAATATAAATAAACAAAATACCAATAAGAGAATGTGTATTTGTATGAATATAAATATACAAAATGCATATAAAATAACGTAAATTTGTATAAAACTATATACAAAAATACACAGAAGTAATTAAATTTGCATAAAAATAGATATACAAAATACACACAAAATAAGCTAAATTTGAATTGAAATATATATACAAAATATATAAAATAAAGTAATTATTTTATGAATTTTGTATATATATTTCACGTTATTTTATAATATTTGTATTTTATATATTTTAAATTTACATTATTTAATGTGTATTTTTTATATATATTTTATACAAATTAACGTCATTTTAAGTGTATTTGTTTATAAAATTTCATTCAAATTTACATTATTTTAAGTGTATTTTGTATATGTTTTTCAATACAAATTTACCTAATTTTATGTGAATTTTGTATATTTATTTTCATACAAATTTTAAATTATTTTTGTGTTTTTTTGTATACACATATAGAGTAAATTTCTATGAAAATATATATTCAAAATACATATAAAATTATGCAAATAAGTATAAAAATATATATATCAAATACACCTAAAAAAATAAAAATTCGTATCAAAATAAATAAACAAAATTCCGATAAAAGAACGTATATTTGTAGGAAAATAAATATACAAAATACACATAAAATTACGAAAATTTGAAAAAAAATATATACAAAAAAAAATCATTTTATATGAAAATAGATATACAAAATACACATATATATAGTTAAATTTGTATTTAAATACATGTATAAAATACACATAAAATAATGTAAATTTGTATGAAATGAAAACAAATTCACATAAAATAACGTACATTTGTATAAAATAGATATACAAAATATACATAGAATAATGTAAAATCGTATCAAAATAAATACACAGAATATCAATAAAATAATGGAATTTTGTATGAAAATAAAGATGCAAAATACCCATAAAATAAAGCATATTTTTTTAAAAATACATATACAAGAATACACATAGAATAATTAAATTTGTATTAAAATTAATATACAAAATGCACGTACAATAAGGGAAATTTGTATTGAAAAAATATACAAAATGCACATAAAACAATGTATATTTGTTTGAAAATATATATACGAATACACATAAAATAACGTATATTTCTATAGAAATATATATAAAAAATACACATGAAATTACGTAAATACGTACAAAAATATATATACACAATACACATTAAATAATATAAATTCGCATCAAAATAAATAAACAAAATATCAATAAAAGAATGTGTATTTGTATGAAAATAGATATACAAAATACACATAAAATATTGTATATTTGTATAAAACTCTATTAAAAAAATACACAAAAATAATTTAAATTTGTATAAAAATATATATACAAAATACACATAAAACTAGTTAAATTTCTATTGAAATACATATACAAAATACACATAAAATAATGTAAATTTGAATGAAAATATATAAACAAATACACTTAAAATAACGTAAGTTTGTATAAAATATATATAGAAAATACACATTAAATAATGTAAATATGTATAAAAAAATATATACAAAACACAAATAGAATAATGCAAAATAGTATCAAAATAAATACACAGAATATTAATAAAATAATGTAAATTTGTATGAAAATAAAGACGCAAAATACCCATAAAACAACGCATTTTTTATGAAAATATATATACCAAAATACACATAAACTATTTAAATTTGTATTACAATAAATATACAAAATGCACATACAATAAGGTAAATTTGTATTGAAATAGACATGCAAAATACACATAAAACAATGTATATTTGTTTCAAAATATATATGCGAATACACATAAAATAACGTAGATTTCTATAAAAATATATATACAAAATACACATAAAATGAAGTAAATACGTATAAGAAAATGTATACAAAATACACATAAAATAATGTAAACTCGTATCAAAATAAATAAACTAAATGCCAATTAAAGAATGTTTACTTGTATAAATATAAATATACAAAATACACATAAAATAACGTAAAATTGTATAAAACTATATACAAAAATAAACAAAAATAATTAAATTTGTATGAAAATAGATCTACAAAAGACACATAAAATAAGCTAAATTTGAATTGAAATAAATATAGAAAATACATAAAATAATGTAAATTTGTATCAAAATATATATTCAAATACACATATATTAAAATTAATATACAAAATGCGTATATAATAAGGTAAATTTGTATTGAAAAAATATGGAACATACACGTTTACTCATACAAATTTATATTATTTTATTGGTATTTTGTTTATTTATTTTGATACGAATTACATGATTATATGTGTATTTTGTACATATTTTTTTATACGTTTTTACATTATTTAATGTGTATTTTGTTTATATATTTTCATACAAATTTACGTTATTATATGTGTATTTGTATAAATATTTTGATACAAATTTACTTTATTTCATGTATTTCGTATATATATTTCAATTCAAATTTTGCTTATTTTGTGTGTATTTTGTATATATTTTCATACAAATTTAATTACTTCTGTGTATTTTTGTATATAGTTTTAAATAAATTTACGTTATTTTATGTGTATTTTGTATATTTATATTTATACAAATACACATTCTTTTATTGCTATTTTGTTTATTTATTTTGATACGAATTTACATTATTTTATGTGTATTTTGTGTACATTTTTTTATACGTATTTACTTCATTTTATGTGTATTTTGTATATATATTTTTAGAGAAATCTACGTTATTATATGTGTATTCGTATATATATTTTGAAACAAATTTACATTGTTTTATATGTATTTTGCATATCTATTTCAATACAAATTTACCTTATTGTATGTGTTTTTTGTATATTTATTTTAATACAAATTTAATTTTTTGATGTGTAATTTGGTATATATATTTTTATAAATAAAAAAAATGCGTTATTTTATGGGTATTTTGCTTCTTTATTTTCATACAAATTTACATTATTTTATTAATATTCTGTGTATTTATTTTGATACGATTTTACATTATTCTATTTGTGTTTTGTACATATTTTTTTATACAAATTTACGTTATTTTAAGTGTATTTGTTTATGTATTTTCATTCAAATTTACATTATTTTATGTGTATTTTGTGTATGTATTTCAATACAAATTTACCTAATTTTATGTGTATTTTGAATATTTATTTTCATACAAATTTAAAATATTTTTGTGTATTTTTGTATATAGTTTGATACAAATTTAGGTTATTTTATGTGTATTTTGTATATCTATTTTCATACAAATACACATTCTTTTATTGATATTTTGTTTATTTATTTTGACGCGAATTTTATGTGAATTTGTTTTCATTTCATACAAATTTACATAATTTTATGTGTATTTTGTACATGTATTTAAATACAAATTTAAATAATTATATGTGTATTTTGTATATCTATTTTCATACAAATTGAAATTTATTTTTTTGTTTTTTTGTATATATTTTTACTCAAATTTTCGTAATCTTATAAAAATATATATACCAAAATACACAAAATATTTACATTTGCATTGAAATAAACATACAAAATGCACCTAAAATAAGGTAAATTTGTATTGAAAGAGATATGCAAAAATACATATAAAACAATGTAAATTTGTTTCAAAATATATATACGAATACAAATAAAAAAACGTAGATTTCTATAAAAATATATATACAAAATACACTTAAAATTAAGTAAATACGTATAAAAAAATATATACAAAATACACATAAAATAATGTAAATTCGAATTAAAATAAATAAAGAAAATACCAATAAAAGAATGTGTATTTGGATAAATATAAATATACAAAATACACATACAAAATAAACATAAAATAAGGTAGATTTGTAAAAAAATATATGTACAAAATACACATAAAATAATGTAAATTTATATAAAAATATATATACAAATACACATAAAATACCATGAATTTGTATAAAAATATATATTCATAATAAATATTAAATAAGGTAAAAGCGTATAAAAATATATATACAAAGTACATATAAAATAATGTAAATTCGTATCAATATAAATCAACAAAACACCAATAAAATAATATATATTTGAATGAAAATAAATTTACAAAATACACATAACATAACTAAAATTTGTATTAAAATATATACAAAAATACATAGAAATAATTTGAGTTTGTATGAAAATAGATATACAAAATACACATAAAACTAGGTAAATTTCTTTTGAAATATATATACAAAATACCCATAAAATATTGTAAATTTGTGTCAATATATATAAACAAATACACAAAAAATAACGTAAATTTGTATGAAAAATATATACAAAATACACATAGAATAATGTCAATTCGTATCAAAATGAATGAGCAGAATATCAATAAAATAATGTAAATTTGTATGAAAATAAAGATGCAAAATACCCAAAAAATAAAGCATATGTTTATAAAAATACAGATACAAAAATACACATCGAATAATTAAATTTGTATTAAAATTAATATACAAAATGCGTATATAATAAGGTAAATTTGTATTGAAAAAATATGCAACATACACGTTTACTCATACAAATTTATATTATTTTATTGGTATTTTGTTTATTTATTTTGATACGAATTACATGATTATATGTGTATTTTGTACATATTTTTTTATACGTATTTACATTATTTAATGTGTATTTTGTTTATATATTTTCATACAAATTTACGTTATTATATGTGTATTTGTATAAATATTTTGATACAAATTTACTTTATTTCATGTATTTTGTATATATATTTCAATTCAAATTTAGCTTATTTCGTGTGTATTTTGTATACATTTTCATACAAATTTAATTACTTCTGTGTATTTTTGTAAATAGTTTTAGATAAATTTACGTTATTTTATGTGTATTTTGTATATTTATATTCATACAAATACACATTCTTTTATTGGTATTTTGTTTATTTATTTTGATACGAATTTACATTATTTTATGTGTATTTTGTATATATATTTTTATAGAAATCTACGTTATTTTATGTGTATTCGTATATATATTTTGAAACAAATTTACATTGTTTTATATGTATTTTGCATATCTATTTCAATACAAATTTACCTTATTGTATGTGTTTTTTGTATATTTATTTTAATACAAATTTAATTTTTTATTTTATATGTATTTTATTTATATTTATTTTATTTTATTTAAATTTATTTTTTTTTAATTATTATTTTTATTATATTTATTTATTTATTTTATATTTTTTTATTTTTTTTTTTTATATTTTTTTACGTTATTTTCAGTGTATTTTTTTATATTTTCATTCAAATTTACATTATTTTGTATGTGTATTTTTGTATGTATTTTATTTATTTTGTATTTATTTATGTATTTTGTATATTTATTTTCATTATTTTTTAAAATTTTTTGTATTTTTGTATATAGTTTGATACAAATTTAGGTTATTTTATGTGTATTTTGTATATCTATTTTCATACAAATACTTTTTTTTGATATTTTGTTTATTTATTCTGCGAATTTACATTATTTAATATGTATTATGTATGTATGTATTTTATTTTATTATTTACATTTCATGTGTATTTTGTATAGTTTTAACAAATTTATATTATTTAATGTGTATTTTGTATATATTTATACAAATACACATTCTTTTATTTATTTTTTTATTTATTTTGATACTAATTTACATTTATTTATTTGTATTTTATTTTATATTTTTTATTATTTATTTTTATATTATATATGTATTTTATATATTTATATTTTATTTAATCTACATTTTCATGTGTATATATATATTTTTATTTTATTTTTGTATTGTTTATATGTATTTTGCATATTTTTGTGTATGTATTTATTATTTTTGTTATACATAGAATAATGTAAAATCGTATCAAAATAAGTACACAGAATATCAATAAAATAATTTAAATTTGTATGAAAATAAAGATGCAAAATACCCATAAGATAATATTTTTTTTTCAATACATATACAAAAATACATATAGAATAATTAAATTTGTATTAAAATTAATATACAAAATGCACACATACAATAAGGTAAATTTGTATTGAAAAAAAAAACGCAAAATACAAATAAAACTGTAAATTTGTTTCAAAATATATATACGAATACACATAAAATAACGTAGATTTCTATAGAAATATATATACAAAATACACATGAAATTATGTAAATACGTATAAAAATATATATAAAATACATATTAAGTAATGTAAATTCGTGACAAAATAAATAAACAAAATATCATGAAAAGAATGTGTATTTGTATGAAAATAAATAATAGATAATAAATTTGTATGTAATATATATGCAAGATACATTTAAATAATGTAAATATGTATAAAAAAAATATATACAAAAAACAAATAGAATAATGTAAAATCGTATCAAAATAAATACACCGAATATTAATAAAATAATGTAAATTTGTATGAAAATAAAGATGCAAAATTCCCATCAAATAGCGCATTTCTTATAAAAATATATATACCAAAATACACATAAAATATTTAAATTTGTATTGAAATAAATATACAAAATGCACATACAATAAGGTAAACTTCTATTGAAAGAAATATGCAAAAATACATATAAAACAATGTAAATTTGTTTCAAAATATATATACGAATACACATAAAATAACGTAGATTTCTATAAAAATATATATACAAAATACATATAAAATTAAGCAAATACGTATAAAAAAATGTAAACAAAATACACATAAAATAATGTAAATTCGAAACAAAATAAATAAACAAAATACCAATAAAAGAATGTGTATTTGTATAAATATAAATGTACAAAATACACATACAAAATAAACATAAAATAAGGTAAATTTGTAAAGAAATATATGTACAAAATACACATAAAATAATGTAAATTTATATGAAAATATATATACAAATACACATAAAATACCATGAATTTGTATAAAATTATATACTCAAAATAAATATTAAATAATGTAAATGCGTATAAAAATATATATACAAAGTATATATAAAATAATGTAAATTCGTGTCAATATAAATCAACAAAATACCAATAAAATAATATATATTTGAATGATAATAGATTTACAAAATTCACATAACATAACTAAAATTTGTATTGAAATATATACAAAAATACATAAAAATAATTTGAGTTTGAATGAAAATAGATATTCAAAATACACATAAAACTAGGTAAATTTTTTATGAAATATATATACAAAATACCCATAAAATATTGTAAATTTGTGTCAAAATATATAAACAAATACACATAAAATAACGTAAATTTGTATGAAAAATATATACAAAATACACATAGAATAATGTCAAATCGTATCAAAATGAATGAGCAGAATATCAATAAAATAACGTAAATTTGTATGAAAATAAAGATGCAAAATACCCATAAAATAAAGCGTATTTTTGTAAAAATACATATAGAAAAATACACATAGAATAATTAAATTTGTATTAAAATTAATATACAAAATGCATATACAATAAATTTAAATTTGATTATATTAAATGAAATAAATATACAAAATAAACATAAAATAAGTTAAATTTGTAATAAAATATATGTAAGAATACACATAAAATAATATAAATTTGTATGAAAATATATATACAAATACACATAAAATAACATGAATTTGTATAAAATTTGTTTCAAAATATATACGAATACACACAATAAAATAACGTAATTTTTTTATGAAAATGTATATATAAAATACACATAAAATAATTTAAATAAGTAGAAAAATATATATACAAAATACACATAAAATAATGTAAATTCGTAAAAAATTAAATACACAAAATTCCAATCAAAGAATGTATATTTGTAGGAAAATATATATACAAAAAACAAATAAAATAACTAAAATTTGTATAAAAATATATACAAAAATACACAAAAATAATTTAAATTTGTTTGAAAATAGATATGCAAAATACACATAAAGTTAGGCAAATTTGTATTGAAATGCATATACAAAACTCACATAAAAATAATGTAAATTTGCATGAAAATATATAAACAAATACATATAAAATAACGTAAATTTGGATAAAATATATATACAAAATATACAATGAATATTTTAAATATGTTTAAAAATATATTATATTATATATATTTTTATTGATATTTGCGTTATTTATGTGTATTTTGTATATGTTTTCTCATAGAAATTTACATTATTTTATTGGTATTTTGTCTATTTATTTTGATACGAATTACATGATTATTTGTGTATTTTGTACATTTTTTTTATTCGTATTTACATTATTTAATGTATATTTTGTTTATATATTTTTATACAAATTTACGTTATTATATATGTATTTGTATAAGTATTTTGATACAAATTTACATTATTTTATGTATTTTGTATATATATTTCAATTCAAATTTTGCATATTTTATGAGTATTTTGTATATCTATTTATTTTAATACAAAATCAAATATTTTATGTTTTTTCGTATATATATTTTTATAAAAAATGCATTATTTTATGGGTATTTTGCATCTTAATTTTCATACAAATTTACATTATTTTATTAATATTTTCTGTATTTATTTTGATACGATTTTACATTATTTTATTTGTGTTTTGTATATATTTTTTTTATACATATTTACATAATTTAATGTGTTTTTTGTATATATATTTGATACAAATTTACGTTATTTTAAGTCTGTATGTTTATATATTTTCATTCAAATTTACATTATTTTATGTGTATTTTGTATATGTATTTCAATACAAATTTACCTAATTTTATATGTTTTTTGTATATTTATTTTCATACAAGTTTAAATTATTTTTGTGTATTTTTGTATATAGTTTTATACAAATTTAGGTTATTTTATGTGTATTTTGTATATCTATTTTCATACAAATACACATTCTTTTCATGATATTTTGTTTATTTATTTTGACACGAATTAACATTATTTAATGTGTATTTTGTATATATATTTTTATACGTATTTACATTGTTTCAAGTGTATTTTGTATATATATTTCTATAGAAATCTGTGTTATTTTATGTGCGTTCGTATATATATTTTGAAACAAATTTACATTGTTTTATGTGTATTTTGCATATTTTTTTTAATACAAATTTACCTTATTGTATGTGCATTTTGTATATTAATTTTAATACAAATTTGATTAATCTATGTGTATTTTTGTATATGTATTTTTATATCAATATGCTTTATTTTATGGGTATTTTGCATCTTTATTTTCATACAAATTTACATTATTTTATTGATATTCTGTGTATTTATTTTGATATGATTTTACATTATTCTATGTGTATTTTGTATATATATTTTATATAAAATGTATTTGTTTTCATTTCATACAAATCTACATTATTTTATGTGTTTTTTGTACATGTATTTAAATACAAATTTAACTAGTTATATGTGTATTTTGTATATCTATTTTGTATGTATATTTTCATAGAAATTTACTCTATTTTATGAGTATTCGTATATATATTTTGATACAAATTTACATTATTAATGTGTATTTTGCATATCTATTTCAATACAAATTTACTTTATTGTACGTGCATTTTGTATATTTATTTTAATAAAAATTTAATTATTTTATATGTATTTTTGTATATATATTTTTATGCAAATATGCGTTATTATATGGATATTTTGCATCTTTATTTTCATACAAATTTACATTATTTTATTGATATTCTCTTTATTTATTTTGATACGATTTAACATTATTCTATGTGTTTATTGTATATATTTTTTCATATATATATTTACATTATTTAATGTTAATTTTGTATATATTTTTTATCCAAATTTACATTATTTTATGTGTATTTGTTTATATATTTTCATACATATTTACACTATTTTATGTGTTTTTTGTATATATATTTTTCTACGTATTTAAATTATTTTATGTGTATTTTGTATATACATTTTCATAAAAAAATTACGTTATTTTATGTGTATTCGTATATATATTTTGAAACAAATTTACATTGTTTTATATGTATTTTTGAATATCTCTTTTAATACAAATTTACCTTACTGTATGTGCATTTTGTATATTTATTTCAATACAAATTTAAATATTTTATGTGTATTTTGGTATATATATTTTTATAAAAAATGCGATAATTTTTGGGAGTTTTGCATCTTTATTTTCATACAAATTTAAATTATTTTATTGAATATTAATTTTTTTTTATACACATTTACATTATTTAATGTGTATCTTGCATATATATTTTATACAAATTTACGTTATTTTAAGTGTATTTGTTTTTATATTTTCATTCAAATTTACATTTATTTTAATTCGAAATTACATTATTTTATGTGTATTTTGTATACATTTTTTTATACGTATTTACTTAATTTAATGTGTATTTTGTATATATATTTTTATAGAAATCTACGTTTTTTTATTTGTATTCGTATAAATATTTTGAAACAAATTTACATTGTTTTATATGTATTTTTGCATATCTCTTTCAATATAAATTTACCTTATTTATTTCAATACAAATTTTAATATTTTATGTGTATTTTGGTATATATATTTTTATAAGAAATGCGCTATTTTATGGGAATTTTGCATCTTTATTTTCATACAAATTTACATTATTTTATTAATATTCGGTGTATTTATTTTAATACGATGTTACATTATTCTATTTGTTTTTTGTATATACTTTTTTATACATATTTACATTATTTAATGTGTATCTTGCATATATATTTTATACAAATTTATTATCTATTATCTATTTTCATACAAATACACATTCTTTTCATGATATTTTGTTTATTTATTTTGACACGAATTTACATTATTTGATATGTATTTTGTATATATATTTTTATACGTATTTACATAATTTCATATGTATTTTGTATGTATATTTCTATAGAAATCTACTTTATTTTATGTGTATTCGTATATATATTTTGAAACAAATTTACATTGTTTTATATGTATTTTTGAATATCTCTTTCAATACAAATTTACCTTACTGTATATGCATTTTGTATATTTATTTCAATACAAATTTAAATATTTTATGTGTATTTTGGTAAATATATTTAAAAAAAAATGCGATAATTTTTGGGAATTTTGTATGTTTATTTTCATACAAATTTACATTATTTTATTGATATTCTGTGTATTTATTTTGATACGATTTTACATTATTCTATTTGTTTTTTGTATATATATTTTTTATACACATTTACATTATTTAATGTGTATCTTGCATATATATTTTATACAAATTTACGTTATTTTAAGTGTATTTGTTTACATATTTTCATTCAAATTTACATTAACTTTGATTCGAAATTACATTATTTTATGTGTATTTTGTATACATTTTTTTATACGTATTTACTTAATTTTATGTGTATTTTGTATATATATTTTTATAGAAATCTACGTTTTTTTATTTGTATTCGTATATATATTTTGAAACAAATTTACATTGTTTTATATGTATTTTTGCATATCTCTTTCAATACAAATTTACCTTATTGTATGTGCATTTTGTATATTTATTTCAATGCAAATTTAAATATTTTATGTGTATTTTGGTATATATATTTTTATAAGAAATGCGCTATTTTATGGGAATTTTGCATCTTTATTTTCAAACAAATTTACATTATTTTATTAATATTCGGTGTATTTATTTTGATACGATGTTACATTATTCTATTTGTTTTTTGTTTATTCTTTTTTATACATATTTACATTATTTAATGTGTATCTTGCATATATATTTTATACAAATTTATTATCTAATATCTATTTTCATATTTATAAAAAATGCGTTATTTTATGGGTATTTTGCATCTTTATTTTCATATAAATTTACATTATTTTATATACATTCTGTGTATTTATTTTAATACGATTTTACATTATTCTATTTGTGTTTTGTATATATATTTTTTATACATATTTACATTATTTAATGAGTATTTTTTATATATATTTTATACAAATTTATGTTAATTTAAGTATATTTGTTTATATATTTTTATTCAAATTTACATTATTTTATGTGTTTTTTGTATATGTATTTCTTTACAAATTTACCTAATTTTATGTGTATTTTGTATATTTATTTTCATACAAATTTAACTTATTTTTGTGTATTTTTATATATAGTTTTATACAAATTTACGTTATTTTATGTGTATTTTGTATATGTATTTTCATACAAATACACATTCTTTTATTGATATTTTAATTATTTATTTTGACACGAATTTACATTATTTAATGTGTATTTTGTATATATATTTTTATACGTATTTACAACATTTCATATGTATTTTGTATATATATTTCTATAGAAATCTACGTTATTTTATGTGTATTCGTATATATATTTTGAAACAAATCTACATTATTTTATGTGTATTTTGTAAATATATCTCATTATAAATTTGCCTTATTTTAAGTTTATTTTTATATCTATTTTCATTCAAATTCAAATCATTTTACGTGTATATATTTATTTGTATTTACGTTATTTTATGTGTATTTTCTATATATATTTTCATTCAAAATTACATTATTTTATCGGTATTTTGTTCATTTATTTCGATACGAATTTAGATTATTTCATGTGTATTTTCTATACATATACATATAGAGTAAATTTCTATGAAAATATATATTCAAAATACATATAAAATTATGTAAATAAGTATAAAAATATATATATCAAATACACCTAAAAAAAAATGAAAATTCGTTTAAAAAAAAAAAAATCCGAGAAAAGAACGTATATTTGTAGGAAAATAAATATACAAAATACACATAAAATTACGAAAGTTTGAATAAAAACATATACAAAAATACACAAAATTAATTTCAATTTGTATGAAAATAGATATACAAAATACACATATAATTAGTTAAATTTGTATTTAAATACATGTACAAAATTCACATACAATAATGTAAATTTGTATGAAATGAAAACAAATTCACATAAAATAACTTACATTGGTATAAAATAGATATACAAATAATACACAGAATAATGTAACATCGTATCAAAATAAATACACAGAATATCAATATAATAATGTAATTTTGTATGAAAATAAAGATGCAAAATACCCAAAAAATAAAGCATATTTTTATAAAAATACAAATACAAAAATACACATAGAATAGCTAAATTTGTATTAAAATTAATATACAAAATGCACGTACAATAAGGTAAATATGTATTGAAAAAATATGCAAAATGCACATAAAACAATGTATATTTGTTTTAAAATATATATACGAATACACATAAAATAACGTATATTTCTATAGAAATATATATATACAAAATACACATGATATGACGTAAATACGTATAAAAATATATATACACAATACACATTAAATAATGTAAATTCGCATGAAAATAAATAAACAAAATATCAATAAAAGAATGTGTATTTGTATGAAAATAGATATACAAAATACACAAAAAATATTGTAAATTTGAATAAAACTCGATACAAAAATACACAAAAAATAATTTAAATTTGTATAAAATATATATACAAAATACACATGAAATTAGGTAAATTTCTATTGAAATACATATACAAAATACACATAAAATAATGTAAATTTGAATAAAAATATATAAACAAATACACTTAAAAGAACGAAAATTTGTATGAAATATATATAGAAAATACATATTAAATAATGTAAATATGTATAAAAAAATATATACAAAACACAAATAGAATAATGTAAAATAATATCAAAATAAATACACAGAATATTAATAAAATAATGTAAATTTGTATGAAAATAAAGATGCAAAATACCCATAAAACAACGCATTTCTTATGAAAATATATATACCAAAATGCACATAAAATATTTAAATTTGTAATACAATAAATATACAAAATGCACATACAATAAGGTAAATTTGTATTGAAATAGATATGCAAAATACCTATCAAAGAATGTAAATTTGTTTCAAAATATACATACGAATACACATAAAATAACGTAGATTTCTATAAAATATATATACAAAATACACATAAAATGAAGTAAATACATATAAGAAAATGTATACAAAATACACATAAAATAATGTAAACTCGTATCAAAATAAATAAACTAAATGCCAATAAAAGAATGTTTACTTGTATAAATATAAATATACAAAATACACATAAAATAACGTAAAATTGTATAAAACTATATTCAAAAATAAACAAAAATAATTAAATTTGTATAAAAATAGATATACAAAAGACACATAAAATAAGCTAAATTTGAATTGAAATAAATATAGAAAATACATAAAATAATGTAAATTTGTATCAAAACATATATTCAAATACACATATAATAACGTAAATTTGTATCAAAATATATAAACAAAATACACATTAAATAATGTAAATACGTATAAAAGATATATACGTAATGTAAAAATTTATGAAATTAAAGATGCAAAATACCCATAAAATATCTTATATTTAAAAAAAATATATACACAAATACACATAAAATAATTAAATTTGTATTAAAATAAATATACAAAATACACATACAATAAGGTAGATTTTTATAGAAATAGATATGCAAAAAACACATAAAATAATGAAAATTTTTATCAAAATATATACGAATACACACAATAAAATTACGTAAATTTTTATGAAAATATATATACAAAATACACATAAAATAATGTAAATACATAGAAAAATATATATACAAAATACACATAAAATAATGTAGATTCGTATCAAAATAAATAAACAAAATTTCCTCTAAAAGAATGTATATGTGTAGGAAAATATATATACAAAATACAAATAAAATAAAAAAATTTGTATAAAAATAATACAAAAATACACAAAAATAATTTAAATTTGTTTGAAAATAGATATGCAAAATACAAATGAAATTAGGCAAATTTTTATTGAAATACATATACAAAATACACATAAAATAATGTAAATTTGTATGAAAATATATAAACAAATACACATAAGATAACGTAAATTTCCATAAAATATATGTACAAAATATACATTAAATAATGTAAATATGTCTAAAAATATATATACAAAATACACAGAATAACGTAAAATCGTATCAAAATAAATAAACAGACAATCAATAAAATAATGTAAATTTGTATGAAAATAAAGATGCAAAATACCCATATAATAACGGATATTTGTTTAAAAATATATTCAAAAATACACATAAAATAATTAAATTTGCATCAAAATAAATATACAAAAGGCACATACAATAAAGAAAATTTGTATTGAAATAGATATGCGAAATACACATAAATAATGTAAATTTGTATCAAAATATATATACGAATACACATAAAATAGAGTAAATTTCTATGAAAATATATATTCAAAATACATATAAAATTATGTAAATAAGTATAAAAATATATATATCAAATACACCTAAAATAATGAAAACTCGTATCAAAATAAATAAACAAAATTCCGATAAAAGAACATATATTTGTAGGAAAATAAATATACAAAATTCACTTAAAATTACGAAAATTTGAATAAAAATATATACTAAAATACACAAAATTAATTTCAATTTGTATGAAAATAGATATACATAATACACATATAATTAGTTAAATTTGTATTTAAATACATGTACAAAATACACATAAAATAATGTAAATTTGTATGAAATGAAAACAAATTCACATAAAATAACGTTCATTTGTATGAAATATATACAAAATATACATAGAATAATGTAAAATCGTATCAAAATAAATACACAGAATAACAATAAAATAATGTAAATTTGTATGATAATAAAGATGCAAAATACCCATAAAATAAAGCATTTTTTTATGAAAATACATATACAAAAATACACATAGAATAATTAAATTTGTATTAAAATCAATATACAAAATGCACGGACAATAAGGTACATTTATATTGAAAAAATATGCAAAATGCACATAAAACAATGTATATTTGTTTCAAAATATATATACGAATATTTGTATATATATTTTCATACAAATTTATATTATTTTATGTGTATTTTTTCATATATTTCATTACAAATTTACCTTATTTTATGTTTATTTTGTATATTTATTTCATTCAATTTTAAATTATTTTATGTGTATATTTGTATTTGTATTTAGGTTATTTTATATGTATTTTGTATATATATTTTCATCCAAAATTACATTATTTTATTGATATTTTCTAAATTTAATTCGATACGAATTTAGATTACTTCATAGGTATTTTGTATACATATTTTTATACTCATTTGCATTATCTAAAGTGTGTTTTGTATATATATTTTTATGCAAATTTATTTTATGTTCATTTTTGTACATATATTTTTATAGAAATTTGCGTTATTTTATGTATATAGTTTTATATAAATTAACGTTATTTTATGTGCATTTTGTATATTAATATTTATACAAATACACATTCTTTTATTGGTATATTGTTTATTTACATTTATACGAATTTACATTATTTTATGTGTATTTTGTATACATTTTTTTATACGTATTTACTTAATATTATGTGTATTTTGTATATGTATTTTTATAGAAATCTACGTTATTTTATGTGTATTCGTATATATATTTTGAAACAAATTTACATAATTTTATATGTATTTTGCATATCTATTTCGATAAAAATTTACCTTATTGTATGTGCATTTTGTATATTTATTTTAATACAAATTCAAATATTTTATGTGTATTTTGGTATCAATATTTTTATAAAAAATGCGTTATTTTATAGGTATTTTGCATCTTAATTTTCATACAAATTTACATTATTTTATTAATATTCTGTGTATATATTTTGATACGATTTTACATTATTCTATTTGTGTTTTGTATATATTTTTTTTATATATATTTACATTATTTCATGTGTATTTTGATTATATATTTCATACAAATTTACGTTATTATATGTTTATTTGTTTATATATTTTCTTTCAAATTTACATTATTTTATATGTATTTTGTATGTGTATTTCAATACAAATTAACCTAAATTTATGTGTATTTTGTATATATCTTTTCATACAAATTTAAATTATTTTTGTGTATTTTTGTATATAGTTTTATAGAAATTTAGGTTATTTTATGTACGCGTTAACATTATTTAATGTGTGTTTTGTATATATATTTTTATCCAAAGTTACTTTATTTTACGTTCATTTTTGGACATATATTTTCATGGAAATTAGCGTTATTTTATATGTATTTGTATATGTTTTCTCACACAAATTTCCATTATTTTATTGATATTTTGTTTATTTAGTTTGATACGAATTACATGATTATATGTGTATTTTGTACATTTTTTTTATACGTATTTACATTACTTAATGTGTATTTTGTTTACATATTTTTAAACAAATTTACGTTATTATATGTATTTTTATAAATATTTTGATACAAATTTACATTATTTTATGTATTTTGTATATACATTTCAATTCAAATTTAGCTTAATTTATCTGTATTTTGTATATCTATTTTCTTACGAATTTAATAACTTCTGCGTATTTTTGTATATAGTTTTATAAAAATTTACGTTATTATATGTGTATTTTGTATATTTATATTTATACAAATACACATTCTTTTATTGGTATTTTGTTTATTTATTTTGAAACGAATTTACATTATTTTATGTGTATTTTGTATACATTTTCTTATACGTATTTACTTCATTTTATGTGTATTTTGTATATATATTTTTATACAAATCTACGTTATTTTATGTGTATTCGTATATATATTTTGAAACAAATTTACATTGTTTTATATGTATTTTGCATATCTATTTCAATACAGATTTACCTTATTGTATGTGTATTTTGTATATTTATTTTAATACAAATTAATTTTTTCATGTGTATTTTGGTATATATATTTTTATAAAAAAATGCGTTATTTAATGGTTATTTTGCATCTTTATTTTCATACAAATTTACATTGTTTTATTAATATTCTGTGTATTTATTTTGATACGATTTTACATTATTCTATTTGTGTTTTGTATATATTTTTTTTATACATATTTACATTATTTAATGTGTATTTTGTATATTTTAAAACAAATTTACGTTATTTTATGCGCATCTGTTAAAATATTTTGATACAAATTTACATTATTTTATGTATTTTGTATATATATTTCAATACAAATTTAGTTTATTTTATGTATATTTTGTATATCTATTTTCATTCTTAACAAAATAAATCTACAAAATAGCAAAAAAATAATGTAAATTTGTATGAGAAAACATATACAAATACACATAAAATAACGCAAATTTCTAAAAAAATATATGTACAAAAATGCACATAAAATAAAGTAAATTTGCATAAAAATATATATACAAAACACACATTAAATAATGTAAATGCGTACATAAAATAACCTAAATTTGTATAAAACTATATACAAAAACAAACAAAAATACATATACAAAAAACAAATAGAATAATGTAAAATCGTATCAAAATAAATACACCGAATATTAATAAAATAATGTAAATTTGTATGAAAATAAAGATGCAAAATTCCCATCAAATAGCGCATTTCTTATAAAAATATATATACCAAAATACACATAAAATATTTAAATTTGTATTGAAATAAATATACAAAATGCACATACAATAAGATAAACTTGTATTGAAAGAGATATGCAAAAATACATATAAAACAATGTAGATTTGTTTCAAAATATATATACGAATACACATAAAATAACGTAGATTTCTATAAAAATATATATACAAAATACACATAAAATTAAGTAAATACGTATAAAAATAGATATACAAAATACATATAGAATAATGTAAAATTGTTTAAAAAAAAATAAACAGAATATAAATAAAATAATGTAAATTTGTATGAAAATAAAAATGCAAAATACCCATAAAATAAAGCATATTTTTTATAAAAATACATATACAAAAATACACATAGCATAATTAAGTTTGTATTAAAATTAATATACAAAATGCATATACAATAAGGTAAATATGTATTGAAAAAATGTGCAAAATACACATAAAACAGTGTAAATTTATTTCAAAATCTATATACGAATACTCATAAATCAACGTAGATTTCTATAGAAATATATATACAAAATACACATCAAATGATGTAAACACGTATAAAAATATATATATAAAATACAACTTAAATAATGTAAATTCGCGTCAAAATAAATAAACAAAATATAAATAAAAGAATGTGTATTTGTATGAAATTAGATATACAATATACACGTTATTTTATGTATATTCGTATATATATTTTGTAACAAATTTACAGTGTTTTATTTGTATTTTGCGTTTTTTTTTAAATACAAATTTACCTTTTTGTATGTGTGCATTTTGTATATTAGTTTTAAAACAAATTTAATTATTCTATGTGTATTTTTGTATATGTATTTAAAAAAAAATGCTTTATCTTATGGGTATTTTGCATCTTTATTTTCATACAAATTTAAATTATTTTATTGATATTCTGTGTACTTATTTTGATACGATTTTAAATTATTCTATGTATAACAAAAATAAATATATACAAAAATACACAAAAATAATTTAAATTTGTTTGAAAATAGATATGCAAAATATGTGTATTTTGTATATATATTTCAATTCAAATTTAGTTTATTTTGTGTGTATTTTGTATATATTTTCATACAAATTTAATTACTTCTGTGTATTTTTGAATATAGTTTTATATAAATTTACGTTATTTTATGTGTATTTTGTATATTTATATTTATACAAATACACATTCTTTTATTGGTATTTTGTTTATTTATTTTGATACGAATTTACATTATTTTATGTGTATTTTGTATACATTTTTTTATACGTATTTGCTTCATTTTATGTGTATTTTGTATATATATTTTTATAGAAATCTACGTTATTTTATGTGTATTCGTATATATATTTTGAAACAAATTTACATTGTTTTCTATGTATTTTGATTATCTATTTCAATACAAATTTACCTTATTGTATGTGTTTTTTGTATATTTATTTTAATACAAATTTAATTTTATGATGTGTATTCTGGTATATATATTCTTATAAATAAAATAAATGCGTTATTTTATGGGTATTTTGCTTCTTTATTTTCATACAAATTGACATTATTGTATTAATATTCTGTGTATTTATTTTGATACGATTTTACATTATTCTATTTGTGTTTTGTGCATATTTTTTTATACAAATTTACGTTTTTTTATAAAATTATTGATACCAAAATACACATAAAATATTTCAATTTGTATTAAAATAAATATACAAAATGCATATACAATAAGGTAAATTTGTATTGAAATAGATATGCAAAATACATATAAAATAATGTAAATTTGTTTCAAAATATATATACGAATACACATAAAATAACGTAGATTTCTATAAAAATACATATACAAAATACATATAAAATTAAGTAAATACGTATAAAAAAATGAATACAAAATTCACATAAAATAATGTAAATTCGTATAAATGTAAATAAAAAATATACCAATAAATGAATGTGTATTTGTATAAATATAAATATACAAAATGCACATAAAATAACGTAAATTTATATAAAACTATATACATAAAATAACGCAAATTTCTATAAAAATATATGTACAAAAATGAGCATAAAATAAATTTGCATAAAAATATATATACAAAACACACATTAGATAATGTGAATGAGTATAAAAATATGTATAGAAAATACCTATGAAATAATCTAAATTCGTATCGAATTAAATTAAGAATATACCAATAAAATAATGTAATTTTGGTTGAAAATATATATACAAAATACACATAAAATAACCTAAATACAAATACAAATATACACATAAAATATTGTATTTTGTATATATATACATCTCAATTCAAATTTAGCTTATTTTATCTGTATTTTGTATATCTATTTTCATACGAATTTAATTACTTCTTTGTATTTTTGTATAGTTTTATACAAATTTACGTTATTTTATGTGTATTTTGTATATTTATATTTATACAAATACACATTCTTTTATTGGTATTTTGTTTATTTATTTTGATACGAATTTACATTATTTTATGTGTATTTTGTATACATTTTCTTATACGTATTTACTTCATTTTATGTGTATTTTGTATATATATTTTTATACAAATCTACGTTATTTTATGTGTATTCGTATATATATTTTGAAACAAATTTACATTGTTTTATATGTATTTTGCATATCTATTTCAATACAGATTTACCTTATTGTATGTGTATTTTGTATATTTATTTTAATACAAATTAATTTTTTCATGTGTATTTTGGTATACATTTTTTTTATAAAAAATGAGTTATTTAATGGGTATTTTGCATCTTTGTTTTCATACAAATTTACATTGTTTTATTAATATTCTGTGTATTTATTTTGATACGATTTTACATTATTCTATTTGTGTTTTGTATATATTTTTTTATACATATTTACATTATTTAATGTGTATTTTGTATATTTGAAAACAAATTTACGTTACTTTATGCGCATCTGTTAAAATATTTTGATACAAATTTACATTATTTTATGTATTTTGTATATATATTTCAATACAAATTTAGTTTATTTTATGTATATTTTGTATATCTATTTTCATTCGTATCAAAATAAATAAACAAAATAGCAAAAAAATAATGTAAATTTGTATGAGAAAACATATACAAATACACATAAATTAACGCAAATTTCTAAAAAAATATATGTACAAAAATGTACATAAAATAAAGTAAATTTGCATGAAAATATATATACAAAACACATATTAAATAAAGTAAATGCGTACATAAAATAACCGAAATTTGTATAAAACTATATACAAAAATACACAAAAATATTTAAAATTTGTATGAAAAGAAATATACAAAATACACATAAAATTAGGTAAATTTGTATTGAAATACATATACAAAATACACATAGAATAATGTAAATTTGAATGATAATATATAAACAAATACACTTAAAATAACGTAAATTTGTATAAAATATATATGCAAGATACACATTAAATAATGTAAATGTGTATAAAAAAATATATACAAAAAAGAAATAGAATAATGTAAAATCCTATCAATATAAATACACAGAATATCAATAAAATAATGTAAATTTGTATGAAAAGAAAGATGCAAAATTCCCATAAAAGAGCGCATTTTTTTTTAATATATATACCAAAATACACATAAAATATTTAAATTTGTATTGAAATAAATATACAAAATGCATATACAGAAAGGTAAATATGTATTGAAAGAGATATTAAAAAATACATATAAAACAAAGTAAATTTGTTTCAAAATATATATACGAATACACATAAAATAAAGTAGATTTCTATAGAAATATATATACAAAATACACATGAAATTATGTAAATACGTATAATAATATATATACAAAATACATATCTAGGTAAATTCGTGTCAAAATAAATAAACAAAATATCATGAAAAGAATGTGTATTTGTATGAAAATAAATAATAGATAATAAATTTGTATGAAATATATATGCAAGGTACACATTAAATAATGTAAATATGTATAAAAAATATATATATACAAAAAACAAATAGAATAATGTGAAAACGTATCAAAATAAATACACCGAATATTAATAAAATAATGTAAATTTGTATGAAAATAAAGATGCAAAATTCCCATCAAATAGCGCATTTCTTATAAAAATATATATACCAAAATACACATAAAATATTTAAATTTGTATTGAAGTAAATATACAAAATGCACATACAATAAGGTAAACTTGTACAGAAAGAGATTTGCAAAAATACATATAAAACAATGTAAATTTGTTTCAAAATATATATACGAATACACATAAAATTACGTAGATTTCTATAAAAAATATATATACAAAATACACATAAATTAAGTAAATACGTATAAAAATAGATATACAAAATACAAATTGGCTTAACTTTATGTGTATTTTGCATATCTATTTTGAAACAAACAAATTATTTTTGTGTATTTTTGTATATATTTTTATACAAATTTTAGATATTTTATTTGTTTTTTGTATATATATTTTCCTACAAATATACATTCTTTTATTGGAATTTCGTGTATTTAATTTTTTACGAATTTACATTATTTTATATGTATTTTGTATATATATTTTTCTACGTATTTAAATTATTTTATGTGTATTTTATATATATATTTTTTAAAAATTTACGTTATTTTATTGTGTGTATTCGTATATATTTTGAAACAAATTTTATACAAATTTATGTTATTTTATGTGTATTTGTATATATATTTTCATACAAATTCATATTATTTCATGTGTATTCTTACATATATTTTATTACAAATTTACCTTATTTTATGTTTATTTTGTATATTTATTTCATTCAATTTTAAATTATTTAATGTGTATATTTGTATTTGTATTTGTACCGTAAATTTGTATAAAACTATACACAAAAATAGACAGAACAAATACACATTCTTTTATTGGTATTTTGTTTATTTATTTTGTTTCGAATTTATATTATTTTATGTGTATTTTGTTTACATTTTTTTATACGTATTTACCTAATTTCATGTGTATTTTGTATATTTTTTTTTTTTAGAAATCTACGTTATTTTATGTGTATTCGTATATATATTTTGAAACAAATTTACAATTTTTTATATGTATTTTGTTTATATCTTTTTACAGAAGTTTACCTTATTGTATGTGCATTTTGTATATTTATTTCATTATAAATCTAAATATTTTATGTATTTTGGTATATATATTTTCATAAAATGCGCTATTTGATGGGAATTTTTACATCTTTATTTTCAGAAATTTACATTATTTTATTAATATTCGGTGTATTTATTTTGATACGATTTTACATTATTATATTTGTTTTTGTATATATATTTTTTATACATTTACATTATTTAATGTGTATCTTATATATATACATACATGAATTTATTATCTATTATTTATTTACAAATACACAATCTTTTCATGATATTTTGTTTATTTATTTTGTCACGAATTTACATTACTTAATATGTATTTTATATATATATATATTTTTATACGTATTTACATAATTTCATGTGTATTTTGTATATATATTTCTATAGAAATCTACGTTATTTTATGTGTATTCGTATATATATTTTGAAACAAATTTACAGTTTTATTTGTATTTTGCGTTTTTTTTCTCCATACAAATTTACCTTATTGTATGTGTGCATTTTGTATATTAATTTTCATACAAATTTAATTATTCTATGTGTATTTTTGTATATGTATTTAAAAAATAATATGCTTTATCTTATGGGTATTTTCATTCTTTATTTTCATACAAATTTATATTATTTTATTGATATTCTGTGTACCTATTTTGATACGATTTTACATTATTCTATTTGTGTTTTGTATATATACAGAATTGGAATACATATTTACAATATTTAATGTGTATTTTTATATATATTTTATACAAATACACATTATTTAAGGTGTATTTGTTTAAAATATATTTTCATACACATTTGATAAATATTTTAAAGAATGTGTATTTGTATGTATATGTATTTCAACATAAATTTACCTAATTTTATGTGTATCTTGTATATTTATTTTCATACAAATTTAAATTATTTTTGTCTATTTTTGTATATAGTTCTATTCAAATTTAGGTTATTTTATGTGTATATTGTATATCTATTTTCATACAAATACACATTCTTTGATTGATATTTTGTTTATTTATTTTGATACGAATTTTCAATATTTCAATATATTCAATATATATATATATATATATATATATATATATATATATATATATATATATATATATATACATATATATATATATATATATATATATACATATATATATATATATATATATATATATATATATATATGTATATATATATATATATATATATACATATATATATATATATAATATATACATGTATATATATATATATACATATATATAACGTATATAAATTTCTATACAAAAAATACAGTTCTTTTATGTGTAATTATAATATATTTTGAAACAGATTTACATTGTATTTTTTATATATATTTATATAAGTTTTCGTATTATGTGTATTTTGTATATTTATTTTCCTACAAATAAACGCTTAAATTTTCGGAATTTTGTTTATTTATTTTGTATAAATTTATATAATTTGAAATATATTTGAAATATATTTTTTCAATACAAATTTACCTTATTATATACGCATTTTGTATTAATTTTAATACAAATTTAATTATTCGATGTGTATTTTTGTATCTGTATTTTTATAAACATATGCTTTATTTTTTGGGTATTTTGCATCTTTATTTTCATACAAATTTACATTATTTTATTGATATTCTGCTCATTCATTTTGATACGAATTGACATTATTCTATGTGTATTTTGTATATATTTTTCATACAAATTTACGTTATTTTATGAGTATTTGCTTATATATTTTGACACAAATTTACAATATTTTATGGGTATTTTGTATATACATTTCAAAAGAAATTTACCTAGTTTTATGTGTATTTTATATATCTATTTTCATACAAACTCAAATTATTTCTATGTATTTTTGTATATATTTTAATACAAATTTTATTTATGTTATGTGTATTTTGTAAATTTATTTTCATTCAAATATATATTATTTTATTGGTGTTTTGTTGATTTATATTGATACGAATTTACATTATTTTATATGTACTTTGTATATATATTTTTATACGCTTTTCCATTATTTAATATTTATTTTGAATATATATTTTTATACAAATTCATGGTATTTTATGTGTATTTGTATATATATTTTCATATAAATTTACATTATTTTATGTGTATTTTGTACATATATTTTATTACAAATCTACCTTATTTTTTGTATATTTATATTTATCCAAATACACATTCTTTTATTGGTATTTTGTTTATTTATTTTAATTCGAATTTACATTATTTTATGTGTATTTTGTATACATTTTTTATACGTATTTACTTAATTTTATGTGTATTTTGTATATATATATATATATATATATATATATATATATATATATATATTTATATATATATATATATATATATATATATATATATATATATATATATATATATATATATATATATATATATATATATATATTTATAGAAATCTACGTTTTTTTATTTGTATTCGTATATATATTTTGAAACAAATTTACATTGTTTTATATGTATTTTTGCATATCTCTTTCAATACAAATTTACCTTATTGTATGTGCATTTTGTATATTTATTTCAATGCAAATTTAAAAATTTTATGTGTATTTTGGTATATATATTTTTATAAGATTACGAAAATTTGAATAAAAATATATACAAAAAAACAAAAAAATAAATTTCAATTTGTATGAAAATAGATATAGAAAATACAACTATAATTAGTTAAATTTGTATTTAATTACATGTACAAAATACACATAAAATAATGTAAATTTGTATGAAATGAAAACAAATTCACGTAAAATAACATACATTTGTATAAAATAGATATACAAAATAATTTTATGTGTATTTTGTATATTTATTTTCATACAAATTTAAATTATTTTTGTGTATTTTTGTATATAGTTTTATACAAACTTAGGTTATTTTATGAGTATTTTGTATATCTATTTTCATACAAATACACATTCTTTTATTGATATTTTGTTTATTTATTTTGACGCGAATTTAAATTATTTAATGTGTATTTTGTATATATATTTTTATACGTATTTACATCATTTCATGTGTATTTTGTATATATATTTCTATAGAAATCTACGTTATATTATGTGTATTCGTATATAGATTTTTAAACAAATTTACACTTTTATGTGTATTTTGCATATTTTTTCAATACAAATTTACCTTATTGTATATGCATTTTGTATATTAATTTTAATACAAATTTAATTATTCTATGTGTATTTTTGTATATGTATTTTTATAAAAATATGCTTTATTTTATGGGTATTTTGCATCTTTATTTTCATACAAATTTACGTTATTTTATTGATATTCTGCTCATTCATTTTGATACGATTTGACATTATTCTATGTGTATTTTGTATATATTTTTCAAACAAATTTACGTTATTTTATGTGTATTTGTTTATATATTTTGACACAAATTTACAATATTTTATGGGTATTTTGTATATATATTTCAAAAGAAATTTACCTAGTTTTATGTGTATTTTGAATATCTGTTTTCATACAAACTCAAATTATTTTTATGTGTTTTTGTATATATTTCAATACAAATTTTAGTTATGTTATGTGTATTTTGTAAATATATTTTCATTCAAATATATATTATTTTATTGGTATTTTGTTGATTTATATTGATACGAATTTACATTATTTTATATGTACTTTTTATATATTTTTATACGCATTTACATTATTTAATATTTATTTTGAATATATAATTTTACAAATTCATGGTATTTTATGTGTATTTGTATATATATTTTCATATAAATTTACATTATTTTATGTGTATTTTGTACATATATTTCATTAAAAATTTACCTTATTTTATGCTTATTTTGTATGTGTATTTTGTACATTTATATTTATACAAATACACATTCTTTTATTGGTATTTTGTTTATTTATTTTGTTTCGAATTTATATTATTTTATGTGTATTTTGTTTACATTTTTTATACGTATTTACCTAATTTTATGTGTATTTTGTATATATATTTTTATAGATATCTTCGTTATTTTATGTGTATTCGTATATGTATTTTGAAACAAATTTACATTGTTTTATATGTATGTTTGCATATCTCTTTCAATAGAAGTTTACCTTATTGTATGTGCATTTTGTATATTTATTTCAATACAAATTTAAATATTTTATGTGTATTTTGGTATATATATTTTTATAAGAAATGCGCTATTTGATGGGAATTTTGCATCTTTATTTTCATACAAATTTACATTATTTTATTAATATTCGGTGTATTTATTTTGATACCATCTTACATTATTCTATTTGTTTTTTGTATATGTATATTTTTTTATACATATTTACATTATTTAATGTATATCATGCATATGTATTTCATACAAATTTATTATCTATTATTTATTTTCATACAAATACACATTCTTTTCATGATATTTTGTTTATTTATTTTGACACGAATTTACATTACTTAATATGTATTTTATTTATATATTTTTATACGTATTTACATAATTTCATGTGTATTTTGTATATATATTTCTGTAGAAATCTACGTTATTTTATGTGTATTCGTATATATATTTTGAAACAAATTTACAATGTTTTATTTGTATTTTGCGTTTTTTTTCAATACAAATTTACCTTATTGTATGTGTGCATTTTGTATATTAATTTTAATACAAATTCAATTATTCTATGTGTATTTTTGTATATGTATTTAAAAAAAAAAAGATATGCTTTATCTTATGGGTATTTTGCATCTTTATTTTCATGCAAATTTAAATTATTTTATTGATATTCTGTGTACTTATATTGACACGATTTTACATTATTCTATGTATAACAAAAATAAATACAGAATACACAAAAATAGATATGCAAAATACATATAAACAATGTAAATTTGTTTCAAAATATACATACGAATACACATGAAATAAGGTAGATTTCTATAAAAAATATATATACAAAATACACATAAAATTAAGTAAATGCGTATAAAAAATGTATACAAAATACACATAAAATAATGTAAATTAGTATCAAAATAAATAAACAAAATACCAATAAAAGAATGAGTATTTGTATAAATATATATATACAAAATACACATTAAATAATATAAATTTGTTTAAAACTATACAAAATACACATGAAATGATGTAAATACGTATAAAAATATATATACAAAATACACATTAAATAATGTAAATTCGCGTCAAAATAAATAAACAAAATATCAATAAAAGAATGTGTATTTGTATGAAAATAGATATACAAAATACACATAAAATAACCTAAATTTGTATCAAACTATATACAAAAATACACAAAAATATTTTAAATTAAAATTTACCTTATTGTATTTGCATTTTGTATATTTATTTTAATACAAATTCAAATATTTTATGTGTATTTTGGTATATATAATTTTATAAAAAATGCGTTATTTGATAGGTATTTTGCATCTTAGTTTTCATACAAATGTACATTATTTTATTAATATTCTGTGTATATATTTTGATACGATTTTATATTATACTATTTGTGTTTGGTATATATTTTTTTATACATATTTTCATTATTTAATGTGTATTTTTTATATATATTTTATACAAATTAACGTTATTTTAAGTGTATTTGTTTATATAATTTCATTCAAATTTACATTATTTTAAGTGTATTTTGTATATGTATTTAAATACAAACTTACCTAATTTTATGTGTATTTTGTATATTTATTTTCATACAAATTTAAATTATTTTTGTGTTTTTTGGTATAAACATATAGAGTAAATTTCTATGATAATATATATTCAAAATACATATAAAATTATGTAAATAAGTATAAAAATATATATATCAAATACTCCTAAAAAAAAAAAATTCGCATCAAAATAAATAAACAAAATTCCGAGAAAAGAACGTATATTTGTAGGAAAATAAATATACAAAATACACATAAAATTACGAAAATTTGAATAAAAATATATACAAAAAAACAAAAAAATAAATTTCAATTCGTTTGAAAATAGATATACAAAATACACATATAATTAGTTAAATTTGTATTTAAATACATGTACAAAATTCACATGAAATAACGTACATTTGTATAAAATAGATATACAAAATATACATAGAATAATGTAAAATCGTATCAAAATAAATACACAGAATATCAATAAAACAATGTAATTTTGTATGAAAATAAAGATGCAAAATACCCATAAAATAAAGCATATTTTTTTAAAAATACATATACAAAAAAACACATAGAATAATTAAATGTGTATTAAAATTAATATACAAAATGCACGTACAATAAGGTAAATTTGTATTGAAAAATTATACAAAATGCACATAAAAGTGTTAATTTGTTTCAAAATATATATACGAATACACATAAAATAACGTAGATTTCTGTAGAAATATATATATACAAAATACACATGAAATGATGTAAATACGTATAAAAATATATATATACAAAATACACATTAAATAATTTAAATTCTCGTCAAAATAAATAAACAAAATATCAATAAAAGAATGTATATTTGTATGAAAATAGATATACAAAATACTCATAAAATAACCTAAGTTTGTATAAAACTATATACAAAAATACACAAAAATAATTTAAATTTGTATGAAAATAAATATACAAAATACACATAAAATTAGGTAAATTTGTATTGAAATACATATACAAAATACACATAAAATAATGGAAATTTGAATGAAAATATATTAACATGTACACTTAAAATAACGTAAATTTGTATCAAATATATATACAAAATACACATTAAATAATGTAAATATGTATAAAAAAATATATACAAAACACAAATAGAATAATGTAAAATCGTATCAACAATAAATACACAGAATATTAATAAAATAATGTAAATTTGTATGAAAATAAAGATGTAAAATAGCCATAAAATAACTCATTTTTTATAAAAATATATATACCAAAATACACATAAAATATTAAAATTTGTATTAAAATAAATATAAAAAATGCACATACTATAAGGTAAATTTGTATTGAAATAGATATGCAAAATACATATAAAACAATGTAAATTTGTTTCAAAATATATATACGAATTCACATAAAATAACGTAGATTTCTATAAAAATATATACACATAAAATGAAGTAAATACGTATAAAAAAAATGAATACAAAAAATACATAAAAATCGTATCAAAATAAATAAACAAAATACCAATAAAAGAATGTGTATTTGTATAAATATAAATATACAAAATACACATAAAATATCTTAAATTTGTATAAAACTATATACAAAAATACACAGAAGTAATTAAATTTGTATGAAAATATATATACAAAATACAGCTAAAATGAGCTAAATTTGATTTGAAATGTACATACAAAATACATAAAATAATGTAAATCTGTATCAAAATATTTATACAAATACATATAATAACGTAGATTTGTTTAAAAATATATAAACAAAATACACATTAAGTAATGTAAATACGTATAAAAAATATGTACAAAATACACATATAATCATGTAATTCGTATCAAAATAAATAAACAAAATAGCAATAAAATAATGTAAATTTGTATGAGAAAACATATACAAATAACGCAAAAATGCACATAAAATAAAGTAAATTTGCAAAAAAATATATATACAAAACACACACTAAATAAAGTAAATGCGTACATAAAATAACCTAAATTTATATAAACTATATACAAAAATACACAAAAATAATATAAATTTGTTTGAAAAGAAATATACAAAATACACATAAAATTACGTAAATTTGTATTGAAATACATATACAAAATACACATCAAATAATGTAAATTTGAATGAAAATATATAAACAAATACACTTAAAATAACGTAAATTTGTATAAAATATATATGCAAGATACACATTAAATAATGTAAATGTGTATAAAAAATATATATACAAAAAACAAATAGAATAATGTAAAATCGTATCAAAATAAATACACAGAATATCAATAAAATAATGTAAATTTGTATGAAAATAAAGATGCAAAATTCCCAAAAATTATCGCATTTTTTATAAAAATATATTTACCAAAATACACATAAAATATTTAAATTTGTATTGAAATAAATATACAAAATGCATATACAGTAAGGTAAATTTGTATTGAAAGAGATATTCAAAAATACATATAAAACAATGTAATTTTTTTTCAAAATATATATACGAATACACATAAAATAAAGTAGATTTCTATAGAAATATATAAACAAAATACATATGAAATTATGTAAATACGTATAAAAATATATATACAAAATACATATCAAATAATGTAAATTCGTGTCAAAATAAATAAACAAAATATCATGAAAAGAATGTGTATTTGTATGAAAATAGATAATAGATAATAAATGTGTATAAAATATATATGCAAGATACACATTAAATAATGTAAATATGTATAAAAAAGTATATACAAAAAACAAATAGAATAATGTAACATCGTATCAAAATAAATACACCGAATATTAATAAAATAATGTAAATTTGTATGAAAATAAAGATGCAAAATTCCCATAAAATAGCGCTTTTCTTATAAAAATATATATACCAAAATACACATAACATATTTAAATTTGCATTGAAATAAATATACAAAATGCACATACAATAAGGTAAATTTGTATTGAAAGAGATATGCAAAAATACATATAAAACAATGTAAATTTGTTTCAAAATATATATACGAATACAAATAAAAAAACGTAGATTTCTATAAAAATATATATACAAAATACACATAAAATTAAGTAAATACGTATAAAAAAATGTATACAAAATACACATAAAATAATGTAATTTCGAATTAAAATAAATGTAAATTTGAATGAAAATATAAAAACAAATACACTTAAAATAACGTAAATTTGTATCAAATATATGCAAGATACACATTAAATAATGTAAATGTGTATAAAAAAAATATATACAAAAAACAAATAGAATAATGTAAAATCGTATCAAAATAAATACACAGAATATCAATAAAATAATGTAAATTTGTATGAAAATAAAGATGCAAAATTCCCAAAAATTATCGCATTTTTTATAAAAATATATATACCAAAATACACATAAAATATTTAAATTTGTATTGAAATAAATATACAAAATGCATATACAGTAAGGTAAATTTGTATTAAAAAAGATATTCAAAAATACATATAAAATAATGTAAATTTGTTTCAAAATATATATACGAATACACATAAAATAAAGTAGATTTCTATAGAAATATATATACATAATACATATGAAATTATGTAAATACGTATAAAAATATATATACAAAATACATATCAAATAATGTAAATTCGTGTCAAAATAAATAAACAAAATATCATGTAAAGAATGTGTATTTGTATAAAAATAGATAATAGATAATAAATTTGTATAAAATATATATACAAGATACTCATTAAATAATGTAAATATGTATAAAAAAGTATATACAAAAAACAAATTCGTATCAAAATAAATACACCGAATATTAATAAAATAATGTAAATTTGTATGAAAATAGATGCAAAATTCCCATAAAATAGCGCATTTCTTAAAAAAATATATTTACCAAAATACACATAAAATATTTAAATTTGTATTGAAATAAATATACAAAATGCACATACAATAAGTAAAATTCGTATCAAAATAAATACACCGAATATTAACAAAATAATGTAAATTTGTATGAAAATAAAGATGCAAAATTCCCATAAAATAGCGCATTTCTTAAAAAAATATATTTACCAAAAAACACATAAAATATTTAAATTTGTATTGAAATAAATATACAAAATGCACATACAATAAGTTAAATTTGTATTGAAAGAGATATGCAAAAATACATATAAAACAATGTAAATTTGTTTCAAAATATATATACGAATACAAATAAAAAAACGTAGATTTCTATAAAAATATATATACAAAATACACATAAAATTAAGTAAATACGTATAAAAAAATGTATACAAAATACACATAAAATAATGTAAATTCGATTTAAAATAAATAAACAAAATACCAATAAAAGAATGTGTATTTGGATAAATATAAATATACAAAATACATATACAAAATAAACATAAAATAAGGTAGATTTGTAATAAAATATATGTACAAAATATACACAAAATAATGTAAATTTATATGAAAATATATATACAAATACACATAAAATAACATGAATTTGTATAAAAATATATATTCAAAATAAATATTAAATAATGTAAAAGCGTATAAAAATATATATACAAAGTACATATAAAATAATGTAAATTCGTATCAATATATATATATATATATATATATATATATATATATATATATATATATATATATATATATATATATATATATATATTTATATATATATATATATATATATATATATATATATATATATATATATATATATATATATATGAATGAAAATAAATTTACAAAATACACATAACATAACTAAAATTTGTATTAAAATATATACAAAAATACATAGAAATAATTTGAGTTTGTATGAAAATAGATATACAAAATACACATAAAACTAGGTAAATTTCTTTTGAAATGTATATACAAAATAGCCATAAAATATTGTAAATTTGTGTCAAAATATATAAACAAATACACATAAAATAACGTAAATTTGTATGAAATATATATACAAAATACACATAGAATAATGTCAATTCGTATCAAAATGAATGAGCAGAATATCAATAAAATAATGTATATTTGTATGAAAATAAAGATGCAAAATACCCAAAAAATAAAGCATATGTTTATAAAAATACAGATACAAAAATACACATCGAATAATTAAATTTGTATTAAAATTAATATACAAAATGCGTATATAATAAGGTAAATTTGTATTGAAAAAATATGCAACATACACGTTTACTCATACAAATTTATATTATTTTATTGGTATTTTGTTTATTTATTTTGATACGAATTACATGATTATATGTGTATTTTGTACACATTTTTTTATACTTATTTACATTATTTAATGTGTATTTTGTTTATATATTTTCATACAAATTTACGTTATTATATGTGTATTTGTATAAAGATTTTGATACAAATTTACTTTATTTCATGTATTTTGTATATATATTTCAATTCAAATTTAGGTTATTTTGTGTGTATTTTGTATATATTTTCATACAAATTTAATTACTTCTGTGTATTTATATATATAGTTTTATATAAATTTACGTTATTTTATGAGTATTTTGTATATTTATATTTATACAAATACCCATTCTTTTATTGGTATTTTGTTTATTTATTTTGATACGAATTTACATTATTTTATGTGTATTTTGTATACATTTTTTTATACGTATTTACTTCATTTTATGTGTATTTTGTATATATATATTTATAGAAATCTACGTTATTTTATGTGTATTCGTATACATATTTTGAAACAAATTTACATTGCTTTATATGTATTTTGCGTATCTATTTCAATACAAATTTACCTTATTGTATGTGTTTTTTATATATTTATTTTAATACAAATCTAATTTTTTTATATGTATTTTGGTATATATATTTTTATAAATAAAAAAAATGCGTTATTTTATGGGTATTTTGCCTCTTTATTTTCATACAAATTTACATTATTTTATTAATATTCTGTGTATTTATTTTGATACGATTTTACATTATTCTATTTGTGTTTTGAATATATTTTTTTATCCAAATTTACGTTATTTTAAGTGTATTTGTTTATGTATTTTCATTCAAATTTACATTATTTTATGTGTATTTTGTATATGTATTTCCATAAAAATTTACTTAATTTTATGTGTATTTTGTTTATTTATTTTCATACAAATTTAAAATATTTTTGTGTATTTTTGTATATAGTTTGATACAAATTTAGGTTATTTTATGTGTATTTTGAATATCTATTAAATATATATACAAAATACATATGAAATTATGTAAATACGTATAAAAATATATATACAAAATACATATCAAATAATGTAAATTCGTGTCAAAATAAATAAACAAAATATCATGAAAAGAATGTGTATTTGTATGAAAATAGATAATAGATAATAAATTTGTATAAAATATATATGCAAGATACACATTAAATAATATAAATATGTATAAAAAAGTATATACAAAAAACAAATAGAATAATGTAAAATCGTATCAAAATAAATACACCGAATATTAATAAAATAATGTAAATTTGTATGAAAATAGAAATGCAAAATTCCTAAAAAATAGCGCATTTCTTATAAAAATATATATACCAAAATACACATAATATATTTAAATTTGTATTGAAATAAATATACAAAATGCACATACAATAAGGTAAATTTGTATTGAAAGAGATATGCAAAAATACATATAAAACAATGTAAATTTGTTTCAAAATATATATACGAATACAAATAAAAAAACGTAGATTTCTATAAAAATATATATACAAAATACACATAAAATTAAGTAAATACGTATAAAAAAATGTATACAAAATACACATAAAATAATGTAAATTCGAATTAAAATAAATAAACAAAATACCAATAAAAGAATGTGTATTTGGATAAATATAAATATACTAAATACACATACAAAATAAACATAAAATAAGGTAGATTTGTAATAAAATATATGTACAAAATACACATAAAATAATGTATATTTATATGAAAATATATATACAAATACACATAAAATACCATGAATCTGTATAAAAATATATATTCAAAATAAATATTAAATAATGTACAAGTGTATAAAAATATATATACAAAGTACATATGAAATGAAAATTAAGATGCAAAATACCTATGAAATAACGTATTTTTTATAAAATTATTGATACCAAAATACACAAAATATTTGAACTTGTATTAAAATAAATATACAAAATGCACATACAATAAGGTAAATTTGTATTGAAATAGATATGCAAAATACATATAAAATAATGTAAATTTGTTTCAAAATATATATACGAATACACATAAAATAACGTAGATTTCTATAAAAATACATATACAAAATACACATAAAATTAAGTAAATACGTATAAAAAAATGTATACAAAATACACATAAAATAATGTAAATTCGTATAAATGTAAATAAACAATATACCAATAAAAGAATGTGTATTTGTATAAATATAAATATACAAAATGCACATAAAATAACGTAAATTTATATAAAACTATATACATAAAATAACGCAAATTTCTATAAAAATATATGTACAAAAATGAGCATTAAATAAATTTGCATAAAAATATATATACAAAACACACATTAGATAATGTAAATGAGTATAAAAATATGTATAAAAAATACTTATGAAATAATCTAAATTCGTATCGAATTAAATTAAGAAATACCAATAAAATAATGTAATTTTGGATGAAAATATATATATACAAAATACATATAAAATAACCTAAACATAAATTCAAATATACATATAAAATAATTTAAAATTGAATGAAATAAATATACAAAATAAACATAAAATAAGGTAAATTTGTAATGAAATATATGAAAAAATACACATAAAATAATATAAATTTGTATGAAAATATATATACAAATACACATTAAATAACATGAATTTGTATAAAATTTGTTTCAAAATATATACTTATACACACAATAAAATAACGTAATTTTTTTATGAAAATGTATATACAAAATACACATAAAATAATTTAAATACGTAGAAAAATATATATACAAAAAACACATAAAATAATGTAAATATGAATGAAAATATATAAACAAATACACATAAAATAATGTAAATTTGGATAAAATATATATACAAAATGAATATTAAATAATGTAAATATGTATAAAAAAAATATATAAAAAAAACACATAGAATAATGTTAAATCGTATCAAAATAAATAAAGAGAATATCAATAAAATAATGTAAATTTGTATGAAAATAAAGATGCAAAATATCCATATAATAACGCATATTTGCATAAAAATATATATACAAAAATACATATAAAATAATTAAATTTGTATTAAAATAAATATACAAAATGCACGTACAATAAAGTAAATTTGTATTGAAATAGATATGCAAAATACACATTAATAATGTAAAAATATATAAAATATATATATATAAATAAAATAGAGTAAATTTCTATGAAAATATACATACAAAAAAGATATACAAAATACACATATAACTAGTTTAATTTGTATTTAAATACATGTACAAAAAACACATAAAATAATGTAGATTTGTGTGAAACGAAAACAAATACATTTTATATAAAATATATATACAAAATACACATAGAATAATGTAAAAACATATCAAAATAAATACACAGAATATCAATAAAATAATGTAAATTTGTATGAAAATAAATATGCAAAATACCCATAAAATAAAGCATATTTTTATAAAAATACATATACAAAAATACACATAGATTAATCAAATTTGTATTAAAATTAATATACAAAATGCACATACAATAAGGTAAATTTGTATTGAAAAAATATGCAAAATACACATAAAACAATGTAAATTTGTTTCAAAATATATATACGAATACACATAAAATAACGCAGATTTCTATGGAAATATATATACAAAATACACTTGAAATAATGTAAATACGTATAAAAATATATATACAAAATACACATTAAATAATGTTAATTCGTGTCAAAATAAATAAACAAAATATCATGAAAAGAATGTGTATTTGTATGAAAATAGATGTATTTTGTTTATATATTTTAATTCAAATTTACGTTATTATATGTGTATTTGCATAAATATTTTGATACAAATTTACATTATTTTATGTATTTTGTATATATATTTCAATTCAAATTTATCTTATTTTGTGTGTATTTTGAATATCTATTTTCATACAAATTTTATTACTTTTGTGTATTTTTGTATATAGTTTTATATGAATTTACGTTATTTTATGTGTATTTTGTATATTTATGTTTATACAAATACACATTCTTTTATTGGTATTTTGTTGATTTATTTTGATACGAATTTACATTGTTTTATGTGTATTTTGTATACATTTTTTTATATGTATTTCCTTCATTTTATGTGTATTTTGTATATATATTTTTATAGAAATCTACGTTATTTTATGTGTATTCGTATATATTTTGAAACATATTTATATTGTTTTATATGTATTTTGCATATCTATTTCAATACAAATTTACCTTATTGTATGTTCATTTTGTATATTTATTTTAATACAAATTCAAATATTTTATGTGCATTTTGGTAATATATTTTTTAAAAAAATGCGTTATTTTATGGGTATTTTGCATATTAATTTTCATACAAATTTACATTATTTTATTAATATTCTGTGTATTTATTTTGATACGATTTTACATTATTCTATTTGTGTTTTGTATATATATTTTTTATATATATTTACATCATTTAATGTATATTTTGTATATATATTTCATACAAATTTACGTTATTTTAATTATACAAAATACACATAAAATAAAGTAAATTCGTATCAAAATAAATAAACGAAATACCAATAAAAGAATGTGTATTTATATAAATATAAATATAGAAAATACACATAAAATAACGTAAATTTGTATAAAACTATATACAAAAATACACAGAAGTAACTAAATTTGTATGAAAATAGATACACAAAATACACATAAAATAAGCTAAATTTGAATTGAAATATATATACAAAATACATAAAATAATGTAAATTTGTATCAAAATATTTATACAAATACACATATAATAACGTAGATTTTTATGAAAATATGTAAACAAAATACTCATTAAATAATGTAAATACGTATAAAAAATATGTACAAAATACACATATAATAATATAATTCGTATCAAAATAAATGAACAAAATACCAATGAAATAATGTAATTTTGTATGAGAAAACATAAGCAAAATACACATAAAATAACGCAAATTTCTTTAAAAATATATGTACAAAAATGCACATAAAATAAAGTAAATTTGCATAAAAATATATATACAAAACACACATTAAATAATGCAAATACGTATATAATATGTATACAAAATACCTATCAATTAATCTAAATTCGTATCGAATTAAATTAAAAAAATACCAATAAAATAGTGTAATTTTGGATGAAAATATATATAGAAAATACACATAAAATAACCTAAATACAAATACAAATATACACATAAAATAATTTAAAATTGAATGAAATTAATATACAAAATAAATATATAATAATGTAAATTTATAATGAAATATATGTACAAAATACACATAAAATAATGTAAATTTGTATGATTATATATATACAAATACACATAAAATAACATGAATTTGTATAAAAATATATATTCAAAATAAGCATTAAATGATGTATAAAAATTACATTAAATAATGTAAATGCGTATATGCGTATATATATAAAATACACATTAAATAATGTAAATTCGTATCAAAATAAATCAACAAAATACCAATAAAATAATATATATTTGAATGAAAATAAATTTACAAAATACACATAACATAAGTAAAATATGTATTAAAATATATACAAAAATACCCAGAAATAATTTGAATTTATATGAAAATAGATATACAAATTACACATAAAACTGGGGTAAATTTCTTTTGAAATATATATACAAAATACTCATAAAATATTGTAAATATGTGTCAAAATATATCAACAAATACACAGAAAATAACGTAAATTTGTATAAAAAATAAATACAAAATACACATTAAATAATGGAAAAGTGTATAAAAATATATATACGAAATACGCATAGAATAATGTAAAATCGTATCAAAATAAATGAAAATAATATCAATAAAATAATATAAATTTCTATGAAAATAAAGATGCAAAATACCCATAAAATAATATATATACAATATATAAAAATATATATACAAAAATACATATAAAATAATTAAATTTGTATTAAAATACATATACAAAATGCACATACAATAAGATAATTGAAATTGAAATATGTATGCAAAATACATATCAAATAATGTAAATTTGTATTAAAATATGTATACGAAAACACATAAAATAGCGTAAATTTCTATGAAAATACATATAAAAAATACATATAAAATGATGTAAATACGAATAAAAATATATTTACAAAATACACCTAAAATAATGTAAATTCGTATCAAATTCAATAAACTAAATTTCAATAAAAGAATGTATATATGTAGGAAAATAAATATACAAAATAATATATAAAATAACTAGCATTTGTATAAAAATACATACAAAAATACATAAAAATAATTTCAATTTGTATGAAAATACAAATACAAAATACACATAAAATAAGATAAATTTGTATTGAAATACATATAAAAAAATACACATAAAATAATGTAAATTTGTATGAAAATACATAAACAAATAGACATAAATATATATATATATATATATATATATATATATATATATATATATATATATATATATATATATATATATATATATATATATATATATATATATATATATATATATATATATATATATATATATATATATATATATATATATATATATATATATATATATATATATATATATATATATATATATATATATATATATATATATATATCTATATATATAGATAGATAGATAGATAGATAGATAGATAGATATAGATAGATAGATATAGATATATAGAAAATTCACATTAAATAATATAAATATGTAAAATAAAATATATACAAAATACACATAGTACAATGTTAAATCGTATCAAAATAAATACACAGAATATCAATAGAACAATGTAAAATTGTAAGAAAATAAAGATCCAAAATAATCATAAAAAAGCACATTTTTATAAAAATATATATTCAAAAATACACATACAAAAATTAAATTTGTATTAAAATAAATATACAAAATACACATACAATATGGTAAATTTGTTTTGAAATAGATATGCAAAACACACATCAAACAATGTAAATTTGTTGCAAAATATATATACGAATAAACATAAAAAAACGTAAATTTCTATAAAAATATATATAAAAAATACACATAAAATGATGTAAATACGTATAAAAATATATATACAAAATACACATAAAATAATGTAAATTCGTAACAAAATAAATAAACAAAATACCAATAGAAGAATGTGAATTTGTATGAAAATAAATATACAATATACACATAAAATAACGTAAATTTGTATAAAACTCTTTACAAAAAGACACAAAAGTAATTTAAATTTGAATGAAAATAGATATACAAAATATATATAAAATAAACTAAATTTGTATTGAAATATGTATATCAAAAATACATAAAATAATGTATATTTGTATCAAAATAATTAAACAAATACGCATAAAATAACGTAAATCTGTTTTAAAATATATAAACAAAATACACATTAAATTATGAAAATACGTATACAAAATATATACAAAATACACATATAATAATGTAAATTCGTATCAAAATACATAAACAAAATAATAATAAAAAAATGTAAATTTGAATGAAAAAATATATACAAAATACACATAAAATAACGCAAATTTCTATAAAAATATATGTACAAAAACGCATATCAAATACTTAAAATTTGTATGAAAATAAATAAACAAAATACACATAAAATAAGACAAATTTATAATAAAAAAGTACAAAATACAATTAAAATAATGTAAATTTGAATAAAAACAACAACACAAATGTACACAAAATGAAGTAAAATTGTATAAATAATATATATACAAAACACATATTAAATAATGTAAATGCGTATAAAAATATGTATAGAAAATACACATCAAATAAAATAAATTCGTATCGAAATAAATGAACAAAATACCGATAAAATAATGTAATTTTTAAAGAAAATATATATAGAAAATACACATAAAATAACGTAAATACAAATAAATATATAAACATAAAATAATTTGAATTTGAATGAAAATAGATATAAAAATAAACATAAAATAAGGCAAATTTGTAATGAAACTATATACAAAATACACATAAAATAATGTAAATTTGAATGAAAATATATAAACAAATACACTTAAAATAACGTAAATTTGTATAAAATATATATACAAAATACATATTAAATAATGTAAATATGTATAAAAAAATATATACAAAACACAAATAGAATAATAAAAAATCGTATCAAAATATATACACAGAATATTAATAAAATAATATAAATTTGTATGAAAATTAGGATACAAAATACCTATAAAATAACGCTTTTTATTATTATAAATATACAAAAATACACATAAAATATTTGAGTTTGTATTAAAATAGATATATACACAAATATAAAATTTGTATAAAATATATATATAAATATAAAATAATGTAAATTTATATAAAATATATATAAATAATGTAAATGTATAATATATAATATATAAATAAATAAAATGCTCATAAAATAACGTAAATTTATATAAAAGTATATACAAAAATACACAGAATTAATTAAATTTGTATGAAAATAGATATACAAAATACACACAAAATATATTTTATGTGAATTTTGTATATCTATTTTCATAGAAATTTAGTTACTTTTGTGTATTTTTGTATATAGTTTTATACAAATTTACGTTATTTTATGTGTATTTTGTATATTTATATTTATACAAATACACATTCTTTTATTGGTATTTTGTTTATTTATTTTGATTCGAATTTACATTATTTTATACGTATTTTGTATACATTTTTTTATACGTATTTATTATGTGTATTTTGTATATATATTTTTATTGAAATCTACGTTATTTTATGTGTATTCGTATTTATATTTTGAAATAAATTTACATTGTTTTATATGTATTTTGCATACCTATTTCAATATAAATTTACTTTATTATATGTGCATTTTGTATATTTATTTTAATACATATTTAATTTTTTTATATGTATTTTGGTATATACATTTTTATAAAAAAAATGCTTTATTTTATGGGTATTTTGCTTCTTTATTTTCATACAAATTTACATTATTTTATTAATATTCTGTGTATTTATTTTGATACGATTTTACATTATTCTATTTGGGTTTTGTATATATTTTTTTATACATATTTACATTATTTAATGTGTATTTTGTATTTAAATTTACGTTATTTTAAGTGTATTTGTTTATGTATTTGCATTCAAATTTACATTATTTTATGTGTATTTTGTAAATGTATTTCAATACAAATTTACCTAATTTTATGTTTATTTTGTATATTTATTTTCAAACAAATTTAAATTATTTTTGTGTATTTTTGTATATAGTTTTAAACAAATTTACATTATTTTATGTGTATTTTGTATATCTATTTTCATACAAATACACATTCTTTTATTTATTTTTTGTTTATTTATTTTGACGCGAATTTACATTATTTAATATGTATTTTGTATATATATTTTTATACGTATTTACATCATTTCATATGTATTTTGTATATATATTTCTATAGAAATCTAAGTTATTTTATGTGTATTCGTATATAGATTTTGAAACAAATTTACACTTTTATGTGTATGTTGCATATTTTTTCAATACAAATTTACCTTATTGTATATGCATTTTGTATATTAATTTATAACAAATTTAATTATTGAATGTGTGTTTTTGTATATGTATTTTTATAAAAATATGCTTTATTTTATGGGTATTTTGCATCTTTATTTTCATACAAATTTACATTATTTTATTGATATTCTGTGTATTTATTTTGATCCGATTTTACATTATTCTATGTGTATTTTATAAATATATTTTATACAAATGTACGTTATTTTATGTGTATTTGTTTTCATTTCATACAAATTAACATTATTTTATGTGTATTTTGTACATGTATTTAAAGACAAATTTAACTAATTATATGTGTATTTTGTATATCTATTTTCATACAAATTGAGATTATTTTTGTTTTTTTGTATATATTTTTATACAAATTTTCGTTATTTTATGTGTATTTTGTATATTTATTTTCCTACAAATATACGTTCTTTTATCGGAATTTTGTTTGTTTATTTTGATACGAATTTACATTATTTTAAGTGTATTTGGTATATATATTTTTATACTAGTTACATCATTTTATATGTATTTTGTATGTATATTTTCATAGAAATTTACCCTATTTAATGTGTATTCGTATATATTTTGATAAAAATTTATATTATTGATGTGTATTTTGTATATCTATTTCAATACAAATTTATTTTACTATATGTGCATTTTGTGTATTTATTTCAATACAAATTTAATTGTTTAATGTGTATTTTTGCATATACATTTTTATGCATATTTTATGCGTTATTATATGGGTATTTTGCATCTTTATTTTCATAAAAATTTACATTATTTTATTGATATTCTGTTTATTTATTTTGATACAATTTAACATTATTCTATGTGTATTTTGTATATATATTTTTATACATATTTACATTATTTAATGTATATTTTGTATATATATTTTATCCAAATTTACGTTATTTTATGTGTATTTGATTATATATTTTCATTCAAATTTACATTGTTTTATGTGTACTTTGTATATGTATTTCAATGCAAATTTGCCTAACTTTATGTGTATTTTGCATATCTATTTTCAAACAAATTTAGATTATTTTTGTGTATTTTTGAATTTATTTTTATACAAATTTTAGCTATTTTATTTGTATTTTGTATATATATTTTCCTACAAATATACATTCTTTTATTGGAATTTTGTTTATTTATTTTGATACCAGTTTACATTATTTTATATGTATTTTGTATATATAATTTTCTACGTATTTACATTATTTTGTATATATATTTTAATAAAAAATTACATTATTTTATTGTGTGTATTCGTATTTATTTTGATACAAATTTTATACAAATTCATGTTATTTTATGTGTATTTGTATATATATTTTCATACAAATTTATATTATTTTTACATATTTTTATATATCTTTACATATTTTTCATTACAAATTTACTTTATTTTATGATTATTTTGTATATTTATTTCATTCAATCTTTAATTATATTATGTGTATATTTGTATTTGTATTTAGGTAATTTTATGTGTATTTTTTATATATATTTTCATCCAAAATTGCATTATTTTATTGGCATTTTCTTAATTTAACTCGATACGAATTTAGATTTTTTCATAGGTATTTTGTATACGTATTTTTATACTCATTTACATTATCTAATGTGTGTTTTGTATATATATTTTTTATGCAAATTTACTTTAGTTTATGTCAATTTTTGTACATATAATTTTATGAAAATTTGCGTTATTTTATGAGTATTTTGAATATGTTTTCTCATAAAAATTTACATTATTTTATTGGTATTTTATTCATTTATTTTGATACGATTTACATGATTATATGTGTATTTTCTACATATCTTTTATACGTATTTAAGTTATTTAATGTGTTTTTTGTTTATATATTTTTATACAAATTTACGTTATTATATGTGTATTTGTATAAATATTTTGATAGAAATTTACATTGTTTTATGTATTTTGTATATATATTTCAAATCAAATTTAGCTTATTTTATGTGTATTTTGTATATCTATTTTCACCCAAATTTAATTACTTTTGTGTATTTTTGCATATAGTTTTATATAAATTTACGTTATTTTATGTGTATTTTGTATATTTATATTTATACAAATACACATTCTTTTATTAGTATTTTGTTTATTTATTTTGATACGAGTTTACATTAGTTTATGTGTATTTTGTATACCTTTTTTATACGTATTTACCTCATTTTATGTGTATTTTGTATATATATTTTCATAGAAATCTACGTTATTTTATGTGTTTTCGTATATATATTTTGAAACAAATTTACATTGTTTTCTATGTATTTTGCATATCTATTTCAATACAAATTTATCTTATTATGTGTGCATTTTGTATATTTATTTTAATACAAATTCAAATATTTTATGTGTCTTGGTATATATATTTTTATAAAAACTGCGTTAATTTATGGGTATTTTGCATCTGAATTTTCATATAAATTTACATTATTTTATTAATATTCTGTGTATTTATTTTGATACGATTTTACATTATTCTATTTGTGTTTTGTTTATATTTTTTTATACATATTTACATTATTTAATGTATATTTTGTATATATATTTTATACAAATTTACGTTATTTTAAGTGTATTTGTTTATATATTTTCATTCAAATTTACATTATTTTATGTGTATTTTGTAAATGTATCTCAATACAAATTCACCTAATTTTATGTGTAGTTTGTATATTTATTTTCATACAAATTTAAATTATTTTTGTGTATTTTTGTATATAGTTTTATACAAATTTAGGTCTATTTTGATTTATATATATTCTTTTATTTATATTTTTATTTTATTTTATTATATATATTTATATATATATATATATATATATATATATATATATATATATATATATATATATATATATATATATATATATATATATATATATATATATATATATATATATATATATATATATATATATATATATATATATATATATATATATATATATATATATATATATATATATATATATATATATATATATATATATATATATATATATATATATATATATATATATATATATATATATATATATATTTATACGTGTTTACATCTTTTCATGTGTATTTTGTATATATATTTCTATAGATATGTACGTTGATTTATGAGTATTCGTATATAGATTTTGAAACAAATTTACACTCTTTTATGTGTATTTTGCATATTTTTTCAATACAAATCTACCTTATTGTATATGCATTTTGTATATTAATTTTAATTTTTTTTTTTAATTATTCTATGTGTATTTTTGTATATGTAATTTTATAAAAATATGCTTTATTTTATTGGCATTTTGCATCTTTATTTTCATACAAATTTACATTATTTTATTGATATTCTGTGTATTTATTTTGATACGATTTTCCATTATTCTATGTGTATTTTGTATATATTTTATACAAATTTACGTTACTTTATGTGTATTTGTTTCCATTTCATACAAATCTACATTATTTTATTTGTATTTTGTACATGTATTTAAATACAAATTTAACTAATTATATGTGTATTTTGTATATCTATTTTCATACAAATTGAAATTATTTTTGTGTATTTTTTGTATATATTTTTATATAAATTTTCGTTATTTTATGTGTATTTTGAATATCTATTTTCCTACAAATATACGTTCTTTTATCGGACTTTTGTTTATTTATTTTGACACGAATTTACATTATTTGAGGTATATTTGGTATATATATTTTTATACTTATTTACATAATTTTATATGTATTTTGTATGAATATTTTCATAGAAATTTACTCTATTTTATGAGTATTCGTATATATAGTTTGATACAAATTTACATTATTGATGTGAATTTTCTATATCTATTTCAATACAAATTTACTTTATTGTATGTGCATTTTGTATATTTATTTTAATACAAATTCAATTATTTTATATGTATTTTTGTATATATATTTTTATACAATTATGCGTTATTGTATGAGTATTTTGCATCTTTATTTTCCTACAAATTTACATTATTTTATTGATATTCTGTTTATTTATTTTGATACGATTTAACATTATTCTATGTGTATTTTGTATATATATGTTTTATACATATTTATAACATTTAATGTATATTTTGTATTTATATTTTATCCAAATTTACATTATTTTATGTGCATATGTTTATATATTTTCATACAAATTTACATTGTTTTATGTGTGTTTTGTATATGTATTTCAATACAAATTTGCCTAATTTTATGTGTATTTTGCATATCTATTTTCAAACAAATTTAAATTATTTTGTGTATTTTTGTATATATTTTTATACAAATTTTAGTTATTTTATTTGTATTTTGTACATATATTTTCCTACAAATATACATTCTTTTATTGGAATTTTGTTCATTTATTTTGATACGAATTTACATTACTTTATGTGTATTTTGTATATATATTTTTCTACGTATTTACCTTATTTTATATGTATTTTGCATATACATTTTCATAAAAATTTACGTTATTTTATTGTGTATATTCGTATATTTTTTTATACAAATTTCATACAAATTCATGTTATTTTATATGTATTTCAATATATATATTCATATAAATTTACATTATTTTATATGTATTTTTACATATATTTCATTACAAATTTACTATATTTTATGTTTATTTTATATATTCATTTCATGCAATTTTAAATTATTTTATGTGTATATTTGTATTTGTATTTAGGTTATTTTATGTGTATTTTTTAAATATATTTTCATCCAAAATTACATTATTTTATTGTTATTTTGTTAATTTAATTCGATACGAATTTAGATTATTTCAAAAGTATTTTGTATACATGTGTTTATACGTTTTTTCATTATTTAATGTGAGTTTTATATATATTTTTTATGCAAATTTACTTTATTATATATGCATTTTTGTACATATATTTTTAAAGAAATTAGCGTTATTTTATGTGTATTTTTTTATATGTTTTCTCATACAAACTTACATTACATTATTAGTATTTTTTTTATTTAATTTGATACGAGTTACATGATTATATGTGTATTTTGTACATATTTTTTATACGTATTTACATTATTTAATGTGTATTTTGTTTAAGTATTTTTATGCAAATTTACGTTATTATATGAATATTTGTATAAATATTTTGTTACAAATTTACCTTATATATATATATATATATATATATATATATATATATATATATATATATATATATATATATATATATATATATATATATATATATATATATATATATATATATATATATATATATATATATATATATATATATATATATATATATATATATATATATATATATATATATATATATATATATATATATATATTTCAATTCAATCTTAGCTTATTTTATGTGTATTTTGTATATCTATTTTCATACAAATTTAACTACTTTTGTGTTATTTTGTATATAGTTTTATAAATTTACGTTATTTTTTGTGTATTTTTTATATTTATATTTATACAAATACACATTCTTTTTTTGGTATTTTGTTTATTTATTTTGATACGAATTTACATTATTTTATGTGTATTTTGTATACATTTTTTTTATACGTATTTACTTCATTTTATGTGTATTTTGTATAGATATTTTTATAGAAATCTACGTTATTTTATGTGTATTCGTATTTATATTTTGAAATAAATCTACATTGTTTTATATGTATTTTGCATATCTATTTCAATATAAATTTACCTTATTGTATGAGCATTTTGTATATTTATTTTAATACAAATTTAAATTTTTTATATGTATTTTGGTATATATATATTTATAAAAAAATGCGTTATTTTATGGGTATTTTGGTTCTTTATTTTCATAGAAATTTACATTATTTTATTAATATTCTGTGTATTTATTTTGATACGATTTTACATTATTCTATTTGGGTTTTGTATATTTTTTTTATACATATTAACATTACTTAATGTGTATTTTGTATACAAATTTACATTATTTTAAGTGTATTTGTTTATGTATTTTCATTCAAATTTACATTATTTTACGTGTATTTTGTAAATGTATTTCAATACAAATTTACCAAATTTTATGTGTATTTTGAATATTTATTTTCAAACAAATTTAAAATATTTTTGTGTATTTTTGTATATAGTTTTATACAAATTTAGGTTATTTTATGTGTGTATTGTATATGTATTTTCATACAAATACACATTCTTTTATTAATATTTTGATTATTTATTTTGACTCGAATTTACATTATTTAATGTGTATTTTGTATATATATTTTTATACGTATTTACATCATTTCATGTGTATTTTGTATATATATTTCTATAGAAATCTACGTTATTTTATGTGTATTCGTATATATATTTTGAAACAAATTTACACTGTTTTTTTTTGTATATTTTTTCAATACAAAGTTTTCTTATTGTATGTGCATTTTGTATATTAATTTTAACTCAAATTTAATTATTCTATGTGTATTTTTGTATATGTATTTTAATAAAATATGCTTTATTGTATGGGAATTTTGCATCTTTATTTTCATACAAATTTACATTATTTTATTAATATTCTGTGTATATATTTTTATACGAGTTTTCGTTATTTTATGTGTATTTTGTATATTTATTTTCCTACAAATATACCTTCTTTTATCGGAATTTTGTTTGTTTATTTTTATACGAATTTCCATTATTTTAGGTGTATTTGGTATGTATATTTTTATACTATTTACATCATTTTATTTGTATTTTGTATGTATATTTTCATAGAAATTTACTCTATTTTATGTGTATTCGTATATATATTTTGATACAAATTTACGTTATTGATGTGTATTTTGCATATTTATTTCAATACAAATTTAATTATTTCATGTGTATTTTTGTATATATATTTTTATGCATATATGCGTTATTATATGGGTATTTTGCATCTTTATTTTCATACAAATTTACATTATTCTATTGAAATTATGTTTATTTATTTTGATACGATTTAACATTATTCTATGTGTATTTTATATATATATATATATATATATATATATATATATATATATATATATATATATATATATATATATATATATATATATATATATATATATACATATATATATATATATATATATATATATATATATATATATATATATATATATATATATATATATATATATCTATATATATATATAGATATAGATATATATATATATATATATATATATATATTTTTTTTTATACATATTTACATTATTTAATGTATATTTTGCATATATATTTTTTCCAAATTTCCGTTATTTTATGTTTACTTGTTTATATATTTTTGTACAAGTTTACATTATTTTATGTGTATTTTGTATATGTATTTCAATGCAAATTTGCCTAACTTTATGTGTATTTTGCATATCTATTTTCAAACAAATTTAAATTATTTTTTTGTATATATGTATTTATTTTTATACTAATTTTAGTTATTTTATTTGTATTTTGAATATATATTTTCCTACAAATATACATTCTTTTATTGGAATTTTGTTTATTTATTTTGATACGAGTTTACATTATTTTATGTGTATTTTGTATATATATTTTTCTACGTATTTACATTATTTTATGTGTATTTAGTATATATATTTTAGTAAAAATTTACATTATTTTATAGTGTGTATTCGCATTAATTTTGATACAAATTTTATAAAAATTCATGTTATTTTATGTGTATTTGTATATATATTTTCATACAAATTTATATTATTTTATATCTATTTTTACATATATTTCATTACGAATTTACCTTATTTTATGTTTATTTTGTATATTTATTTCATTCAATTTAAAATAATTTTATGTGTATAATTGTATTTGTAATTAGGTTATTTTATGTGTATTTTCTATATATATTTTCATCCAAAATTACATTATTTTATTGGTATTTTCTTAATTTAATTCGATACGAATTTAGATTATTTCATAGGTATTTTGTGTACATATTTTTATACTTATTTACATTATCTAATGTGTGTTTTGTATATATTTTTATGCAAATTTATTTAATGTGCATTTTTGTACATATATTTTTATAGAAATTTGCGTTATTTTATGTGTATTTTGTATATGTTTTCTTATACAAATTTATATTATTTCATTGGTATTTTGTTTATTTATTTTGATACAAATTACATGATTATATGTGTATTTTGTACATATTTTTTTTATACGTATAAACATTATTTAATGTGTATTTTGTTTATATATTTTTATACAAATTTACGTTATTATATGTGTATTTGTTTAAATATTTTGATACAAATTTACTTTATTTTATGTATTTTGTAGATATATTTCAATTCAAATTTATCTTTTTTTGTGTGTATTTTCTATATATAAATTTACGTTATTTTATGTGTATTTTGTATATTTATATTTATACAAATACAAATTTTTTTATTGGTATTTTGTTGATTTATTTTGATACGAATTTACATTATTTTAAGTGTATTTTGTATACATTTTTTTATACGTATTTACATCATTTTATTTGTATTTTGTATATATATTTTTATAGAAATCTACATTATTTTATGTGTATTCGTATATATATTTTGAAACAAATTTACATTCTTTTATATGTTTTTTGCATATCTATTTCAATACAAACTTACCTTATTGTATGTGTATTTTGTATATTTATTTTAATACAAATTTTATTTTTTTATGTGTATATTTGTATATATATTTTTATAAAAAAAAGGCGTTATTTATTGGGTATTTTGCTTCTTTATTTTCATACAAATATACATTATTTTATTAATATTCTGTGTATTTATTTTGATACGATTTTACATTATTCTATTTGTGTTTTGTATATATTTTTCTATACATATTTCCATTATTTAATTTGTATTTTGTATATATATTTTATACAAATTTACGTTATTTTAAGTGTATTTGTTTATGTATTTTTATTCAAATTTACATTATATTATGTGTATTTTGTATATGTATTTCAATACAAATTTAGCTAATTTTATGTGTATTTTGTATATTTATTTTCATAGAAATTTAAGTTATTTTTGTGTATTTTTGTATATATTTGTATGATTTTAGGTTATTTTATGTGTATTTTGTATAGCTATTTTCATACAAATACACATCCTTTTATTGATATTTTGTTTATTTATTTTGAAGCGAGTTTAAATTATTTAATGTGTATTTTGTATATATATTTTTATACGTATTTACATCATTTCATGTGTATTTTGTATATATATTTCTATAGAAATCTACGTTATTTTATGTGTATTCGTATATATATTTTGAAACAAATTTAAACTGTTTTATGAGGATTTTGCATATTTTTTCAATACAAATTTACCTTATTGTATCTGCATTTTGTATATTAATTTTAATACAAATTTAATTATTCTATGTGTATTTTTGTATATGTATTTTTAAAAAAATATGACTTATTTTATGGTTATTTTGCATCTTTATTTTCATACAAATATATATTACTTTATTGATATTCTGTGTATATATTTTGATGCGATTTTACTTTATTCTATGTGTATTTTGTTTATATATTTTAAACAAATGTACGTTATTTTATGTGTATTTGTTTTCATTCCATACAAATTTACATTATTTTAAGTGTAATTTGTACATGTATTTAAATACAAATTTAACTAATTATATGTGTATTTTGTATATCTATTTTCATACAAATTGAAATTATTGTTTTTTTTTTTGTATATATTTTTATACAAATTTTCGTTATTTTATGTGTAATTTCTATATTTATTTTCCTACACATACGTTCTTTTATCGAAATTTTGTTTATTTATTTATGTGTATTTTGTATATATATTTTTCTACGTATTTAAATTATTTGATGTGTATTTTATATATACATTTTCATAAAAATTTACGTTATTTTATTGTGTGTATTCGTATATATTTTGATACAAATTTTATACAAACTCGTGTTATTTTATCTGTATTTGTATATATATATTTTCTTACAAATTTATGTTATTTAATGTGTATTTTTACATATATTCCATTACAAATTTACCTTATTTTATGTTTATTTTGTATATTTATCTCATTCAATTTTAAATTATTTCATGTGTATATTTGTATTTGTATTTAGGTTATTTTATGTGTGTTTTCTATATATATTTTCATCCAAAATTACATTATTTTATTGGTATTTTCTTAATTTAATTCGACACGAATTTAGATTATTTCATAGCTATTTTGTATACATATGTTTATACTCATTTACATTATGTAATGTGTGTTTTGTATATATTTTTTAATGCAAATTTTTTTTATGTGCATTTTTGTACATATATTTTTATAGAAATTTGCGTTATTTTATGTGTATTTTGTATGTTTTCTCATAAAAATTTACATTATTTTATTGGTATTTTGTTTATTTATTTTGACACGAATTACATGATTATATATGTATTTTGTACATATTTTTTTATACGTATTTACATTATTTAATGTGTATTTTGTTTATATATTTTTATATAAAATTTACGTAATTATATGTGTATTTGTAAAAATATTTTGATACATATTTACTTTATTTTATGTATTTTGTACATATATTTCAATTCAAATTAAGCTTATTTTGTGTGTATTTTATATATCTATTTTAATACAAATTTAATTACTTCTGAGTATTTTTGTATATAAATGTATTGTATGTTTTATATAAATTTACGTTATTTTATGTGCATTTTGTATATTTATATTTATACAAATACACATTCTTTTATTGGTATTTTGTTTATTTATATTTATACGAATTTACATTATTTTATGTGTATTTTGTATACATTTTTTTATACGTATTTATTTAATTTTATGTGTATTTTGTATATGTATTTTTATAGAAATCTACGTTATTTTATGTGTATTTGTATATATATTTTGAATCAAATTTACATTATTTTATATGTATTTATTTTATTTGTATTTTTATATGTTTTCTCATACAAATTTACATTATTTTATTGCTATTTTGTTTATTTAGTTTGATACGAATTACATGATTATATGTGTATTTTGTACATATTTTTTATACGTATTTACATTACTTAATGTGTATTTTGTTTATATATTTTTAAACAAAGTTACGTTATTATATGTATTTTTATAAATATTTTGATACAAATTTACATTATTTTATGTATTTTGTATATACATTGCAATTCAAATTTAGCTTATTTTATCTGTATTTTGTATATCTATTTTCATACGAATTTAATTACTTTTGTGTATTTTTGCATATAGTTTTATACAAATTTACGTTATTTTATGATGTATTTTGTATATTTATATTTATACAAACACACATTCTTTTATTGGTATTTTGTTTATTTATTTTGATACGAATATACATTATTTTATGTGTATTTTGTATACATTTTCTTACACGTATTTACTTTATTTTCTGTGTATTTTGTATATATATTTTTATAGAAATCAACTTTATTTGATGTGTATTCTTATATATATTTTGAAACAAATTTACATTATTTTATATGTATTTTGCATATCTATTTCAATACAAATTTACCTTATTGTATGTGCATTTTGTATATTTATTGTAATACAAATTTAAATATTTTATGTGTATTTTGGTATATATATTTTTATAAAAAAAAGCGTTATTTAAGGGGTATTTTGCATCTTTATTTTCATACAAATTTACATTGTTTTATTAATATTCTGTGCATCTATTTTGTTACGATTTTACATTATTCTATTTGTGTTTTATATATATTTTTTTTATACATATTTACATTATTTAATGTGTATTTTGTATATTTTAAAACAAATTTACGTTATTTTATGCGCATCTGTTAAAATATTTTGATACAAATTTACATTATTTTATGTATTTTGTATATATATTTTAATACAAATTTAGTTTATTCTATGTATATTTTGTATATCTATTTTCATACAAATTTAAATTACTTTTGTGTATTTTTTATATAGTTTTATATAAATTTACGTTTTTTTATGTTTATTTTGTATATTTATTTTCATACAAATTCACATTCTTCTATTGGTTTTTTATTTATTTATTTTGGTACGAATTTACATTATTTTATGATTATTTTGTATATATATTTTTATATGTATTTATATCATTTTATGTGTATTTTTTATTTGTATTTTTATAGAAATTTACGTTTTTTTATGTGTATTCGTATATATATTTTGAAACAAATTTACATTGTTTGATGTGTGTTTTTTTCATATCTATTTCAATACAAATTTATCATATTGTATGTGCATTTTGTATATATTAATTTTAATGTAAATTTAATTATTTGATGTGTATTTTTGTATATATGTTTTTTTTTAAATATGTTTTTTTTAATGGGTATTTTGCATCTTTATTTTCATACAAAGTTACTTTATTTGATTGATATTCTGTGTATTTATTTGGTACGATTTTACATTGTTCTATGTGTATTTTGTATATATTTTATTTTACATATTTACATTATTTAATGTGCATTTTCTATATATATTTTATACAAACATACGTTACTTTATGTCTATTTGTTTATATATTTTCATACAAATTTACATTATTTTATGTATATTTTGTATATGTATTTCAATACAAATTTACCTAATTTTATGTGGATTTTGTATATCTATTTTCATACAAATTGAAACTATTTTTTTTGTTTTTTTGTATGTATTTAATACAAATTTTAAGTTTTTTATATATTATTTTGTATATTGATTTTCCTACATATATATATTCTTTTATTGAAATTTAGTTTATTGAATTTGATACGAATTTACCTTATTTAATGTGTATTTTGTATATATATTTTTATACGTATTTACATCACTTTATGTGTATTTTGCATATCTATTTCAATACAAATTTACCTTATTGTATGTGCATTTTGTATATTTATTTTAATACAAATTTAATTATTTTCTGTGTATTTTTGTATATATATTTTTATACAAATATGCGTTATTTTATGGGTATTTTGCATCTTTATTTTCATAGAAATTTACATTATTTTATTGATATTCTGTTCATTTATTTTGATACGATTTTACATTATTCTTTGTGTATTTTGTTTATATTTTTTTATACATTTTTTCTTAATTTAATGTGTATTTTGTATATATATTTTATACAAATTTACGTTACGTTACGTTACGTTACGTTACGTGTATTTGTTGATATATGTTGACACAGATTTACAATATCTTATGGGTATTTTGTATATATATTTCAAAAGAAATTTACCTAGTTTTATGTGTATTTTGTATATCTATTTTCACACAAATTCAAATTATTTCTGGGTATTTTTTTTTTATTTTGATACAAATTTTACTTATGTTATGTGTATTTTGTAAATTTATTTTCATTCAAATATATATTATTTTATTGGTATTTTGTTGATTTATTTTGATAAGAATTTACATTATTTTATATGTACTTTGTATATATATTTTTATACATTATTTAATGTTTATTTTGAATATATATTTTTATACTAATTCATGTTATTTTATGTGTATTTGTATATGTATTTTCATACAAATTTATATTATTTTATGTGAATTTTGTACATATATTTCATTACAAATTTACGTTATTTCATGTTTATTTTGTATATTTATTTCATTCAATTTTAAACTATTTTATGTGTATATTTCTTTTTGTATTTAGGTTATTTTCTGTGTATTTTCTATATATATTTTCATCCAAAATTCCATTATTTTTTTGGTATTTTGTTAATTTAATTCGATACGAGTTTAGATTATTTCATTGGTATTTTGTATACATATTTTTATACGCATGTACATTATTTAATGTGTGTTTTGTATATATATTTTTATGCAAATTTACATAAAATAAAGCATATTTTTAAAAAAACACATATACAAAAGTACACATACAATAATTGAATTTGTATAAAAATTAATATACAAAATGCACATACCATAAGGTAAATTTGTATTGAAAAAATTTGCAAAATACACATAAAACAATATAAATTTGTTACAAAATATGTATACGAGTACACATAAAATAACGTAGATTTCTATAGAAATATATATACAAAATACACATGAGATGACGTTAATTCGTATAAAAATATATATACAAAATACACATTAAATAATGTAAATTCTTGTCAAAATAAATAAACAAAATATCAATAAAAGAATGTGTATTTGTATGAAATTGGATATATAAAATACATATAAAATAAGCTAAAGTTGTATAAAACTATATACAAAAATACACAAAAAATAATTTAAATTCAAATGAAAATAAATATAAAAAATACACATAAAACTAGGTAAATACACATAAAATAATAATTAAATTTGAATGAAAAATATATAAACAAATACACTTAAAATAACGTAAATTTGAATAAGATATATATACAAAATACACATTAAATAATTTATATATTCCTTAAAAATATATATCTGTATATATATATATATATATATATATATATATATATATATATATATATATATATATATATATATATATATATATATATATATATATATATCTATATATATATATATATATATATATATATATATATATATATATATATATATATATATATATATATATATATATATATATATATATATATATATATATATAGCACAAATAGAATAATGTAAAATCGTATCAAAATAAATACACAGAATATTAATAAAATAATATAAATTTGTATGAATATTAAGATGCAAAATACCCATAAAATAACGCATTTTTTATAAAAATATATATAACAAAATACACCTAAAATATTTGAATTTTTATTAAAATAAATAAACAAAATGCACATACAATAAGGTAAATTTGTATTAAAATAGATATGCAAAATACATATAAAACAATGTAAATTTGTTTCAAAATATATATACGAATACACATAAAATAACGTAGATTTCTAAAAAAATATATGTACAAAATACACATAAAATTACGTAAATACGTATAAAAAAATGTATACAAAATACACATAAAATAATGTAAATTCGTATCAAAATAAATAAACAAAATACCAATGAAAGAATGTGTATTTGTATAAATATAATTAAACAAAAACCACATAAAATAACGTAAATTTATATAAAACTATATCCAAAAATACACAAAAGTAATTAAATTTGAATGAAAATAGATATACAAAATACACGCAAAATACATATATAATAAAGCATATTTTTATAAATATACATATACAAAAATACAATAAAATAATTAAATTTGTATTAAAAATAATATACAAAATGCACATACAATAAGGTAAATTTGTATTGTGCGTTTTGGTATATATATATATATATATATATATATATATATATATATATATATATATATATATATATATATATATATATATATATATATATATATGTATATATATATATATATATATATATATATATATATATATATATATATATATATATATATATATATATTTATAAAAAATGCGCTATTTTATGGGTATTTTGCATCTTAATTTTTATACAAATTTACATTATTTTATTTATATTCTGTGTATTTATTGTCATACGATTTTACATTATTTTATTTGTGTTTTGTATATATTTTTGTGTACATATTTACATTATTTAATGTGTTTTTTGTATATATATTTTATAGAAATTTACGTTATTTTAGGTGTATTTGTTTATATATTATCATTCAAATATAATTATTATTTTATGTGTTTTTTTTATGTGTATTTCAATAGAAATTTACCTAATTTTATGTGTATTTTGTATATTTATTTTCATACAAATTTAAATTATTTTTTTTGTATATAGTTTTATTCCAATTTAGGTTATTTTATGTGTATTTTGTATATTTATCTTAATAAAAATACACCTTCTTTTAGTGATATTTTGTTTATTTATTTTGACACGAACTTACATTATTTAATGTGTATTTTGTATATATATATATATATATATATATATATATATATATATATATATATATATATATATATATATATAGATATATATATATATATATATATATATATATATATATATATATATATATATATATATATATATATATATATATATATATATATATATATATATATATATATATATATATATATATATATATATATATATATATATATATATATATATATATATATATATATATATATATATATATATATTTCTATAGAAATCTACGTTATTTTATGTGTAATCGTATATATATCTTGAAACAAATTTACATTGTATTTTGTATATATTTATATATAAATTTTCGTTATTTTATGTATATTTTATATATTTATTTTCCTACAAATATCCGCTTTTTTTCGGAATTTTGTTTATTTATTTTGATACAAATTTACATTATTTGAGGTATATTTGGAATATATATTTTTTTACTTATTTACATCATTATATATGTATTTTGTATGTATATTTTCATAGAAATTTACTCTATTTTATGAGTATTCGTATATATATTTTGATACAAATTTACATAATTGATGTGCATTTTGCATATCTATTTCAATACAAATTTACTTTATTGTATTTGCATTTTGTATATTTTTGTATAAATTTAATTATTTTATATATATTTTTGTATATATTTTTATACAAATGTGCGTTATTATATGGGTATTTTGCATCATTATTTTCATACAAATTTACATCATTTTATTGATATTCTGTTTATATTAAGATGCAAAATATCCATTAAATAACGCTTTTTTTATAAAAAATATATATACCAAAATACACATAAAATATTTAAATTTGTATTACAATAAATATACAAAATGTACATACAATAAGGTAAATTTGTATTGAAATTGATTTGCAAAATACATATAAAATAATGTAAATTTGTTTCAAAATATATATAAGAATACACATAAAATAAAGTAGATTTCTATAAAAATATATATACAAAATACACAGAAAATGAAGTAAATACGTATAAGAAAATGTATACAAAATACACATAAAATAAAGTAAATTCGTATCAAAATAAATAAACAAAATACCTATAAAAGAATGTGTATTTGTATAAATATAAATATACAAAAAACATCATAAAATAACGTAAATTTGTATAAAACTATATACAAAAATACACAGAAGTAATTAAATTCGTATGAAAATAGATATACAAAATACAGATAAAATAAACTAAATTTGAATTGAAATGTATATACAAAATTCATAAAATAATGTAAATTTGTATCAAAATATTTATAAAAATACATATAATAACGTAAATTTGTTTAAAAATATATAAACAAAATACACATTAAGTAATGTAAATACGTATAAAAATATGTAAAAAATACACATATAATCATGTAATTCGTATCAAACTAAATAAACAAAATAGCAATAAAATAATGTAAATTTGTATGAGAAAACATATACAAATACATATAAAATAACGCAAATTTCTATAAAAATATATGTACAAAATGCACGTAAAATAAAGTAGATTTCCATAAAAATATATATACAAAACACACATTAAATAATGTAAATGTAAATAATGTAAAATTAATATATTCAAAAATACACAAAATTAATTTCAATTTGTATGAAAATAGATATACAAAATACACATATAATTAGTTAAATTTGTATTTAAATACATGTACAAAATTCACATAAAATAATGTAAATTTGTATGAAATGAAAACAAATTCACATAAAATAACGTACATCATATAAAATAGATATACAAAATATACATAGAATAATGTAAAATCGTATCAAAATAAATACACAGAATATCAATAAAATAATGTAATTTTGTATGAAAATAAAGATGCAAAATACCCATAAAATAAAGCATATTTTTATAAAAATACATATACAAAAATACACATAGAATAGCTAAATTTGTATTAAAATTAATATACAAAATGCACGTACAATAAGGTAAATTTGTATTGAAAAAATATGCAAAATGCACATAAAACAATGTATATATGTTTCAAAATCTATATACGAATACACATAAAATAACGTATATTTCTATAGAAATATATATACAAAATACACATGAAATGACGTAAATACGTATAAAAATATATATACACAATACACATTAAATAATGTAAATTCGCATCAAAATAAATAAACAAAATATCAATAAAAGAATGTGTATTTGTATGAAAATAGATATACAAAATACACATAAAATATTGTAAATTTGAATAAAACTCTGTACAAAAATACACAAAAAATAATTTAAATTTGTATAAAATATATATACAAAATACACATGAAATTAGGTAAATTTCTATTGAAATACATATACAAAATACACATAAAATAATGTAAATTTGAATAAAAATATATAAACAAATACACTTAAAATAACGAAAATTTGTATGAAATATATATAGAAAATACACATTAAATAATGTAAATATGTATAAAAAAATATATACAAAACACAAATAGAATAATGTAAAATAGTATCAAAATAAATACACAGAATATTAATAAAATAATGTAAATTTGTATGAAAATAAAGATGCAAAATACCCATAAAACAACGCATTTTTTATGAAAATATATATACCAAAATGCACATAAAATATTTAAATTTGTATTACAATAAATATACAAAATGCACATACAATAAACATAAAATAACGTAAATTTATATAAAACTATATACATAAAATAACGCAAATTTCTATAAAAATATATGTACAAAAATGAACATAAAATAAATTTGCATAAAAATATATATACAAAACACACATTAGATAATGTAAATGAGTATAAAAATATGTATACAAAATACCTATGAAATAATCTAAATTCGTATCGAATTAAATTAAGAAAATACCAATATAATAATGTAATTTTGGATGAAAATATATATACAAAATACACATAAAATAACCTAAATACAAATACAAATATACACATAAAATAATTTAAAATTGAATGAAATAAATATACAAAATAAACATAAAATAAGGTAAATTTGTAATGAAATATATGAAAAAATACACATAAAATAATATAAATTTGTATGAAAATATAAATACAAATACACATTAAATAACATGAATTTGTATAAAATTTGTATCAAAATATATACGAATACACACAATAAAATAACGTAATTTTTTTATGAAAATGTATATACAAAATACACATAAAATAATGTAAATTTGTATAAAAATATATAAACAAATACACATAAAATAATGTAAATTTGGATAAAATATATATACAAAATAAACCTTAAATAATGTAAATATGTAAAAAAAATATATACAAAATACACATACAATAATGTTAAATCGTATCAAAATAAATAAAGAGAATATCAATAAAATAATGTAAATTTGTATGAAAATAAAGCTGCAAAATATCCATATAATAACGCATATTTGCATAAAAATATATATACAAAAATACATATAAAATAATTAAATTTGTATTAAAATAAATATACAAAATACACATCAATAATGTAAATTTGTATCAAAATATATATACGAATACTCATAAAATAGAGAAAATTTCTATGAAAATATACATACAAAATACATATACAAAATACACATATAACTAGTTAAATTTGTATTTAAATACATGTACAAAAAACATAAAATAAAGTAGATTTGTATGAAATGAAAACAAATACATTTTATATAAAATATATATACAAAATACACATAGAATAATGTAAAATCATACCATATAAATACACAGAATATCAATAAAATAATGTAAATTTGTATGAAAATAAAGATGCAAAATACCTATAAAATAAAGCATATTTTTATAAAAATACATACACAAAAATACACATAGATTAATCAAATTTGTATTAAAATTAATATACAAAATGCACATACAATAATGTAAATTTGTATTGAAAAAATATGCAAAATACACATAAAACAATGTATATTTGTTTCAAAATATATATACGAATACACATAAAATAACGTAGATTTCTATAGAAATATATATACAAAATACACTTGAAATAATGTAAATACGTATAAAAATATATATACAAAATACACATTAAATAATGTTAATTCGTGTCAAATAAATAAACAAAATATCATGAAAAGAATGTGTATTTGTATGAAAATAGATATACAAAATACACATAAAATAACCTAAATTTGTATAAAACTATATACAAAAATATACAAAAATAATTTAAACTTGTATGAAAATAAATAAACAAAAAACATATAAAATTAGGTAAATTTGTATTGATATACATATACAAAATACACATAAAATAATGTAAATTTGAATGAAAATATATAAACATATAGACTTAAAATAACGTAAATTTGTATCAAATATATTACAAAAAACACTTTAAATAATGTAAATATGTATAAAAAAATATATACAAAACACAAATAAAATAATGTAAAATCTTATCAAAATAAATACAGAAAATATTAATAAAATAATGTAAATTTGTATGAAAATTAAGATTCAAAATACCCATGTCATGTGTATTCGTATATATATTTTGAAACAAATTTACATTGTTTATATGTATTTTGCATATCTATTTTTGTGTATTCTGTATTTATTTTTGTTATACATAGAATAATGTGAAATCGTATCAAAATAAGTACACAGAATATCAATAAAATAATTTAAATTTGTATGAAAACAAAGATACAAAATACCCATAAGATAAAGCATATTTTTTTTTAAAAATACATATACAAAAATACACATAGAATAATTAAATTTGTATTAAAATTAATATACAAAATGCACACATACAATAAGGTAAATTTATATTGAAAAAAAACGCAAAATACAAATAAAACATTGTAAATTTGTTTCAAAATATATATACGAATACACATAAAATAACGTAGATTTCTATAGAAATATATATACAAAATACATTTGAAATTATGTAAATACGTATAAAATGTATATATAAAATACAAATTAAGTAATGTAAATTCGTGTCAAAATAAATAAACAAAATATCATGAAAAGAATGTGTATTTGTATGAAAATAAATAATAGATAATAAATTTGTATGAAATATATATGCAAGATATACATTAAATAATGTAAATATGTATAAAAAAATATATATACAAAAAACAAATAGAATAATGTAAGATCGTATCAAAATATATACACCGAATATTAATAAAATAATGTAAATTTGTATGAAAATAAAGATGCAAAATTCCCATCAAATAGCGCATTTCTTATAAAAATATATATACCAAAATACACATAAAATATTTAAATTTGTATTGAAATAAATGTACAAAATGCACATACAATAAGGTAAATTTGTATTGAAAGAGATATGCAAAAATACATATAAAACAAAATAAATTTGTCTCAAAATATATATACGAATACACATAAAATAACGTAGATCTCTATAAAAATATATATACAAAATACACATAAAATTAGGTAAATACGTATAAAAAAGTGTAAACAAAATACACAAAATAATATAAATTCGAAACAAAATAAATAAACAAAATACCAATAAAAGAATGTGTATTTGTATAAATATAAATGTACAAAATACACATACAAAATAAACATAAAATAAGGTAAATTTGTAATGAAATATATGTACAAAATACACATAAAATAATGTAAATTTATATGAAAATATATATACAAATACACATAAAATACCATGAATTTGTATAAAATTATATATTCAAAATAAATATTAAATAATGTAAATGCGTATAAAAATATATATAAAAAGTACATCTAAAATAATGTAAATTCGTATCAATATAAATCAACAAAATACCAATAAAATAATATATATTTGATTGAAAATAGATTTACAAAATACACATAACATAACTAAAATTTGTATTGAAATATATACAAAAATACATAAAAATAATTTGAGTTTGTATGAAAAGAGATATTCAAAATACACATAAAAATAGGTAAATTTCTTTTGAAATATATATACAAAATACCCATAAAATATTGTAAATTTGTGTCAGAATATATAAACAAATACACATAAAATAACGTAAATTTGTTTGAAAAATACATACAAAATACACATAGAATAATGTCAAATCGTATCAAAATGAATGAGCAGAATATCAATAAAATAACGTAAATTTGTATGAAAATAAAGATGCAAAATACCCATAAAATAAAGCATATTTTTATAAAAATACATATACAAAAATACACATAGAATAATTAAATTTGTATTAAAATTAATATACAAAATGCATATACAATAAGGTAAAATTGTATTGAAAAAATATGCAAAATACACAAAAAAGTGTAAATTTGTTTAAAAATCGATATACGAATACACATAATATAACGTAGATTTCTATAGAAAGATATATACAAAATACACATGAAATGATGTAAATACGTATAAAAATATATATACAAAATGCACATTAAATAATTTAAATTCTCGTCAAAATAAATAAACAAAATGTCAATAAAAGAATGTGTATTTGTATGAAAATAGATATACAAAATACTCATAAAATAACCTAAGTTTGTATAAAACTATATACAAAAATACACAAAAATAATTTAAATTTGTATGAAAATAAATATACAAAATACACATAAAATTATTTTGTATATCTATTTTATACAAATGTACGTTATTTTATGTGAATTTGTTTTCATTTCATACAAATTTACATTATTTTATGTGTATTTTGTACATGTATTTAAATACAAATTTAACTAATTACATATTTTTATAAAAATACATATACAAAAATACACATAGATTAATCAAATTTGTATTAAAATTAATATACAAAATACACATACAATAAGGTAAATTTGTATTGAAAAAATATGCAAAATGCACATAAAACAATGTAAATTTGTTTCAAAATATATATACGAATACACATAAAATAACGCAGATTTCTATAGAAATTTATATACAAAATACACTTGAAATAATGTAAATACGTATAAAAATATATATACAAAATACACATTAAATAATGTTAATTCGTGTCAAAATAAATAAACAAAATATCATGAAAAGAATGTGTATTTGTATGAAAATAGATATAGAAAATACACATAAAATAACCTAAATTTGTATAAAACTATAAACAAAAATATACAAAAATAATTTAAACTTGTATGAAAATAAATATACAAAAAACATATAAAATTAGGTAAATTTGTATTGAAATACATATACAAAATACACATAAAATAATGTAAATTTGAATGAAAATATATAAACATATAGACTTAAAATAACGTAAATTTGTATCAAATATATATACACAAAACACAAATAAAATAATGTAAAATCGTATCAAAATAAATACAGAAAATATTAATAAAATAATGTAAATTTGTATGAAAATTAAGATGCAAAATACCCATAAAATAACGCATTTTTTTATAAAAATATATATACGAAAAAAACATAAAATATTTGATTTTGTATTAAAATAAATAGATATACAAAATACACATAAAATAAGCTAAATTTGAATTGAAATATATATATACAAAATACATAAAATAATGTAAATTTGTATCAAAATACCTATACAAATACACATATAATAACGTAAATTTGTATAAAAATATATAAACAAAATACACATTAAATAATGTAAATACGTATAAAAAAATGTAAAAAATACACAAATAATCATGTAATTCGTATCAAAATAAATAGACAAAATACCAATAAAATAATGTAAATTTCTATGAGAAAACATATACAAAATACACATAAATAACGCAAATATCAATAAAAATATATATAATATAATATATTTTTATACATATTTAGAATATATAATGTAAATTTTGTAAATATATTTTATCCAAATTTACTTGATTTTTTGTGTATTTGTTTATATATTTTCATACAAATTTACATTATTTTATGTGAGTTTTGTATATGTATTTCAATACAAATTTGCCTAACTTTATGTGTATTTTGCATATCTATATTCAAACAAATTTAAATTATTTTTGTGTATTTTTGTATATATTTTTATACAAATTCTAGTTATTTGATTTGTTTTTTATATATATATATATATATATATATATATATATATATATATATATATATATATATATATATATATATATATATATATATATATATATATATATATATATATATATATATATATATATATATATATATTTTTCCTATAAATATACATTGTTTTAGTGTAATTTTGTTTATTTAATTTTTTACGAATTTACATTATTTTATGTGTTTTTTGTATATATATTTTTCTACGTATTTAAACTATTTTATGTGTATTTTATATATACATTTTCATAAAAATTTACGTTATTTTATTGTGTGTATTCGTATATATTTTGAAACATTTTATACAAATTCATGTTATTTTATGTGTATTTGTATATATATTTTCATACAAATTTATATTATTTTATGTGTATTCTTACATATATTTTATTACAAATTTACCTTATTTTATGTTTATTTTGTATATTTATTTCATTCAATTTTAAATTATTTAATGTGTATATTTGTATTTGTATTTAGGTTATTTTATGTGTGTTTTCTATATATTTTCATCCAAAATTACATTATTTTATTGTTATTTTCTTAATTTAACTCGATACGAATTTAGATTATTTCATAGGTATTTTGTATACATATTTTTATGCTCATTTACATTATCTAATGAGTGTTTTGTATATATTTTTTTATGCAAACTAATTTTATGTGCATTTTTGTACATATATTTTTATAGAAACTTAAAACGTTATTTTATGTGTATTTTGTATATGTTTTCTCATACAAATTTACATTATTTAATTAGTTTTTTGTTTATTTATTTTGATACGAATGACTTGATTATTGGTGTATTTTGTAAATTTTTTTTTATACGTATTTATATTACTTAATGTGTATTTTGTTTATATATTTTTTTTACAAATTTACGTTATTATATGTGTATTTGTTAAAAATATTTTGAAACGAATTTACTTTATTTTATGTATTTTGTATATATATTTCAATTCAAATTTAGCTTATTTTGTGTGTATTTTGTATATCTATTTTGATACAAATTTAATTACTTCTGTGTATTTTGTATATAGTTTTATACAAATTTACGTTATTTTATGTGCATTTTGTATATTTATATTTATACAAATACACATTCTCTTATTGGTATTTTGTTTATTTATATTTATACGAATTTACATTATTTTATGTGTATTTTGTATACATTTCTGATTCGTATTTACTTAATTTTATTTGTATTTTGTATATATATATTTATAGAAATCTACGTTATTTTATGTGTATTCGTATATATATTTTGAAACAAATTTACATTGTTTTATATGTTTTTTGCATATCTATTTCAATACAAATTTACCTTATTGTATGTGCATTTTGTATATTTATTTTAATACAAATTCAAATATTTTGTGTATTTTGGTATATATAATTTTATATAATTAACGTCATTTTAAGTGTATTAGTTTATATATTTTCTTTCAAATTTACATTGTTTTATGTGTATTTTGTATAAATATTTCAATACAAATTTACCTAATTTTGTGTATTTTGTATATTTATTTTCATACAAATTTAAATTATTTTTGTGTTTTTTTGTATATACATATAGAGTAAATTTCTATGAAAATATATATTCAAAATATATGTAAAATTATGAAAATAAGTATAAAAATATATATATCAAATACACCTAAAAAAATGAAAATTCGTATCAAATAAATAAACAAAATTCCGATAAAAGAACGCATATTTGTAGGAAAATAAATATACAAAATACACATAAAATTACGAAAATTTGAATAAAAATATATACAAAAAAACAAAAAAAATAAATTTCAATTTACATGAAAATAGATATACAAAATACACATATAATTAGTTAAATTTGTATTTAAATACATGTACAAAATACACATAAAATAATGTGAATTTGTATGAAATGAAAACAAATTCACATAAAATAACGTACATTTGTATAAAATAGATATACAAAATATACATAGAATAATGTAAAATCGTATCAAAATAAATACACAGAATATCAATAAAATAATGTAATTTTGTATGAAAATAAAGATGCAAAATACCCATAAAATAAAGCATATTTTTTAAAAAATACACATAGAATAATTAAATTTGTATTAAAATTAATATACAAAATGCACGTACAATAAGGGAAATTTGTATTGAAAAAATATACAAAATGCACATAAAACAATGTATATTTGTTTCAAAATATATATACGAAAACATAAAATAACGTATATTTCTATAGAAATATATATAAAAAATGCACATGAAATGACGTAAATACGTACAAAAATATATATACACAATACACATTAAATAATATAAATTCGCATCAAATAAATAAACAAAATATCAATAAAAGAATGTGTATTTGTATGAAAATAGATATACAAAATACACATAAAATATTGTAAATTTGTATAAAACTCTATTAAAAAAATACACACAAATAATTTAAATTTGTATAAAAATATATATACAAAATACACATAAAACTAGTTAAATTTCTATTGAAATACATATACAAAATACATAACATAATGTAAATTTGAATGAAAATATATAAACAAATACACTTAAAATAACGTAAATTTGTATGAAATATATATAGAAAATACACATTAAATAATGTAAATATGTATAAAAAAATATATACAAAACACAAATAGAATAATGTAAAATAGTATCAAAATAAATACACAGAATATTAATAAAATAATGTAAATTTGTATGAAAAAAATGTGTGATATAAATAATAATATAAAATAATGTAAACTCGTATCAAAAATAAATAAAACAAATGCCAATAAAAGAATGTTGATTTGTATAAATATAATATGCCAAAATAACGTAAAATTGTATAAACTATATACAAAATAAATAAATAATTAAATTTAAGAAAAATATATTGTAAGGACATAAATAAGCTAAATTTGAATTGAATAAATATAGAAAATAATATGGGGTTAATGTAATTTGTATCAAAATATATATTCAACACAATAAAATTAATATACAAAATGCGTATATAATAAGGTAATTTGTATTGAAAAATATGCTAATATACACGTTTACTCATACAAATTTATATTATTTTATTGGTATTTTGTTTATTTATTTTGATAATGAATTACATGATTATATGTGTATTTTGGATATTTTTTAATACGTTTTTACATTATTTAATGTGTATTTTGTATATTTTCACACAAACTTACGTTATTATATGTATTTGTATAAATATTTTGATACAAATTTATTTTATTTCATGTATTTTGTATATATATTTCAATTCAAATTTAGCTTATTTTGTGTGTATTTTGTATATATTTTCATACAAATTTAATTACTTTTGTGTATTTTTGTATATAGTTTTATATAAATTTACGTTATTTTATGTGTATTTTGTATATTTATATTTATACAAATACACATTCTTTTATTGCTATTTTGTTTATTTATTTTGATACGAATTTACATTATTTTATGTGTATTTTGTATACATTTTTTATACGTATTTACTTTATTTTATGTGTATTTTGTATATATATTTTTATAGAAATCTACGTTATTATATGTGTATTCGTATATATATTTTGAAACAAATTTACATTGTTTTATATGTATTTTGCATATCTATTTCAATACAAATTTACCTTATTGTATGTGTTTTTGTATATTAATTTTAATACAAATTTAATTTTTGATGTGTATTTTGTATATATATTTTATAAAAAAAATGCGTTATTTTATGGGTATTTTATTTTATTTTCACAAATTTACATTATTTTATTAATATTCTGTGTATTTATTTTGATACGATTTTACATTATTCTATTTGTGTTTTGTATATATTTTTTATACAAATTTACGTTATTTTATGTGTATTTGTTTATGTATTTTCATTCAAATTTACATTATTTTATGTGTATTTTGTGTTTGTATTAAAATACAAATTTACCTAATTTTATGTGTATTTTGCATATTTATTTTCATCCAAATTTAAAATATTTTTGTATTTTGTATATAGTTTGATACAAATTTAGGTTATTTTATATGTATTTTGTATATCTATTTTCCTACAAATACACATTCTTTTATTGATATTTTGTTTATTTATTTTGATACGAATTTTCATTTTTTATGTGTATTAGATATATATATTTTATACTTATTTACATAATTTTATATGTATTTTGTATATATATTTTCATAGAAATTTACTCTATATGTATAACAAAAACACAAAATTTTTTAAATTGTATGAAAATAAATATACAAAATACACAAAATTAGGTAAATTTGTATTGAAATACATATACAAAATACATAAAATAATGTAAATTTGAATGAAATTACATAAACAAATACAAATAAATGACGTTAATTTGTATAAAATATATATAAAAAATACACATTAAATAATGAAAATATGTATAAAAAATATATACAAAACACAAATAGTATAATATAAAATCATATCAAAATATATACAGAAATATTAATAAATAATGTACATTTCTATGAAAAATAAGATGCAAAATACCTATAAAATAACGTATTTTTATAAAATTATATTTACCAAAATACACATAAAATATTAGAATTTATATTAAAATAAATAGAAAATACATAGCAATAAGGTAAATTTGTATTGAAATAGATATGCAAAAAACATATAAAACAATGTAAATTTGTTTCAAAATATATATACAAATACACATAAAATAACGTAGATTTCTATAAATATATATATACAAAATACAAATAAAATTAAGTAAATACGAATCAAAAATGTATACAAAATAGACATAAAATAATGTAAATTCGTATAAATATAAATAAACAAAAAAAACAATAAGAGAATGTGTATTTGTATAAATATAAATATACAAATGCATAAAATAACGTCAATTTGTATAAAACTATATACAAATAATATACAGTAGTAATTAAATTTGTGCCATGAAAATAGATATACAAAATACACACAAATAAGCTAAATTTGAATTGAAATATATAGCACAAAAAATACATAAAATAAAAAGTAAATTCGTTTTTCCAAAATATTTTAACAAATACATATAAATAACGTAAATTTGTAAAAATAATATATAATCAAAATACATTAAGTAATGTAAATACGTATAAAAAATGTTACAAAATACACAATAATCAAGTCATTCGTATCAAAATAAATAAAACAAAAAACTTATTAAATAATGTAAATTTGTATGAGAAAACATATACAAAATACACATAAAATAACGTTTTAAGTTTCTATAAAAAATATAAGTGTGTACAAAAATGCACATAAAAATTAGTTTGCATTACATTAGATGTAAATGGGAAATGAGTAGCAAAATATGTATACCAAAAATACTTATGAAATAATCTAAATTCGTATCGAGTTAAATTAAGAAAATAACAATAAAATAATGTAATTTTGAGATAAAATATATAAAAACACACATAAAATAACCTAAATACAAATACATATACACATTAAATAATTTAAAATTGAATGAAATAAATATACAAAATAAACATAAATATGTAAATTTGTTCCCCAGCAATAAAATATATGTAGAATACACATAAAATAATATAAATTTGTATGAAAATATATATACACATAAAATAACATGAATTTGTATAAAATGTTTCAAATATATATACACACAATAAAATAACGTAATTTTTATGAAAATGTATATATATATATATATATATATAATACACATAAAATAGTTTAAATACGTAGAAAATATATATAAAATATACATAAAATAATGTAAATTCAAAAATTAAATACTCAAAATTCCAATAAAAGAATGTATATTTATAGAATATAAAAATATATATTATACAAAAATAATTTAAATTTGTTTGAAAATAGATATGCAAAATACACATAAAGGTAGGCAAATTTGTATTGAAATACATATACAAAACTCATAAAATAATGTAAATTTGTGAAAATATATAAAAATACATATAAAATCACGTAAATTTAGATAAAATATATATATACAAAATATACATTAATATTTTAAATATGTATAAAAATATTATATTATATATATTTTATTGATATTTACGTTATTTATGTGTATTTTGTATATGTTTCTCAGAAATTTACATTATTTTATTGGTATTTTGTCTATTTAATTTGATACGAATTACATGATTATTTGTATTTTCATTTTTTATATGTATTTACATTATTTAATATTATTATTTTGTTTATATTTTATTCAAATTTACGTTATTATATGTGTATTTGTATAGGTATTTTGATACATATTTACATTATTTTATGTATTTTGTATATATTCAATTCAAATTAGCTCATTTATGTGTATTTTGTATATCTATTTATTTTAATACAAAATCAAATATTTTATGTTTTCATATTATATTTTATAAAAATACGTTCTTTTATGGGTATTTTGCATCTTAATTTTCATACATATTTACATTATTTTATTAATATTTTCTGTATTTATTTTGATACGATTTACATTATTTTATTTGTGTTTTGTATATATTTTTTATACATATTTACATTATTTAATGTTTTTTTATATATATTTGATACAAATTTACGTTATTTTAAGTCTATATGTTTATATATTTTCATTCAAATTTACATTATTTTTATGTGTATTTTGTATTTGTATTTCAATACAAATTTACTCTATTTTTATATGTTTTTGTATATTTATTTTCATACAAGTTTAAATTATTTCTTTTTGTGTATTTTTGTATATATAGTTTTATACAAATTTAGGTTATTTTATGTGTATTTTTGTATATCTATTTTCTACTTCAATACACATTCTTTTCATGAATATTTTGTTTATTTATTTTGACACGAATTAACATTATTTAATGTGTATTTTGTATATATATTTTAAACGTATTTATTATTTCAAGGTATTTTTGTATATATATTTCTATAGAAATCTGCGTTATTTTATGTGTATTCGTATATATATTTTGAAACAAGTTTACATTGTTTTATGTGTATTTTGCATATTTTTTAATACAAATTTACATTATTATATGTACATTTGTATATTAATTTTAATACAAATTTGATTAATCTATGTGTATTTTGTATATGTATTTCTATAAAAATATGCTTTATTTTATGGGTATTTTGCATCTTTATTTTCATACAAATTTACATTATTTTATTGATATTCTGTGTATTTATTTTGTTATGATTTTACATTATTCTATGTGTATTTTGTATATATATTTTATATAAAATGTATTTGTTTTCATTTCATACAATCTACATTATTTTATGTGTTTTTTGTATATGTATTTATATACAAATTTAACTAGTTATATGTGTATTTTGTATATCTATTTTTTATGTATATTTTCATAGAAATTTACTCTATTTTATGAGTATTCGTATATATATTTTCATACAAATTTACATTATTAATGTGTATATTATATCTATTTCAATACAAATTTACTGTGTACGTGCATTTTGTATATTTATTTTAATACAAATTTAATTATTTTATATGTATTTTGTATATATATTTTATGCAAATATGCGTTATTATATGAATATTTTGCATCTTTATTTTCATACAAATTTACATTATATTATTGATATTCTCTTTATTTATTTTGATACGATTTAACATTATTCTATGTGTTTTTGTATATATTTTTATATATATATATATATTTACATTATTTAATGTTAATTTTGTATATATTTTTATCAAATTTACATTATTTTATGTGTATTTGTTTATATATTTTCATACATATTACACTATTTTATGTGTTTTTTGTATATATATTTTCTACGTATTTAAATTATTTTATGTGTATTTGTATATACATTTTCATAAAAAAATTACGTTATTTATTATTGTGTGTATAAGTATATATTTTGATACAAATTTTATACAAATTCATGTTATTTAATGTGTATTTGTATATATATTTTCATACAAATTTATATTATTTTATGTGTATTTTTCATATATTTCATTACAAATTTACCTTATTTTATGTTTATTTTGTATATTTATTTCATTCAATTTTAAATTGTTTTATGTGTATATTTGTATTTGTATTTAGGTTATTTATGTATTTTGAATATATATTTTCATGCAAAATTACATTATTTTATTGGTATTTCTTAATTTAATTCGATACGAATTTAGATTATTTTATAGGTATTTTGTATACATATTTTATACTCATTTACATTATCTAATGTGTGTTTTGTATATATATTTTTATGCAAATTTATCTAATGTTCATTTTTGTACATATATTTTTATAGAAATTTGCGTTATTTTATGTATATAGTTTTATATAAATTTACGTTATTTTATGTGCATTTTGTATATTTATATTTATACAAATACACATTCTTTTATTGGTATATTGTTTATTTACATTTATACGAATTTACATTATTTTATGTGTATTTTGTATACATTTTTTATACGTATTTATTTAATTTTATGTGTATTTTGTATATGTATTTTTATAGAAATCTACGTTATTTTATGTGTATTCGTATATATATTTTGAAACAAATTTACATTATTTTATATGTATTTTGCATATCTATTTCAATACAAATTTACCTTATTGTATATGCATTTTGTATATTTATTTTAATATAAGTTCAAATATTTTATGTGTATTTTGGTATCAATAATTTAAAAAAAAATGCGTTATTTTATAGGTATTTTGCATCTTAATTTTCATTTTATATGTACTTTGTATATATATTTTTATACGCTCTTACATTATTTAATATTTATTTTGAATATATATTTTTATACAAATTCATGGTATTTTATGTGTATTTGTATATATATTTTCATATAAATTTACATTATTGTATGTGTATTTTGTACATATATTTTATTACAAATCTACCTTATTTTATGTTTATTTTGTATTTGTATTTTTTATATTTATATTTATCAAAATTAACATTCTTTTATTTGTATTTTGTTTATTTATTTTAATTCGAATTTAAATTATTTTATGTCTTTTTTGAATACATTTTTTTATACGTATTTTCTTAATTTTATGTTTATTTTGTATATACATTTTTATAGAAATCTACGTTTTTTTATTTGTATTCATATATATATTTTGAAACAAATTTTCATTGTTTTATATGATTTTTTGCATATCTCTTTCAATACAAATTTACCTTATTGTATATGCATTTTGTATATTTATTTCAATACAAATTTAAAAATTTTATGTATTTTGGTATATATATTTTTATAAGAAATGCGCTATTTTAGAATTTTGCATCTTTATTTTCATACAAATTTACATTATTTTATTAATATTCGGTGTATTTATTTTGATACGATTTTACATTATTCTATTTGTTTTTGTATATACTTTTTTATACATATTTACATTATTTAATGTGTATCTTGCATACATTTTTATACAAATTTATTATCTATTATCTGTTTTCATACAAATACATTCTTTTCATGATATTTTGTTTATTTATTTTGACACGAATTTACATTATTTGATATGTATTTTGTATATATATTTTATACGTATTTACATAATTTCATATGTATTTTGTCTATATATTTAATAGATATTCAAAAACACATAAAATAACCTAAATTTGTATCCAAACTATATACAAAATACACAAAATATTTTAAATTTGTATGAAAAAATATACAAAATACACATAAAATTAGGTAAATGTATGGAAATACATATACAAAATACACATAAATAATGTAAATTTGAATGAAAATACATAAACAAATACACTTAAAATAACGTAAATTTGGATAAAAAATATATACAAAACACAAATAGAATAATGTAAAATCGTATCAAAATAAATACACAGAATATTAATAAATAATGTAAATTTGTATGAAATAAAGAGCAAAATACCCGCAAAATAACGCTTCTTTTTTATTTATAAAATATATATACCAAAATACATAAAAAATAAGATTTGTATTAAAATAAATATATAAAAAAACACTTACAATAAGGTAAATTTGTATTGAAATAGATACGCAAAATACATATAAAGCAATGTAAATTTGTTTCAAAATATGTATACGAATACATATAAAATAACGAAGATTTCTATAAATATATATATACAAAATACACATAAAATTAAGTAAACATGTATAAAAATGTATACAAAATACACATAAAATAATGTAAATTGTATCAATAAATAAACAAAATACCAATAAAGAATGTGTATTGTATATATACAAATATACACACAAAATAAGCTAAATTTGAATTGAAATATATTTACAAAATACATGAAATAAAGTAAATTTATCAAAATATTTATACAAATACACATATAATAACGTAAATTTGTGTGAAAATATATAAACAAAATACATTAAATAATGTAAATACTGTATAAAAATGTGTACAAAATACACATATAATCATGTAATTCGTATCAAAATAAATAAACAAAATACCAATAAAATAATATAAATTTGTATGAGTAAACGTGTATGTTGCATATTTTTTCAATACAAATCTACCTTATTATATACGCATTTTGTATATTAATTTTAATACAAATTTAATTATTCGATGTGTATTTTTGTATCTGTATTTTTATAAACATATGCTTTATTTTTTGGGTATTTTGCATCTTTATTTTCATACAAATATACATTATTTTATTGATATTCTGCTCATTCATTTTGATACGAATTGACATTATTCTATGTGTATTTTGTATATATTTTTCATACAAATTTACTTTATTTTGTGTGTATTTGTTTATATATTTTGACACAAATTTACAATATTTTATGGTTATTTTGTATATACATTTCAAAAGAAATTTACTTAGTTTTATGTGTATTTTGAATATCTATTTTCATACAAACTCAAATTATTTCTATGTATTTTTGTATATATTTTAATACATATTTTAGTTATGTTATGTGTATTTTGTAAATTTATATTCATTCATATATATATATATATATATATATATATATATATATATATATATATATATATATATATATATATATATATATATATATATATATATATATATATATATATATATATATATATATATATATATATATATATATATATATTTATTGGTGTTTTGTTGATTTATATCGATACGAATTTACATTATTTTATATGTACTTTGTATATATATTTTTATACGCTTTTACATTATTTAATATTTATTTGAATATATATTTTTATACAAATTCATGGTATTTTATGAGTATTTGTATATATATTTTCATATAAATTTACATTATTTTATGTGTATTTTGTACATATATTTTATTACAAATCTACCTTATTTTATGTTTATTTTGTATATGTATTTTGTATATTTATATTTATCCAAATACACATTCTTTTATTGGTATTTCGTTTATTTATTTTAAATCAATTTACATTATTTTATGTATTTTGTATACATTTTTTTATACGTATTTACTTAATTTTATGTGTATTTTGTATATATATTTTTATAGAAATCTACGTTTTTTTATTTGTATTCGTATATATATTTTGAAACAAATTTACATTGTTTTATATGTATTTTTGCATATCTCTTTCAATACAAATTTACCTTATTGTATATGCATTTTGTATATTTATTTCAATACAAATTTGAATATTTTATGTGTATTTTGGTATATATATTTTTATAAGAAATGCGCTATTTTATGGGAATTTTGCATCTTTATTTTCATACAAATTTACATTATTTTATTAATATTCGGTGTATTTATTTTGATACGAATTTACATTATTCTATTTGTTTTTTGTATACACTTTTATATACATATTTACATTATTTAATGAGTATCTTGCATATATATTTTATACAAATTTATTATCTATTATCCATTTTTATACAAATACACATTCTTTTCATGATATTTTGTTTATTTATTTTGACACGAATTTACATTATTTCATATGTATTTTGTATATATATTTTTATACGTATTTACATAATTTCATATGTATTTTGTATATATATTTCTATAGAAATCTACTTTATTTTATGTGTATTCGTATATATATTTTGAAACAAATTTACATTATTTTATATGTATTTTTGAATATCTTTTTTAATACAAATTTACCTTTCTGTATATGCATTTTGTATATTTATTTCAATACAAATTGAAATATTTTATGTGTATTTTGGTATATATATTTTTATAAAAAATCCGATATTTTGGGGGAATTTTGCATGTTTATTTTCATACAAATTTACATTATTTTATTGATATTCTCTGTATTTATTTTGATACGATTTTACATTATTCTATTTGTTTTTTGTATATACTTTTTATACATATTTACATTATTTAATGAGTATCTTGCATATATATTTTATACAAATTTATTATCTATTATCCATTTTTATACAAATACACATTCTTTTCATGATATTTTGTTTATTTATTTTGACGAATTTACATTATTTCATATGTATTTTGTATATATATTTTATACGTATTTACATAATTTTATGTATTTTGTATATATATTTCTATAGAAATCTACTTTATTTTATGTGTATTCGTATATATATTTTGAAACAAATTTACATTGTTTTATATGTATTTTTGAATATCTCTTTTAATACAAATTTACCTTTCTGTATATGCATTTTGTATATTTATTTCAATACAAATTTAAATATTTTATGTGTATTTTGGTATATATATTTTTATAAAAAATGCGATAATTTTGGGGAATTTTGCATCTTTATTTTCATACAAATTTACATTATTTTATTGATATTCTGTGTATTTATTTTGATATGATTTTACATTATTCTATTTTTTTTTGTATATATTTTTTTATACACATTTACATTATTTAATGTGTATCTTGCATATATATTTTATACAAATTTACGTTATTTTAAGTGTATTTGTTTTTATATTTTCATTCAAATTTACATTTATTTTAATTCGAAATTACATTATTTTATGTGTATTTTGTATACATTTTTTTATACGTATTTACTTAATTTTATGTGTATTTTGTATATATATTTTTATAGAAATCTACGTTTTTTTATTTGAATTCGTTTATATATTTTGAAACAAATTTACATTGTTTTATATGTATTTTTGCATATCTCTTTCAATACAAATTTACCTTATTGTATGTGCATTTTGTATATTTATTTCAATGCAAATTTAAATATTTTAGGTGTATTTTGGTATATATATTTTATAAGAAATGCGCTTTATTTTGTGAATTTTGCATCTTCATTTTCATCCAAATTTACATTATCTTATTAATATTCGGTGTATTTATTTTGATACGATGTTACATTATTCTATTTGTTTTTTGTATATACTTTTTTATACATATTTACATTATTTAATGTGTATCTTGCATATATATTTATACAAATTTATTATCTATGATCTATTTTCATACAAATACACATTCTTTCATGATATTTTGTTTATTTATTTTGACGAATTTACATTATTTGATATGTATTTTGTATATATATTTTTATACGTATTTACATAATTTCATGTATTTTGTATATATATTTCTATAGAGATTCACTTTATTTTATGTGTATTCGTATATATTTTGAAACAGATTTACATTGTTTTATATGTATTTTGAATATCTCTTTCAATACAAATTTACCTTTACTGTATATGCATTTTGTATATTTATTTCAATACAAATTTAAATATTTTATGTGTATTTTGGTAAATATATTTTATAAAAATGCGATAATTTTTGGGAATTTTGCATCTTTATTTTCATACAAATTTACATTATTTTATTGATATTTAGTGTATTTATTTTGATACGATTTTACATTATTCTATGTATATTTTGTATATATATTTCATACAAATGAACGTTATTTTATGTGAATTTGTTTTCATTTCATACAAATTTACATTATTTTATGTGTATTTTGTACATGTATTTAAATACAAATTTAACTAATTATATGTGTATTATGTATATCTATTTTCATACAAATTGAGACTAATTTTGTGTATTTTAGTATATATTTTTATTCAAATTTTCGTAATTTTATGTGAATTTTGTATATTTATTTTTATACAAATATACGTTCTTTTATCGGAATTTTGTTTATTTATTTTGATACGAGTTTTCATTATTTTAGGTGTATTTGATATATATATTTTTATACTTATTTAGATAATTTTATATGTATTTTGAATATATATTTTCATAGAAATTTACTCTATTTTATGTGTATTCGTATATATATTTTGATACAAATTTACATTATTTATGTGTATTTCGCATATCTATTTCAATACAAATTTTCTTTATTGTATGTGCCTTTTGTATATTTATTTTGATGCAAATTTAATTATTTTATGTGTATTTTTGTATATATATTTTTAAACAAATATGCGTTATTATATGGGTATTTTGCATCTTTATTTTCATACAAATTTACATTATTTTATTGATTGTCTGTTTATTTATTTTGATACGATTTTACGTTATTCTGTGTATTTTGTATATACATTTTTAGACATATTTACATTATTTAATGTATATTTTCTACATATATTTTTTGGAAATTTACGTTATCTTATGTGTATTTGTTTATATATTTTCATACAAATTTACATTATTTTATGTGTATTTTGTATATGTATTTCAATAAAAATTTGCCTAATTTCATTTGTATTTTGTATATCTATTTTCAAACAAATTTAAATTATTTATGTGTATTTTTGTATTATTTTTATACAAATTATTTTTATTTTATTTGTATTTTGTATATATATTTTCCTACACATATACATTCTTTTAGAGGAAATTTTGTTTATTTATTTTGATACGAATTTATATTATTTTATGTGTATTTTGTATGTATATTTTTCAATGTATTTACATTATTTTATGTGTATTTTGTATATATATTTTCATAAAAATTTACGTTATTTTATTGTGTATTCGTATATAATTTGATAAAAACTTACACTCTTTTATGTGTTTTTTGCATATCTATTTCAATAAAAATCTACCTTATTGTATGTGTATTTTGTATATTTATTTTAATACAAATTTAATTATTTTATGTGTATTTTTGTATATATATTTTTTTTATATATAATATATTCTATGGGTAATTTGCATCTTTAATTATATAAATTTTTACATTACGTACATATCTTTTATACGTATTTACATTATTTAATGTGTATTTTGTTTATATATTTTTATACAAATTTACGTTATTATATGTGTATTTGAATATATATTTTGATACAAATTTACATTATTTTATGTATTTTCTATATTTATTTAAATTCTAATTTAGCTTATTTTATGTGTCTTTTGTATATTTATTTTCATACAAATTTAATTATTTTTGTTTATTTTTTAATATAGTTTTATACAATTTTACGTTATGTTATGTGTATTTTGTATATTTATATTTATACAAGTACTCATTCTTTTATTGGCATTTAGTTCATTTATTTTGATACAAATTTACATTATTTTATGTGTATTTTGTATACATTTTCTTATACGTATTTACTTCATTTTATGTATTTTGTATATATATTTTATAGAATCTACATTATTTTATGAGTATTCGTATGTATATTTTGAAACAAATTTACATTGTTTTATATGTATTTTGCATATCTATTTCAATACAAATTTACCTTATTGTATGTGCATTTTGTATATTTATTGTAATACAAATTTAAATATTTTATGTGCATTTCGTATATATATTTACATAAAAAATGCGTTGTTTTATGGGTATTTGCATCTTTATTTTCATACAAATTTACATTATTTTATTAATATTCTGTGCATTTATTTTGATACTATTTACATTATTCTATTTGTGTTTTGTATATATTTTTTTATACATATTTACATGATTTAATGGGTTTTCTATATATATTTCATACAAATTTTCGTTATTTTAAGTGTATTTGTTTATATATTTTTATTCAAATTTACATTATTTTATGTGTATTTTGTATGTATTTCAATAGAAATTTACCTAATTTCATGTGTATTTTGTATATATATTTTATACAAATTTAAATTATTTTGTGTATTTTGTATAGTTTTATTTAAATTTACAATATTTATGTGTATTTTGTATATCTATTTTCATACAAATACACATTCTTTTATTGATATTTTGTTTATTTATTTTGATGCGAATTAACATTATTTAATGTGTATTGTGTATATATATTTTTATACGTATTTACGTCATTTCATGTATATTTTGTATATATATTTCTATAGAAATATACGTTATTTTATGTGTATTCGTATATATAGTTTGAAACAAATATACATTGTTTTATGTTCATTTTGCATATTTTTTCAATACAAATTTACCTTATTGTAAGTGTATTTTGTATATTAATTTTAATACAAATTTAGCTATTCTATGTGTATTTTGTATATGTATTTTATAAAATATGCTTTATTTTATGGGTATTTTGCATCTTTATTTTCATACAAAATTACATTATTTTATTGACATTCTGTGTATTTATTTTGATACGATTTTACATTATTCTATGTATATTTTGTATATCTATTTTATACCAATATACGTTATTTTATGTGAATTTGTTTTCATTTCATACAAATTTACATTATTTTATGTGAATTTTGTACATGTATTTAAATACAAATTTAACTAATGATATGTGTATTTTGTATATCTATTTTCATACAAATTGAAATTAATTTTTGTATATATTTTTATTCAAATTTTAGTAATTTATGTGTATTTTGTATATTTATTTTCCTACAAATATACGTTCTTTTATCGGAATTTTATTTATTTATTTTGATACGAATTTTCATTTTTTTTTAGGTGTATTTGATATATATATTTTTTTACTTATTTACATAATTTTATATGTATTTTGAATATATATTTTCATAGAAATCTACTCTATATGTATATGTATAGAAAATACACATGAAATAATCTAAATTCGTATCGAAATAAATGAACAAAATACCGATAAAATAATGTAATTTTGAATGAAAATATATATAGAAAATACACAAAATAACGTAAATACAAATAAATATATACACATAAAATGATTTGAATTTGAATGAAAATAGATATAAAAATAAACTTAAAATAAGGCAAATTTATAATGAAATATATATACAAAATACACATAAAATAATGTAGATTTCTTTCAAAATATATATATACGAATACACATAAAATAACGTAGATTTCTATAGAAATATATATACAAAATATACATGAAATGTTGTAAATACGTATAAAAATATATATACTAAATACACATTAAATAATGTAAATTCGTGTCAAAATAAATAATTAAAATATCAATAAAAGAATGTGTATTTGTATGAAAATACATATACAAAATACACATAAAATAACGTAAATTTGTATAAAACTATATAAAAATACACAAAAATAAGTTAAATTTGTATGAAAATAAATATACAAAATACACATAAAATTAGGTAAATTTGTAAAGAAATACATATACAAAATACACATAAAATAATGTAAATTTGAATGAAAATATATAAACAAATACACTTAAATTAACATAAATTTGTATAAAATATATATAAATAATGTAAATATGTATAAAAAATATATATACAAAACACAAATAGAATAATGTAAAATCGTATTAAAATAAATACACAGAATGTAAATAAAATAATGTAAATTTGTATGAAAATAGAGATGCAAAATACCCATAAAATAACGCATTTTTTTATAAATATACAAAATACACATGAAAGGATGTAAATACGTATAAAAATATATATACAAAATACACATTAAATAATGGAAATTCGCGTCAAAATAAATAAACAAAATGTCAATTAAAGAATGTGTATTTGTATGAAAATAAATATACAAAATACACATAAGATAACATAAATTTGTATAAAACTATATACAAAAATACACAAAAATAATTTAAATTTGTATGAAAATAAATATACAAAATACACATAAAATTAGGTAAATTTGTATTGAAATACATATACAAAATACACATAAAATACTGTAAATTTGAATGAAAATACATAAACAAATACACTTAAAATAACGTAAATTTGTATAAAAAATATATACAAAACACAAATAGAATAATGTAAAATCGTATCAAAATAAATACACAGAATATTAATAAAATAATGTAAATTTGTATGAAAATAAAGAAGCAAAATACCCATAAAATAACGCTTTTTTTAAAAATATATATACAAAAATACACATAAAAAAATTTATTTGTATTAAAATAAATATACAAAAAACACATACAATAAGGTAAATCTGTATTGAAATAGATATGCAAAATACATATAAAACAATGTAAATTTATTTCAAAATATATATACGAATACACATAAAATAACGTAGATTTGTATAAAAATATATATACAAAATACACGTAAAATGAAGTAAATACGTATAAAAAAATGTATACAAAATACACATAAAATAACGTAAACTCGTATCAAAATAAATAAACAAAATACCAATAAAAGAATGTGTATTTGTATAAATATAAATATACAAAATACACATAAAATAACGTAAATTTGTATAAAACTATATACAAAAATACAGAGAAGTAATTAAACTCGTATGAAAATAGATATACAAAATACAGATAAAATAAGCTAAATTTGAATTGAAATGTATATACAAAATACATAAAATAATGTAAATTTGTATCAAAATATTTATAAAAATACATATAATAACGTAAATTTGTTTAAAAATATATAAACAAAATACACATTAAATAATGTAAATACGTATAAAAAATATGTACAAAATACACATATAATCATGTAATTCGTATCAAACTAAATAAACAAAATAGCAATAAAATAATGTAAATTTGTATGAGAAAAGATATACAAATACATATAAAATAACGCTAATTTCTATAAAAATATATGTCCAAAAATGAACGTAAAATAAATTAACTTTGGATAAAAATATATATACAAAACACACATTAAATAATGTAAATGCGTACATAAAATAACCTAAATTTGTATAAAACTATATACAAAAATACACAAAAATAATTTAAATTTGTATGAAAAGAAATATACAAAATACTCATAAAATTAGGTTAATTTCTATTGAAATACATATACAAAATACACATAAAATATTGTAAATTTGAAAGAAAATATATTAACAAATACACATATAATAACGTAAATTTGTATGAAATATGTATACAAAATACACATTAAATAATGTAAATATGTATAAAAAATATATAAAAACACAAATAGAATAATGTAAAATCGTATCAAAATAAATACAGAGAATATTAATAAAATAATGTAAATTTGTATGAAAATTAAGATGCAAAATACCTATAAAATAACGCATTTTTTATAAAATTATTGATACCAAAATACACATAAAATATTTGAATTTGTATCAAAACAAAATATACAAAATGCACATACAATAAGGTAAATTTGTATTGAAATAGATAAGCAAAATACATATAAAATAATGTAAATTTGTTTCAAAATATATATGCGAATACACATAAAATAACGTAGATTTCTATAAAAATACATATACAAAATAACCATAAAATTAAGTAAATACGTATAAAAAAATGTATACAAAATACACATAAAATAATGTAAATTAGTATAAATATAAATAAACAATATAGCAATAAAAGAATGTGTATTTGTATAAATATAAATATACAAAATGCACATAAAATAACGTAAATTTATATAAAACTATATACATAAAATAACGCAAATTTCTATAAAATATATGTACAAAATGAACATAAAATATTTGCATGAAAATATATATACAAAACACTCATTAGATAATGTAAATGAGTATAAAAAAATGTATACAAAATACCTATGAAATAATCTAAATTCGTATCGAGATAAATTAAGAAAATACCAATATAATAATGTAATTTTGGATGAAAATATATATACAAAATACACATAAAATAACCTAAATACAAATACAAATATACTCATAAAATAATTTAAAATTGAATGAAATAAATATACAAAATAAACATAAAATAAGGTAAATTTGTAATGAAATATATGAAAAAATACACATAAAATAATATAAATTTGTATGAAAATATATATACAAATACACATTAAATAACATGAATTTGTATAAAATTTGTATCAAAATATATACGAATACACACAATAAAATAACGCAATTTTTTTATGAAAATGTATATACAAAATACACATAAAATAATGTAAATCTGTATAAAAATATATAAAGAAATACACATAAAATAATGTAAATTTGGATAAAATATATATACAAAATAAACCTTAAATAATGTAAATATGTATAAAAAATATATACAAAATACACATAGAATAATGTTAAATCGTATCAAAATAAATAAAGAGAATATCAATAAAATAATGTAAATTTGTATGAAAATAAAGCTGCAAAATATCCATATAATAACGCATATTTGCATAAAAATATATATACAAAAATACATATAAAATAATTAAATTTGTATTAAAATAAATATACAAAATGCACGTACAATAAAGAAAATTTGTATTGAAATAGATATGCAGAATACACATTAATAATGTAAATTTGTATCAAAATATATATACGAATACTCATAAAATAGAGTAAATTTCTATGAAAATATACATACAAAATAGATATACAAAATACACATATAACTAGTTAAATTTGTATTAAAATAAAATAAAATAAAATAAAATACATTTTATATAAAATATGTATACAAAATACACATAGAATAATGTAAAATCATATCAAAATAAATACACAGAATATCAATAAAATAATGTAAATTTGTATGAAAATAAAGATGCAAAATACCCATAAAATAAAGCATATTTTTATAAAAATACATATACAAAAATACACATAGATTAATCAAATTTGTATTAAAATTAATATACAAAATGCACATACAATAAGGTAAATTTGTATTGAAAAAATATGCAAAATACACATAAAACAATGTAAATTTGTTTCAAAATATATATACGAATACACATAAAATAACGCAGATTTCTATAGAAATATATATACAAAATACACTTGAAATAATGTAAATACGAATAAAAATATATATACAAAATACACATTAAATAATGTTAATTCGTGTCAAAATAAATAAACAAAATATCATGAAAAGAATGTGTATTTGTATGAAAATAGATATACAAAATACACATAAAATAACCTAAATTTGTATAAAACTATATACAAAAATACACAAAAATAATTTAAACTTGTATGAAAATAAATATACAAAAAACATATAAAATTAGGTAAATTTGTATTTAAATACATATACAAAATACACTGAAAAAAATGTAAATTTGAATAAAAATATATAAACATATAGACTTAAAATAACGTAAATTTGTATCAAATATATATACAAAAAACACATTAAATAATGTAAATATGTATAAAAAAATATATACAAAACACAAATAAAATAATGTAAAATCGTATCAAAATAGATACAGAAAATATTAATAAAATAATGTAAATTTGTATGAAAATTAAGATGCAAAATACCCATAAAATAATGCATTTTTTATAAAAATATATATACGAAAAAACATAAAATATTTGATTTTGTATTAAAATAAATAGATATACAAAATACTCATAAAATAAGCTAAATTTGAATTGAAATATATATACAAAATACATAAAATAATGTAAATTTGTATCAAAATATTTATACAAATACACATATAATAACGTAAATTTGTATAAAAAATATAAACAAAATACACATTAAATAATGTAAATACGTAAAAAAAATATGTACAAAATACACTTATAATCATGTAATTCGTATCAAAATAAATAAACAAAATACCAATAAAATAATGTAAATTTCTGAGAAAACATATACAAAATACACATAAATAACGCAAATATCAATAAAAATATATATAATATAATATATTTTTATACATATTTAAAATATTTAATGTATATTTTGTATATATATTTTATCCAAATTTACGTTATTTTTTATGTATTTGTTTAAATATTTTCATACAAATTTACATTATTTTATGTGAGTTTGTATATGTATTCAATACAAATTTGCCTAACTTTATGTGTATTTTGCATATCTATTTTCAAACAAATTTAATTATTTTTGTGTATTTCTATATATTTTAAACAAATTTTAGTTATTTTATTTGTTTTTGTATATATATTCTTTATTGGAATTTTGTGTATTTAATTTTACGAATTTACATTATTTTATGTATTTTGTATATATATTTTCTACGTATTTAAATTATTTTATGTGTATTTTATATATACATTTTCATAAAATTTACGTTATTTTATTGTGTATTCGTATATATTTTGAAACAAATTTTATACAAATTCATGTTATTTTATGTGTATTTGTATATATATTTTCATACAAATTTATATTATTTTATGTGTATTCATACATATATTTTATTACAAATTTACCTTATTTTATGTTTATTTTGTATATTTATTTCATTTAATATAATCAAATTTAAATTTATTGTATATGCATTTTGTATATTAATTTTAATACAAATTTAATTATTCTATGTGTATTTTTCTATTTGTATTTTTTAAAAAATATGCTTTATTTTATGGGTATTTTGCATCTTTATTTTCATACAAATTTACGTTATTTTATTGATATTCTGCTCATTCATTTTGATACGATTTGACTTTATTCTATATGTATTTTGTATATATTTTTCATTCAAATTTACGTTATTTTATGTGTATTTGTTTATATATTTTGACACAAATTTACAATATTTTATGGGTATTTTGTATATATATTTCAAAGAAATTTACCTAGTTATATGTGTATTTTGAATATCTATTTTCATTCAAACTCAAATTATTTTTTTGTATTTTTGTATATATTTCAATACAAATTTTAGTTAGGTTATGTGTATTTTGTAAATCTATTTTCATTCAAATATATATTATTTTATTGGTATTTTGTTGATTTATATTGATACGAATTTACATTATTTTATATGTACTTTGTATATATATTTTTATACGCATTTACATTATTTAATATTTATTTTGATTATATAATTTTATACAAATTCATGGTATTTTATGTGTATTTGTATATATATTTTATATAAATTTACATTATTTTATGTGTATTTTACATATATTTTTTACAAATCTACCTTATTTTATGTTTATTTTGTATGTGTATTTTGTATATTTATATTTATCCAAATACAATCTTTTATTGGTATTTTGTTTATTTATTTTAATTGAATTTACATTATTTTATGTGTATTTTGTATACATTTTTATACGTATTTACTTAATTTTATGTATTTTGTATATATATTTTTATAGAAATCTACGTTTTTTTATTTGTATTCGTATATATATTTTGAAACAAATTTACATTCTTTTATATGTATTTTTGCATATCTCTTTCAATACAAATTTACCTTATTGTATGCGCATTTTGTATATTTATTTCAATGCAAATTTAAATATTTTATGTGTATTTTGGTATATATATTTTTATAAGATTACGAAAATTTGAATAAAAATATATACAAAAAAACAAAAAATAAATTTCAATTTGTATGAAAATAGATATACAAAATACACATATAATCAGTTAAATTTGTATTTAAATACATGTACAAAATACACATAAAATAATGTAAATTTGTATGAAATGATAACAAATTCACATAAAATTCGCGTCAAAATAAATAAACAAAATATCAATAAAAGAATGTGTATTTGTATGAAAATAGATATACAAAATACACATAAAATAACCTAAATTTGTATAAAACTATATACAAAAATACACAAAAATAATTTAAACTTGTATGAAAATAAATATACAAAAAACATAAAATTAGGTAAATTTGTATTGAAATACATATACAAAATACACATAAAATAATGTAAATTTGAATGAAAATATATAAACATATAGACTTAAAATAACGTAAATTTGTATCAAATATATATACAAAAAACACATTAAATAATGTAAATATGTATAAAAAAATATATACAAAACACAAATAAAATAATGTAAAATCGTATCAAAATACAGAAAATATTAATAAAATAATGTAAATTTGTATGAAAATTAAGATGCAAAATACCCATAAAATAATGCATTTTTTATAAAAATATATATACGAAAAAACATAAAATATTTGATTTTGTATTAAAATAAATAGATATACAAAATACTCATAAAATAAGCTAAATTTGAATTGAAATATATATACAAAACACATAAAATAATGTAAATTTGTATCAAAATACTTATACAAATACACATATAATAACGTAAATTTGTATAAAAATATAAACAAATACACATTAAATAATGTAAATACGTATAAAAAATGTACAAAATACACAAATAATCATGTAATCGTATCAAAATAAATAGACAAAATACCAATAAATAATGTAAATTTCTATGAGAAAACATATACAAAATACACATAAATAACGCAAATATCAATAAAAATATATATAATATAATATATTTTTATACATATTTAAAATATTTAATGTATATTTTGTATATATATTTTATGCAAATTTACATATTTATATATTTTCATACAAATTTACGTTATTTTATGTGAGTTTTGTATATGTATTTCAATACAAATTTCCCTAACTTTATGTGTATTTTGCATATCTATTTTCAAACAAATTTAAATTATTTTTGTGTATTTTTGTATATATTTTTATACAAATTTTAGTTATTTTATTTGTTTTTTGTATATATATTTTCCTACAAATATACATTCTTTTATTGGAATTTTGTGTATTTAATTTTTTACGAATTTACATTATTTTATGTGTATTTTGTATATATATTTTTCTACGTATTTAAATTATTTTATGTGTATTTTATATATACATTTTCATAAAAATTTACGTTATTTTATTGTGTGTATTCGTATATATTTTGAAACAAATTTATACAAATTCATGTTATTTTATGTGTATTTGTATATATATTTTCATACAAATTTATATTATTTTATGTGTATTCATACATATATTTTATTACAAATTTACCTTATTTTATGTTTATTTTGTATATTTATTTCATTTAATATAATCAAATTTAAATTTATTGTATATGCATTTTGTATATTAATTTTGATACAAATTTAATTATTCTATGTGTATTTTTCTTTTTGTATTTTTATAAAATATGCTTTATTTTATGGGTATTTTGCATCTTTATTTTCATACAAATTTACGTTATTTTATTGATATTCTGCTCATTCATTTTGATACGATTTGACATTATTCTACGTGTATTTTGTACATATATTTTATTACAAATCTACCTTATTTTATGTATTTGTTTATATATTTTGACACAAATTTACAATATTTTATGGGTATTTTGTATATATATTTCAAAGAAATTTACCTAGTTTTATGTGTATTTTGAATATCTATTTCATTCAAACTCAAATTATTTTATGTATTTTGTATATATTTCAATACAAATTTTAGTTAGGTTATGTGTATTTTGTAAATCTATTTTTATTCAAATATATATTATTTTATTGGTATTTTGTTGATTTATATTCATACGAATCTACATTATTTTATGTACATTGTATATATATTTTTATACATTTACATTATTTAATATTTATTTTGAGTATATAATTTTATACAAATTCATAGTATTTTATGTGTATTTGTATATATATTTTCATATAAATTTACATTATTTTATGTGTATTTTGTACATATATTTCATTACAAATTTACCTTATTTTATGTTTATTTTGTATGTATTTTGTACATTTATATTTATACAAAACACATTCTTTTGTTTATTTATTTCGAATTTGTATTTACTTAATTTTATGTGTATTTTGTATATATATTTAATTATTGAAATTTACGTTATTTTATGTGTATTCGTACATATATTTTGAAACAAATTTACATTGTTTTATAAGTACAATAAGGTAAATTTGTATTGAAATAGATATGCAAAATACATATAAAGCAATGTAAATTTGTTTCAAAATATGTATATGAATACACCTAAAATAACGAAGATTTCTATAAAAATATATATACAAAATACACATAAAATGAAGTAAATACGTATAAAAAATGTATACAAAATACACATAATATAATGTAAATTCAAATCAAAATAAATAAACAAAATACCAATAAAAGAATGTGTATTTGTATAAATATAAATATTCAAAATAGACATAAAATAACGTAAATTTATATAAAACTATATACAAAATACACAAGTAATTAAATTTGTATGAAAATATATACAAAACACACAGAAAATAAGCTAAATTTGAATTGAAATATATATACAAAATACATGAAATAAAGTAAATTGGTATCAAAATATTTATACAAATACACATATAATAACGTAAATTTGTATGAAAATATATAAACAAAATACACATTAAATAATGTAAATACGTATAAAAAAAATGTGCACAAAATACACATATAATCATGTAATTCGTATCAAAATAAATAAACAAAATAACAATAAAATAATATAAATTTGTATGAGTAAACGTGTATAAATATAAATGTACAAAATACACATACAAAATAAACATAAAATAAGGTAGATTTGTAATGAAATATATGTACAAAATACACATAAAATAATGTAAATTTATATGAAAATATATATACAAATACACATAAAATACCATGAATTTGTATAAAATTATATATTCAAAATAAATATTAAATAATGTAAATGCGTATAAAAATATATATAAAAAGTACATAATTATAAAATAATGTAAATTCGTATCAATATAAATCAACAAAATACCAATAAAATAATATATATTTGAATGAAAACAGATTTACAAAATACACATAACATAACTAAAATTTGTATTGAAATATATACAAAAATACATAAAAATAATTTTTGTTTGTATGAAAATAGATATTCAAAATACACATAAAACTAGGTAAATTTCTTTTGAAATATATATACAAAATACCCATAAAATATTGTAAATTTGTGTCAAAATATATAAACAAATACACATAAAATAACGTAAATTTGTATGAAAAATATTTACAAAATACACATAGAATAATGTCAAATCGTATCAAAATGAATGAGCAGAATATCAATAAAATAACGTAAATTTGTATGAAAATAAAGATGCAAAATACCCATAAAATAAAGCATATTTTTATAAAAATACATATACAAAAATACACATAGAATAATGAAATTTGTATTAAAATTAATATACAAAATGCATATACAATAAGGTAAATTTGTATTAAAAAAATATGCAAAATACACATAAAAGTGTAAATTTGTTTAAAAATCTATATACGAATACACATAATATAACGTAGATTTCTATAGAAATATATATACAAAATACACATGAAATGATGTAAATACGTATAAAAATATATATACAAAATACACATTAAATAATTTAAATTCTCGTCAAAATAAATAAACAAAATATCAATAAAAGAATGCGTATTTGTATGAAAATAGATATACAAAATACTCATAAAATAACCTAAGTTTGTATAAAACTATATACAAAAATACACAAAAACAATTTAAATTTGTATGAAAATAAATATACAAAATACACATAAAATTAGGTAAATTTAAAAAAATAATGGAAGTTTGAATGAAAATATATAAACATATACACTTAAAATAACGTAAATTTGTATCAAATATATATACAAAATACTAATTAAATAATGTAAATATGTATAAAAAAATATATTCAAAACACAAATAGAATAATGTAAAATCGTATCAAAATAAATACACAGAATATTAATAAAATAATGTAAATTTGTATGAAAATAAAGATGCAAACTAGCCATAAAATAACGCATTTTTTATAAATATAAATATACCAAAATACACATAAAATATTAAAATTTGTATTAAAATAAATATAAAAAATGCACATACTGTAAGGTAAATTTGTATTGAAATAGATATGCAAAATACATATAAAACAATGTAAATTTGTTTCAAAATATATATACGAATACACATAAAATAACGTTGATTTCTATAAAAATATATACAAAATACACATAAAATGAAGTATTTGATATATATATTTTTATACCTATTTACATAATTTTATATGTATTTTGAATATATATTTTCATAGAAATTTACTCTATATGTATATGTATAGAAAATACACATGAAAAAATCTAAATTCGTATCGAAATAAATGAACAAAATACCGATAAAATAATGTAATTTTGAATGAAAATATATATAGAAGATACACATAAAATAACGTAAATACAAATAAATATATACACATAAAATGATTTGAATTTGAATGAAAATAGATATAAAAATAAACTTAAAATAAGGCAAATTTATAATGAAATATATATACAAAATACACATAAAATAATGTAGATTTGTTTCAAAATATATATACGAATACATATAAAATGAAGTAGATTTCTATAGAAATATATATACAAAATACACATGAAATGTTGTAAATACGTATAAAAATATATATACAAAATACACATTAAAAAATGTAAATTCGTTTAAAAATAAATAATTAAAATATCAATAAAAGAATGTGTTTTTGTATGAAAATACATATACAAAATACACATAAAATAACGTAAATTTGTATAAAACTATATATAAAAATACACAAACATAAGTTAAATTTGTATGAAAATAAATATACAAAATACACATAAAATTAGGTAAATTTGTAAAGAAATACATATACAAAATACACATAAAATAATGTAAATTTGAATGAAAATATATAAACAAATACATTTAAATTAACATAAATTTGTATAAAATATATATAAAAAATACTCATTAAATAATGTAAATATGTATAAAAAATATATATACAAAACACAAATAGAATAATGTAAAATCGTATTAAAATAAATACACAATGTAAATAAAATAATGTAAATTTGTATGAAAATAAAGATGCAAAACACCCATAAAATAACGCATTTTTTAATAAATATACAAAATACACATGAAAGGATGTAAATACGTATAAAAATATATATACAAAATACACATTAAATAATGTAAAAATACACAAAAATAATTTAAATTTGTATGAAAATAAATATACAAAATACACATAAAATTAGGTAAATTTGTATTGAAATACATATACAAAATACACATAAAATACTGTAAATTTGAATGAAAATACATAAAGAAATACACTTAAAATAACGTAAATTTGTATAAAAAAATATATACAAAACACAAATAGAATAATGTAAAATCGTATCAAAATAAATACACAGAATATTAATAAAATAATGTAAATTTGTATGAAAATAAAGAAGCAAAATACCCATAAAATATATATACAAAAATACACATAAAAAAAATTATTTGTATCAAAATATATATACAAAATACACATACAATAAGATAAATCTGTATTGAAATAAATATGCAAAATACCTATAAAACAATGTAAATTTGTTTCAAAATATATATACGAATACACATAAAATAACGTAGATTTGTATAAAAATATCTATACAAAATACACGTAAAATGAAGTAAATACGTATAAAAAATGTATACAAAATACACATAAAATAATGTAAATTCGTATCAAAATAAATAAACAAAATACCAATAAAAGAATGTGTATTTGTATAAATATAAATATACAAAATACACATAAAATAACGTAAATTTGTATAAAAGTATATACAAATATAGAGAAGTAATTAAATTCGTATGAAAATAGCTATACAAAATACAGATAAAATAAGCTAAATTTGAATTGAGATGTATATACAAAATACATAAAATAATGTAAATTTGTATCAAAATATTTATAAAAATACATATAATAACGTAAATTTGTTTAAAAATATATAAAGAAAATACACATTAAGTAATGTAAATACGTATAAAAATATGTACAAAATACATATAATCATGTAATTTGTATCAAACTAAATAAACAAAATAGCAATAAAATAATGTAAATTTGTATGAGAAAACATATACAAATACATATAAAATAATGCTAATTTCTATAAAAATATATGTCCAAAAATGAACGTAAAATAAAGTAACTTTGGATAAAATATATATACAAAACACACATTAAATAATGTAAATGCGTACATAAAATAACCTAAATTTGTATAAAACTATATACAAAATTACACAAAAATAATTTAAATTTGTATGAAAAGAAATACAAAATACACATAAAATTAGGTTAATTTCTATTGAAATACATATACAAAATACACATAAAATAATGTAAATTTGAAAGAAAATATATAAACAAATACACATATAATAACGTAAATTTGTATGAAATATATATACAAAATACACATTAAATAATGTAAATATGTATAAAAAATATATACAAAACACAAATAGAATAATGTAAAATCGTATATAAATATATACACAGAATATTAATAAAATAATGTAAATTTGTATGAAAATTAAGATGCAAAATACCTATAAAATAACGCATTTTTTATAAAATTATTGATACCAAAATACACTTAAAATATTTGAATTTGTATCAAAATAAATATACAAAATGCACATACAATAAGGTAAATTTGTATTGAAATAGATATGCAAAATACATATAAAATAATGTAAATTTGTTTCAAAATATATATATGAATACACATAAAATAACGAAGATTTCTATGAAAATATATACAAAATACACATAAAATTAAGTAAATACGTATAAAAATATATACAAAATACACATAAAACAATGTAAATTCGTATAAATATAAATAAACAAAATACCAATAAAAGAATGTGTATTTGTATAAATATATATATTCAAAATGCACATAAAATAACGTAAATTTATATAAAACTATATACAAAAATACACAGAAGTAATTAAATTGTAAAATATATACAAAATGAACATAAAATAACGTAAATTTGAATTGAAATATATATACAAAATACATGAAATAATATAAATTTGTTTGAAAATAAATATACAAAATACACATCTATTGACTTAAATTTGTAAGAATATAAATATATAAAATACACATAAAATAAGGTAAATTTGAATTGAAATATATAAACAAAATACACATAAAATAAAGTAAATTTGTATCAATATATATATAAAAATACCAATAAATAATGTAAATATGTATGAGTAAATGTACAAAATATATATACAAAACACAAATAAAATAATGTAAATTTGTAATGAAATATATACACAATGTACATAAAATAATGTAAATTTATATGAAAATATATATACAAATACACATAAAATACCATGAATTTGTATAAATATATATTCAAAATAAATATTAAATAATGTAAATGCGTATAAAAATATATATAAAAGTACATAATTAAATAATGTAAATTCGTATCAATATAAATCAACAAAATACCAATAAAATAATATATATTTGAATGAAAACAGATTTACAAAATACACATAACATAACTTAAATTTGTATAAAAATATATACAAAATACATAAAATAATTTTGTTTGTATGAAAATAGATATTCAAAATACATATAAAACTAGGTAAATTTCTTTTGAAATATATATTCAAAATACCCATAAAATATTGTAAATTTGTGTCAAAATATATAAACAAATACACATAAAATAACGTAAATTTGTATGAAAAATATTTACAAAATACACATAGAATAATGTCAAATCGTATCAAAATGAATGAGCAGAATATCAATAAAATAACGTAAATTTGTATGAAAATAAAGATGCAAAATACCCATAAAATAAAGCATATTTAAAAAATAATACATATACAACAATACACATAGAATAATGAAATTTGTATTAAAATTAATATACAAAATGCATATACAATAAGGTAAATTTGTATTAAAAAAATATGCAAAATACACATAAAAGTGTAAATTTCTTTAAAAATCTATATACGAATACACATAATATAACGTAGATTTCTATAAAATATATATACAAAATACACATGAAATGATGTAAATACGTATAAAATATATATACAAAATAAACATTAAATAATTTAAATTCTCGTCAAAATAAATAAACAAAATATCAATAAAAGAATGTGTATTTGTATGAAAATAGATATACAAAATACTCATAAAATAACCTAAGTTTGTAAAAAACTATATACAAAAATACACAAAAATAATTTAAATTTGTATGAAAATAAATATACAAAATACACATAAAATTAGGTAAATTTAAATACAAAATACATAAAATAATGGAAGTTTGAATGAAAATATATATAAATATACATAAAATAACGTAAATTAGTATTAAATATATATATAAAATACTAATTAAATAATGTAAATATGTATAAAAAATATATTCAAAACACAAATAGAATAATGTAAAATCGTATCAAAATAAATACACAGAATATTAATAAAATAATGTAAATTTGTATGAAAATATATACAAACTAGCCATAAAATAACGCATTTTATAAAAATATATATAAATATACCAAAATACACAAAATAATTTAAATTTGTATTAAAATAAATATAAAAATGCACATACTGTAAGGTAAATTTGTATTGAAATAGATATGCAAAATACATATAAAACAATGTAAATTTGTTTCAAAATATATATACGAATACACATAATAACGTTGATTTCTATAAAATATATACAAAATACACATAAAATAATGTAAATATGATATATATATTTTATATACCTATTAATATAATAATGTAAATTTGTATTTTGAAAATATATATTTTTATAAAAATACACATAAAAAATCTAAATATGTATCAAAATAAATATACAAAAGAAATAAAACAAAATACCGATAAAATAATGTAATTTGAATGAAAATATATATAGAAGATACACATAAAATAACGTAAATACAAATAAATATATACACATAAAATGATTTGAATTTGAATGAAAATAGATATAAAAATAAACTTAAAATAAGGCAAATTTATAATGAAATATATATACAAAATACACATAAAATAATGTAGATTTGTTTCAAAATATATATACGAATACACATAAAATAAAGTAGATTTCTATAGAAATATATATACAAAATACACATGAAATGTTGTAAATACGTATAAAAATATATATACAAAATACACATTAAAAAATGTAAATTCGTTTTAAAATAAATAATTAAAATATCAATAAAATAATGTGTTTTTGTATGAAAATACATATACAAAATACACATAAAATAACGTAAATTTGTATAAAACTATATATAAAAATACACAAACATAAGTTAAATTTGTATGAAAATAAATATACAAAATACACATAAAATTAGGTAAATTTGTAAAGAAATACATATACAAAATACACATAAAATAATGTAAATTTGAATGAAAATATATAAACAAATACACTTAAATTAACATAAATTTGTATAAAATATATATAAAAAATACTCATTAAATAATGTAAATATGTATAAAAAATATATATACAAAACACAAATAGAATAATGTAAAATCGTATTAAAATAAATACACAATGTAAATAAAATAATGTAAATTTGTATGAAAATAAAGATGCAAAACACCCATAAAATAACGCATTTTTTTGTAAATATACAAAATACACATGAAAGGATGTAAATACGTATAAAAATATATATACAAAATACACATTAAATAATGTAAATTCGCGTCAAAATAAATAAACAAAATGTCAATAAAAGAATGTGTATTTGTATGAAAATAAATATACAAAATACACATAAGATAACATAAATTTGTATAAAACTATATACAAAAATACACAAAAATAATTTAAATTTGTATGAAAATAAATATACAAAATACACATAAAATTAGGTAAATTTGTATTGAAATACATATACAAAATACACATAAAATACTGTAAATTTGAATGAAAATACATAAACAAATACACTTAAAATAACGTAAATTTGTATAAAAAATATATACAAAACACAAATAGAATAATGTAAAATCGTATCAAAATAAATACACAGAATATTAATAAAATAATGTAAATTTGTATGAAAATAAAGAAGCAAAATACCCATAAAATATATATACAAAAATACACATAAAAAAAATTATTTGTATTAAAATAAATATACAAAATACACATACAATAAGATAAATCTGTATTGAAATAGATATGCAAAATACATATAAAACAATGTAAATTTGTTTCAAAATATATATACGAATACACATAAAATAACGTAGATTTGTATAAAAATATATATACAAAATACACGTAAAATGAAGTAAATACGTATAAGAAAATGTATACAAAATACAAATAAAATAATGTAAATTCGTATCAAAATAAATAAACAAAATACCAATAAAAGAATGTGTATTTGTATAAATATAAATATACAAAATACACATAAAATAACGTAAATTTGTATAAAACTATATGCAAAAATACAGAGAAGTAATTAAATTCGTATGAAAATAGATATACAAAATACAGATAAAATAAGCTAAATTTGAATTGAGATGTATATACAAAATACATAAAATAATGTAAATTTGTATCAAAATATTTATAAAAATACATATAATAACGTAAATTTGTTTAAAAATATATAAACAAAATACACATTAAGTAATGTAAATACGTAAAAAAATATGTACAAAATACACATATAATCATGTAATTCGTATCAAACTAAATAAACAAAATAGCAATAAAATAATGTAAATTTGTATGAGAAAACATATACAAATACATATAAAATAATGCTAATTTCTATAAAAATATATGCCCAAAAATGAACGTAAAATAAATTAACTTTGGATAAAAATATATATACAAAACACACATTAAATAATGTAAATGCGTACATAAAATAACCTAAATTTGTATAAAACTATATACAAAAATACACAAAAATAGTTTAAATTTGTATGAAAAGAAATATACAAAATACACATAAAATTAGGTTAATTTCTATTGAAATACATATACAAAATACACATAAAATAATGTAAATTTGAAAGAAAATATATAAACAAATACACATATAATAACGTAAATTTGTATAAAATATATATACAAAATACACATTAAATAATGTAAATATGTATAAAAAAATATATACAAAACACAAATAGAATAATGTAAAATCGTATCAAAATATATACACAGAATATTAATAAAATAATGTAAATTTGTATGAAAATTAAGATGCAAAATACCTATAAAATAACGCATTTTTATAAAATTATTGATACCAAAATACACATAAAATATTTGAATTTGTATCAAAATAAATATACAAAATGCACATACAATAAGGTAAATTTGTATTGAAATAGATATGCAAAATACATATAAAATAATGTAAATTTGTTTCAAAATATATATGCGTATACACATAAAATAACGTAGATTTCTATAAAAATACATATACAAAATACACATAAAATTAAGTAAATACGTATAAAAAAATGTATACAAAATACACATAAAATAATGTAAATTCGTATAAATATAAATAAACAATATAGCAATAAAAGAATGTGTATTTGTATAAATATAAATATACAAAATGCACATAAAATAACGTTAATTTATATAAAACTATATACATAAAATAACGCAAATTTCTTTAAAAATATATGTACAAAAATGAACATAAAATAAATTTGCATAAAAATATATATACAAAACACACATTAGATAATGTAAATGAGTATAAAAATATGTATACAAAATACCTATGAAATAGTATAAATTCGTATCGAATTAAATTAAGAAAATACCAATATAATAATGTAATTTTGGATGAAAATATATATACAAAATACACATAAAATAACCTAAATACAAATACAAATATTCACATAAAATAATTTAAAATTGAATGAAATAAATATACAAAATAAACATAAAATAAGGTAAATTTGTAATGAAATATATGAAAAAATACACATAAAATAATATAAATTTGTATGAAAATATATATACAAATACACATTAAATAACATGAATTTGTATAAAATTTGTATCAAAATATATACGAATACACACAATAAAATAACGTAATTTTTTTATGAAAATGTATATACAAAATACACATAAAATAATGAAAATTTGTATAAAAATATATAAACAAATACACATAAAATAATGTAAATTTGGATAAAATATATATACAAAATAAACCTTAAATAATGTAAATATGTAAAAAAATATATACAAAATACACATAGAATAATGTTAAATCGTATCAAAATAAATAAAGAGAATATCAATAAAATAATGTAAATTTGTATGAAAATAAAGCTGCAAAATATCCATATAATAACGCATATTTGCATAAAAATATATATACAAAAATACATATAAAATAATTAAATTTGTATTAAAATAAATATACAAAATGCACGTACAATTAAGAATATTTGTATTGAAATAGATATGCAAAATACACATCAATAATGTAAATTTGTATCAAAATATATATACGAATACTCATAAAATAGAGAAAATTTCTATGAAAATATACATACAAAATAGATATACAAAATACACATATAACTAGTTAAATTTGTATTTAAATACATGTACAAAAACACATAAAATAATGTAGATTATTATGAAATGAAAACAAATACATTTTATATAAAATATATATACAAAATACATATAGAATAATGTAAAATCATACCAAATAAATACACAGAATATCAATAAAATAATGTAAATTTGTATGAAAATAAAGATGCTAAATACCCATAAAATAAAGCATATTTTTATAAAAATACATACACAAAAATACACATAGATTAATCAAATTTGTATTAAAATAATATACAAAATGCACATACAAAAATGTAAATTTGTATTGAAAAAATATGCAAAATTCACATAAAACAATGTAAATTTCATAAAATATAATACACAACATAAAATAACGATTATTATAGAAATATATATACAAAATACACTTGAAATAATGTAAATACGTATAAAAATATATATACAAAATACTCATTAAATAATGTTAATTCGTGTCAAGTAAATAAAAAAAATATCATGAAAAGAATGTGTATTTGTATGAAAATAGATATACAAAATACACATAAAATAACCTAAATTTGAATAAAACTATATACAAAAATACACAAAAATAATTTAAACTTGTATGAAAATAAATATACAAAAAACATAAAATTAGGTAAATTTGTATTGAAATACATATACAAAATACACATAAAATAATGTAAATTTGAATGAAAATATATAAACATATAGACTTAAAATAACGTAAATTTGTATCAAATATATAACAAAAAACACTTTAAATAATGTAAATATGTATAAAAAAATATATACAAAACACAAATAAAATAATGTAAAATCGTATCAAAATAAATACAGAAAATATTAATAAAATAATGTAAATTTGTATGAAAATTAAGATTCAAAATACCCATGTCATGTGTATTCGTATATATATTTTGAAACAAATTTACATTGTTTATATGTATTTTGCATATCTATTTTTGTGTATTCTGCATTTATTTTTGTTATACATAGAATAATGTAAAATCGTATCAAAATAAGTACACAGAATATCAATAAAATAATTTAAATTTGTATGAAAACAAAGATGCAAAATACCCATAAGATAAAGCATATTTTTTTTTAAAAATACATATACAAAAATACACATAGAATAATTAAATTTGTATTAAAATTAATATACAAAATGCACACATACAACAAATAAAACATTGTAAATTTATTTCAAAATATATATACGAATACACATAAAATAACGTAGATTTCTATAGAAATATATATACAAAATACACATGAAACTATGTAAACACGTATAAAAATATATATATATATATATATAATACAAATTAAGTAATGTAAATTCGTGTCAAAATAAATAAACAAAATATCATGAAAAGAATGTGTATTTGTATGAAAATAAATAATAGATAATAAATTTGTATGAAATATATATGCAAGATATACATTAAATAATGTAAATATGTATAAAAAAAATATATACAAAAAACAAATAGAATAATGTAAGATCGTATCAAAATAAATACACCGAATATTAATAAAATAATGTAAATTTGTATGAAAATAAAGATGCAAAATTCCCATCAAATAGCGCATTTCTTATAAAAATATATATACCAAAATACACATAAAATATTTAAATTTGTATTGAAATAAATTTACAAAATGCACATACAATAAGGTAAACTTCTATTGAAAGAGATATGCAAAAATACATATAAAACAAAGTAAATTTGTTTCAAAATATATATACGAATACACATAAAATAACGTAGATCTCTATAAAAATATATATACAAAATACACATAAAATTAGGTAAATACGTATAAAAAATGTAAACAAAATACACATAAAATAATATAAATTCGATACAAAATAAATAAACAAAATACCAATAAAAGAATGTGTATTTGTATAAATATAAATGTACAAAATACACATACAAAATAAACATAAAATAAGGTAAATTTGTAATGAAATATATGTACAAAATACACATAAAATAATGTAAATTTATATTAAAATATATATACAAATACACATAAAATACCATGAATTTGTATAAAATTATATATTCAAAATAAATATTAAATAATGTAAATGCGTATAAAAATATATATAAAAAGTACATATAAAATAATGTAAATTCGTATCACTATAAATCAACAAAATACCAATAAAATAATATATATTTGATTGAGAATAGATTTACAAAATACACATAACATAACTAAAATTTGTATTGAAATATATACAAAAATACATAAAAATAATTTGAGTTTGTATGAAAATAGATATTCAAAATACACATAAAAATAGGTAAATTTCTTTTGAAATATATATAAAAAATACCCATAAAATATTGTAAATTTGTGTCAGAATATATAAACAAATACACATAAAATAACGTAAATTTGTTTGAAAAATATATACAAAATACACATCGAATAATGTCAAATCGTATCAAAATGAATGAGCAGAATATCAATAAAATAACGTAAATTTGTATGAAAATAAAGATGCAAAATACCCATAAAATAAAGCATATTTTTATAAAAATACATATACAAAAATACACATAGAATAATTAAATTTGTATTAAAATTAATATACAAAATGCATATACAATAAGGTAAATTTGTATTGAAAAAATATGCAAAATACACATAAAAGTGTAAATTTGTTTAAAAATCGATATACGAATACACATAATATAACGTAGATTTCTATAGAAAGATATATACAAAATACACATGAAATGATGTAAATACGTATAAAAATATATATACAAAATACACATTAAATAATTTAAATTCTCGTCAAAATAAATAAACAAAATATCAATAAAAGAATGTGTATTTGTATGAAAATAGATATACAAAATACTCATAAAATAACCTAAGTTTGTATAAAACTATATACAAAAATACACAAAAATAATTTAAATTTGTATGAAAATAAATATACAAAATACACATAAAATTATTTTGTATATCTATTTTATACAAATGTACGTTATTTTATGTGAATTTGTTTTCATTTCATACAAATTTACATTATTTTATGTGTATTTTGTACATGTATTTAAATACAAATTTAACTAATTACATATTTTTATAAAAATACACATACAAAAATACACATAGATTAATCAAATTTGTATTAAAATTAATATACAAAATACACATACAATAAGGTAAATTTGTATTGAAAAAATATGCAAAATACACATAAAACAATGTAAATTTGTTTCAAAATATATATACGAATACACATAAAATAACGCAGATTTCTATAGAAATATATATACAAAATACACTTGAAATAATGTAAATACGTATAAAAATATATATACAAAATACACATTAAATAATGTTAATTCGTGTCTAAATAAATAAACAAAATATCATGAAAAGAATGTGTATTTGTATGAAAATAGATATACAAAATACACATAAAATAGCCTAAATTTGTATAAAACTATAAACAAAAATACACAAAAATAATTTAAACTTGTATGAAAATAAAAATACAAAAAACATATAAAAATAGGTAAATTTGTATTGAAATACATATACAAAATACACATAAAATAATGTAAATTTGAATGAAAATATATAAACATATAGACTTAAAATAACGTAAATTTGTATCAAATATATATACAAAAAACACATTAAATAATGTAAATATGTATAAAAAAATATATACAAAACACAAATAAAATAATGTAAAATCGTATCAAAATAAATACAGAAAATATTAATAAAATAATGTAAATTTGTATGAAAATTAAGATGCAAAATACCCATAAATAAATGCATTTTTTATAAAAATATATATACGAAAAAACATAAAATATTTGATTCTGTGTTAATATAAATAGATATACAAAATACACTAAGCTAAATTTGAATTGAAATATATATACAAAATACATAAAATAATGTAAATTTGTATCAAAATACCTATACAAATACACATATAATAACGTAAATTTGTATAAAAATATATAAACAAAATACACATTAAATAATGTAAATACGTATGTAAAAAATACACAAATAATCATGTAATTCGTATCAAAATAAATAGACAAAATACCAATAAAATAATGTAAATTTCTATGAGAAAACATATACAAAATACACATAAATAACGCAAATATCAATAAAAATATATATAATATAATATATTTTTATACATATTTAAAATATTTAATGTATATTTTGTATATATATATTTTATCCAAATTTACGTGATTTTATATGTATTTGTTTATATATTTTCATACAAATTTACATTATTTTATGTGAGTTTTGTATATGTATTTCAATACAAATTTGCCTAACTTTATGTGTATTTTGCATATCTATTTTCAAACAAATTTAAATTATTTTTGTGTATATTTGTATATATTTTAATACAAATTCTAGTTATTTATTTGTTTTTTATATATATTTTCCTACAAATATACATTCTTTTATTGGAATTTTGTGTATTTAATTTTTACGAATTTACAATATTTAATGTGTATTTTATATATATTTTCTACGTATTTAAACTATTTTATGTGTATTTTATATATACATTTTCATAAAAATTTACGTTATTTTATTGTGTATTCGTATATATTTTGAAACATTTTATACAAATTCATGTTATTTTATGTGTATTTGTATATATATTTTCATACAAATTTATATTATTTTATGTGTATTCTTACATATATTTTATTACAAATTTACCTTATTTTATGTTTATTTTGTATATTTATTTCATTCAATTTTAAATTATTTAATGTGTATATTTGTATTTGTATTTAGGTTATTTTATGTGTGTTTTCTATATATATTTTCATCCAAAATTACATTATTTTATTGTTATTTTCTTAATTTAACTCGATACGAATTTAGATTATTTCATAGGTATTTTGTATACATATTTTTATACTCATTTACATTATCTAATGTGTTTTGTATATATTTTTTTATGCAAACTAATTTTATGTGCATTTTTGTACATATATTTTTATAGAAACTTAAAACGTTATTTTATGTGTATTTTGTATATGTTTTCTCATACAAATTTACATTATTTAATTAGTTTTTTGTTTATTTATTTTGATACGAATGACTTGATTATTGGTGTATTTTGTAAATATTTTTTTATACGTATTTACATTACTTAATGTGTATTTTCTTTATATATATTTTTTACAAATTTACGTTATTATATCTGTATTTGTTAAAAATATTTTGAAACGAATTTACTTTATTTTATGGATTTTGCATATATATTTCAATTCAAATTTAGCTTATTTTGTGCATTTTGTATATCTATTTTCATGCAAATTTAATTACTTCTGTGTATTTTGTATATAGTTTTATACAAATTTACGTTATTTTATGTGCATTTGTATATTTATATTTATACAAATACATTCTCTTATTGGTATTTTGTTTATTTATATTTATACGAATTTTCATTATTTTATGTGTATTATTTTGTATACATTTTGATTCGTATTTACTTAATTTTATTTGTATTTTGTATATATATATATATATATATATATATATAAATATATATATATATATATATATATATATATATATATATATATATATATATATATATATATATATATATATATATATATTTATAGAAATCTTCGTTATTTTATGTGTATTCGTATATATATTTTGAAACAAATTTACATTGTTTTATATGTTTTTTGCATATCTATTTCAATACAAATTTACCTTATTGTATGTGCATTTTGTATATTTATTTTAATACAAATTCAAATATTTATGTGTATTTTGGTATATATAATTTTATAAAAAATGCGTTATTTTATAGGTATTTTGCATCTTAGTTTTCATACAAATGTACATTATTTTATTAATATTCTGTGTATATATTTTGATACGATTTTATATTATACTATTTGTGTTTTGTATATATTTTTTTATACATATTTTCATTATTTAAAGTGTATTTTTTATATATATTTTATACAAATTAACGTCATTTTAAGTGTATTTGTTTATATAATTTCATTCAAATTTTCATTATTTTAAGTGTATTTTATATATGTAATTCAATACAAATTTACCTAATTTTATGTGTATTTTGTATATTTATTTTCATACAAATTTAAATTATTTTTGTTTTTTTGTATATACATATAGAGTAAATTTCTATGAAAATATATATTCAAAATACATATAAAATTATGTAAATAAGTATAAAAATATATATATCAAATACACCTAAAAAAATGAAAATTCGTATCAAAATAAATAAACAAAATTCCGATAAAAGAACGTATATTTGTAGGAAAATAAATATACAAAATACACATAAAATTACGAAAATTTGAATAAAAATATATACAAAAAAACAAAAAATAAATTTCAATTTGTATGAAAATAGATATACAAAATACACATATAATTAGTTAAATTTGTATTTAAATACATGTACAAAATACACATAAAATAATGTAAATTTGTATGAAATGAAAACAAATTCACATAAAATACCGTACATTTGTATAAAATAGATATACAAAATATACATAGAATAATGTAAAATCGTATCAAAATAAATACACAGAATATCAATAAAATAATGTAATTTTGTATGAAAATAAAGATGCAAAATACCCAAAATAATAAAGCATATTTTTTTAAAAATACATATACAAGAATACACATAGAATAATTAAATTTGTATTAAAATTAATATACAAATAAGGGAAATTTGTATTGAAAAAATATACAAAATGCACATAAAACAATGTATATTTGTTTCAAAATATATATACGAATACACATAAAATAACGTATATTTCTATAGAAATATATATAAAAAATACATATGAAATGACGCAAATACGTACAAAAATATATATACACAATACACATTAAATAATATAAATTCGCATCAAAATAAATAAACAAAATATCAATAAAAGAATGTGTATTTGTATGAAAATAGATATACAAAATACACATAAAATATTGTAAATTTGTATAAAACTCTATTAAAAAAATACACAAAAATAATTTAAATTTGTATAAAAATATATATACAAAATACACATAAAACTAGTTGAATTTCTATTGAAATACATATACAAAATACACATAAAATAATGTAAATTTGAATGAAAATATATAAACAAATACACTTAAAATAACGTAAATTTATATGAAATATATATAGAAAATACACATTAAATAATGTAAATATGTATAAAAAAATATATACAAAACACAAATAGAATAATGTAAAATAGTATCAAAATAAATAAACAGAATATCAATAAAATAATGGAAATTTGTGTGAAAATAAAGATAAAAAATACACAAAAATAACGAATATTTTTATAAAAATATATATACAAAAAAAATATAAAATAATTAAATTTGTATTAAAATAAATATATAAAATGCACGTAGTACAAGGTAAATTTGTATTGAAATAGATATGCAAAATACACATAAAACAATGTAAATTTGAATCAAAATAAATATCCGAATACACATAAAATAATGTAAATTTCTTTAAAAATATATATACAAATTACATATTAAATGAAGTAAATACGTATAAGAAAATGTATACAAAATGCATACAAAATAATATAAACTCGTATCAAAATAAATAAACAAAATACCAATGAAAGAATGTGTATTTGTATAAATATAAATATACAAAATACACATAAGATAACGTAAAATTGTATAAAACTATATACAAAAATAAACAAAAATAATTAAACTTGTATGAAAATAGATATGCAAAAGACACATAAAATAAGCTAAATTTGAATTGAAACAAATATACAAAATACATAAAATAATGTAAATTTTAATCAAAATATTTATTCAAATACACATCTATTAAAATTAATATACAAAAGTCGTATAAAATAGGTAAATTTGTATTGAAAAATATACAACATACACGTTTACTCATACAAATTTATATTATTTTATTGGTATTTTGTTTATTTATTTGATACGAATTACATGATTATATGTGTATTTTGTACATATTTTTTATACGTATTTACATTATTTAATGTGTATTTGTTTATATATTTTCATACAAATTTACGTTATTATATGTATTTGTATAAATATTTTGATACAAATTTACTTTATTTCATGTATTTTGTATATATATTTCAATTCAAATTTAGCTTATTTTGTGTGTATTTTGTATATATTCATACAAATTTAATTACTTCTGTGTATTTTGTATATAGTTTATATAAATTTACGTTATTTTATGTGTATTTATATTTATATTTATACAAATACACATTCTTTTATTGCTATTTTGTTTATTTATTTTGATACAATTTACATTATTTTATGTGTATTTTGTATACATTTTTATACGTATTTACTACATTTTATGTGTATTTATATATATATTTTATAGAAATCTACGTTATTATATGTGTATTCGTATATATATTTTGAAACAAATTTACATTGTTTTATATGTATTTTGCATATCTATTTCAATACAAATTTACCTTATTGTATGTGTTTTTTGTATATTTATTTTAATACAAATTTAATTTATTTATGTGTATGTTGGTATATATTTTTATAAATAAAAAAATGCGTTATTTTATGGGTATTTTGCTTCTTTATTTTCATACAAATTTACATTATTTTATTAATATTCTGTGTATTTATTTTGATACGATTTTACATTATTCTATTTTTGTTTTGTACATATTTTTTTATACAAATTTACGTTATTTTAAGTGTATTTGTTTATGTATTTTCATTCAAATTTACATTATTTTATGTGTATTTTGTGTATGTATTTCAATACAAATTTACCTAATTTTATGTGTATTTTGTATATTTATTTTCATACAAATTTAAAATATTTTTGTGTATTTTTGTATATAGTTTGATACAAATTTAGGTTATTTTAAGTGTATTTTGTATATCTATTTTCATACAAATACACCTTCTTTTATTGATATTTTGTTAATTTATTTTGACGCGAATTTTATGTGAATTTGTTATCATTTCATACAAATTTACATTATTTTATGTGTATTTTGTACATGTATTTAAATACAAATTTAACTAATTATATGTGTATTTTGTATATCTATTTTCATACAAATTGAAATTTATTTTTTGTTTTTTTGTATATATTTTTATTCAAATTTTCGTAATCTTATAAAAATATATATACCAAAATACACATAAAATATTTAAATTTGCATTGAAATAAATATACAAAATGCACATAAAATAAGGTAAATTTGTATTGAAAGAGATATGCAAAAATACATATAAAACAATGTAAATTTGTTTCAAAATATATATACGAATACAAATAAAAAAATGTAGATTTCTATAAAAATATATATACAAAATACACTTAAAATTAAGTATATACGTATAAAAAAATGTATACAAAATACACATAAAAGAATGTAAATTCGAATTAAAATAAATAAACAAAATACCAATAAAAGAATGTGTATTTGGATAAATATAAATATACAAAATACAAATACAAAATAAACATAAAATAAGGTAGATTTGTAAAAAAAATATATGTACAAAATACACATAAAATAATGTAAATTTATATAAAAATATATGTACAAATACACATAAAATACCATGAATTTGTATAAAAATATATATTCAAAATAAATATTAAATAATGTAAAAGCGTATAAAAATATATATACAAAGTACATATAAAATAATGTAAATTCGTATCAATATAAATCAACAAAACACCAATAAAATAATATATATTTGAATGAAAATAAATTTACAAAATACACATAACATAACTAAAATTTGTATTAAAATATATACAAAAATACATAGAAATAATTTGAGTTTGTTTGAAAATAGATATACAAAATACACATAAAACTAGGTAAATTTCTTTTGAAATGTATATACAAAATACCCATAAAATATTGTAAATTTGTGAAAAATATATAAACAAATACACATAAAATAACGTAAATTTGTATGAAAAATATACAAAATATACATAGAATAATGTCAATTCGTATCAAAATGAATGAGCAGAATATCAATAAAATAATGTAAATTTGTATGAAAATAAAGATGCAAAATACCCAAAAATTAAAGCATATGTTTATAAAAATACAAATACAAAAATACACATCGAATAATTAAATTTGTATTAAAATTAATACACAAAATGCGTATATAATAAGGTAAATTTGTATTGAAAAAATATGCAACATACACGTTTACTCATACAAATTTATATTATTTTATTGGTATTTTGTTTATTTATTTTGATACGAATTACATGATTATATGTGTATTTTGTACATATTTTTAAACATAAAATAACGTAGATTTGTATGAAAAATATATACAAAATACATATAGAATAATGTCAATTCGTATCAAAATGAATGAGGAGAATATCAATAAAATAATGTAAATTTGTATGAAAATAAAGATGCAAAATACCCAAAAAATAAAGCATATGTTTATAAAAATACAGATACAAAAATACACATCGAATAATTAAATTTGTATTAAAATTAATATACAAAATGCGTATATAATAAGGTAAATTTGTATTGAAAAAATATGCAACATACACGTTTACTCATACAAATTTATATTATTTTATTGGTATTTTGTTTATTTATTTTGATACGAATTACATGATTATATGTGTATTTTGTACATATTTTTTTATACGTATTTACATTATTTAATGTGAATTTATTTATATATTTTCATACAAATTTACGTTATTATATGTGTATTTGTATAAATATTTTGATACAAATTTACTTTATTTCATGTATTTTGTATATATATTTCAATTCAAATTTAGCTTATTTCGTGTGTATTTTGTTTATATTTTCATACAAATTTAATTACTTCTGTGTATTTTTGTATATAGTTTTATATAAATTTACGTTATTTTATGTGTATTTTGTATATTTATATTCATACAAATACACATTCTTTTATTGGTATTTTCTTTATTTATTTTGATACGAATTTACATTATTTTATGTGTATTTTGTATACATTTTTTTATACGTATTTACTTCATTTTATTTGTATTTTGTATACATATTTTTATAGAAATCTACGTTATTTTATGTGTATCCGTATATATATTTTGAAACAAATTTACATTATTTTATATGTATTTTGCATATCTATTTCAATACAAATTTACCTTATTGTATGTGTTTTTTGTATATTTATTTTAATACAAATTTAATTTTTGATGTGTATTTTGGTATATATATTTTTATAAATAAAAAAATGCGTTATTTTATGGGTATTTTGCTTCTTTATTTTCATACAAATTTACATTATTTTATTAATATTCTGTGTATTTATTTTGATACGATTTTACATTATTCTATTTGTGTTTTGTACATATTTTTTTTATACAAATTTTCGTTATTTTAAGTGTATTTGTTTATGTATTTTCATTCAAATTTACATTATTTTTTGTGTATTTTGTGTATGTATTTCAATACAAATTTACCTAATTTTATGTGTATTTTGTATATTTATTTTCATACAAATTTAGAATATTTTTGTGTATTTTTGTATATAGTTTGATACAAATTTAGGTTATTTTATGTGTATTTTGTATATCTATTTTCATACAAATACACATTCTTTTATTGATATTTTGTTTATTTATTCTGACGCGAATTTACATTATTTAATGTGTATCTTGCATATATACGTATTTACATCATTTCATGTGTATTTTGTATAGTTTTAAACAAATTTATATTATTTAATGTGTATTTTGTATATATATATTTATACAAATACACATTCTTTTATTGGTATTTTGTTTATTTATTTTGATACTAATTTACATTATTTTATGTGTATTTTGTATACATTTTTATACGTATTTACTTAATTTTATGTGTATTTTGTATATATATTTTTATAGAAATCTACCTTATTTCATGTGTATTCGTATATATATTTTGAAACAAATTTACATTGTTTATATGTATTTTGCATATCTATTTTTGTGTATGTATTTATTTTTGTTATACATAGAATAATGTAAAATCGTATCAAAATAAGTACACAGAATATCAATAAAATAATTTAAATTTGTATGAAAATAAAGATGCAAAATACCCATAAGATAAAGCATATTTTTTTTTAAAAATACATATACAAAAATACACATAGAATAATTAAATTTGTATTAAAATTAATATACAAAATGCACACATACAATAAGGTAAATTTGTATTGAAAAAAAAACGCAAAATACAAATAAAACAGTGTAAATTTGTTTCAAAATATATATACGAATACACATAAAATAACGTAGATTTCTATAGAAATATATATACAAAATACACATGAAATTATGTAAATACGTATAAAAATATATATATAAAATACATATTAAGTAATGTAAATTCGTGACAAAATAAATAAACAAAATATCATGAAAAGAATGTGTATTTGTATGAAAATAAATAATAGATAATAAATTTGTATGTAATATATATGCAAGATACATTTAAATAATGTAAATATGTATAAAAAATATATATACAAAAAACAAATAGAATAATGTAAAATCGTATCAAAATAAATACACCGAATATTAATAAAATAATGTAAATTTGTATGAAAATAAAGATGCAAAATTCCCATCAAATAGCGCATTTCTTATAAAAATATATATACCAAAATACACATAAAATATTTAAATTTGTATTGAAATAAATATACAAAATGCACATACAATAAGGTAAACTTCTATTGAAAGAAATATGCAAAAATACATATAAAACAATGTAAATTTGTTTCAAAATATATATACGAATACACATAAAATAACGTAGATTTCTATAAAAATATATATACAAAATACACATAAAATTAAGTAAATACGTATAAAAAAAATGTAAAGAAAATACACATAAAATAATGTAAATTCGAAACAAAATAAATAAACAAAATACCAATAAAAGAATGTATATCTATTTATTTTAATACAAAATCAAATATTTTATGTTTTTTCGTATATATATTTTTATAAAAAATGCGTTATTTTATGGGTATTTTGCATCTTAATTTTCATACAAATTTACATTATTTTATTAATATTTTCTGTATTTATTTTGATACGATTTTACATTATTTTATTTATGTTTTGTATATATTTTTTTATACATATTTACATTATTTAATGTGTTTTTTGTATATATATTTGATACATATTTACGTTATTTTAAGTTATTTTATGTGTATTTGTTTATATATTTGACACAAATTTACAATATTTTATGGGTATTTTGTATATATATTTCAAAAGAAATTTACCTAGTTTTATATGTATTTTGAATATCTATTTTCATACAAACTCAAATTATATTTATGTATTTTTGTATATATTTCAATACAAATTTTAGTTATGTTATGTGTATTTTGTAAATCTATTTTCATTCAAATATATATTATTTTATTGGTATTTTGTTGATTTATATTGATACGAATTTACATTATTTTATATGTACTTTGTATATATATTTTTATACGCATTAACATTATTTAATATTTATTTTGAATATATAATTTTATACAAATTCATGGTATTTTATGTGTATTTGTATATATATTTTCATATAAATTTACATTATTTTATGTGTATTTTGTACATATATTTCATTACAAATTTACCTTATTTTATGTTAATTTTGTATGTGTATTTTGTACATTTATATTTATACAAATACACCTTCTTTTATTGGTATTTTGTTTATTTATTTTGTTTCGAGTTTACATTATTTTATGTGTATTTTGTTTACATTTTTTTATACGTATTTACTTAATTTTATGTGTATTTTGTATATATATTTTTATAGAAATCTACGTTATTTTATGTGTATTCGTATATATATTTTGAAACAAATTTACATTGTTTTATATGTATTTTTGCATATCTCTTTCAATAGAAGTTTACCTTATTGTATGTGCATTTTGTATATTTATTTCAATACAAATTTAAATATTTTATGTGTATACATGTACAAAAAATACATAAAATAATGTAGATTTGTATGAAATGAAAACAAATACATTTTATATAAAATATATATACAAAATACACATAGAATAATGTAAAATCATATTAAAATAAATACACAGAATATCAATAAAATAATGTAAATTTGTATGAAAATAAAGATGCAAAATACCCATAAAATAAAGCATATTTATATAAAAATACATATACAAAAATACACATAGATTAATCAAATTTGTATTAAAATTAATATACAAAATGCACATACAATAAGGTAAATTTGTATTGAAAAAATATGCAAAATACACATAAAACAATGTAAATTTGTTTCAAAATATATATACGAATACACATAAAATAACGCAGATTTCTATAGAAATATATATACAAAATACACTTGAAATAATGTAAATACGTATAAAAATATATAAACAAAATACACATTAAATAATGTTAATTCGTGTCAAAATAAATAGACAAAATATCATGAAAAGAATGTGTATTTGTATGAAAATAGATATACAAAATACACATAAAATAACCTAAATTTGTATAAAACTATAAACAAAAATACACAAAAATAATTTAAACTTGTATGAAAATAAATATACAAAAAACATATAAAATTAGGTAAATTTGTATTGAAATACATATACAAAATACACATAAAATAATGTAAATTTGAATGAAAATATATAAACATATAGACTTAAAATAACGTAAATTTGTAACAAATATATATACAAAAAACACATTAAATAATGTAAATATGTATAAAAAAAATATATACTAAACACAAATAAAATAATGTAAAATCGTATCAAAATAAATACAGAAAATATTAATAAAATAATGTAAATTTTATGAAAATTAAGATGCAAAATACCCATAAAATAACGCATTTTTTATAAAAATATATATACGAAAAAACATAAAATATTTGATTTTGTATTAAAATAAATAGATATACAAAATACACATAAAATAAGCTAAATTAAATGAAAAATATATACAAAATACACATAGAATAATGTAAAATCATATCAAAATAAATACACAGAATATCAATAAAATAATGTAATTTTGTATGAAAATAAAGATGCAAAATTCCCATAAAATAAAGCATATTTTTTTAAAAATACATATACAAAAATACACATAGAATAATTAAATTTGTATTAAAATTAATATACAAAATGCACGTACAATAAGGTAAATTTGTATTGAAAAAATCTATATACGAATACACATAAAATAACATAGATTTCTATAGAAATATATATACAAAATACACATGAAATGATGTAAATACGTATAAAAATATATATATATACAAAATGCACATTAAATAATTAAAATTCTCGTCAAAATAAATAAACAAAATATCAATAAAAGAATGTGTATTTGTATGAAAATAGATATACAAAATACTCATAAAATAACCTAAGTTTGTATAAAACTATATACAAAAATACACAAAAATAATTTAAATTTGTATGAAAATAAATATACAAAATACACATAAAATTAGGTAGATTTGTATTGAAATACATATACAAAATACACATAAAATAATGGAAATTTGAATGAAAATATATAAACATATACACTTAAAATAACGTAAATTTGTATCAAATATATATACAAAATACTAATTAAATAATGTAAATATGTATAAAAAAATATATACAAAACACAAATAGAATAATGTAAAATCGTATCAAAATAAATACTTCGAATATCAATAAAATAATGTAAATTTGTATGAAAATAAAGATGCAACATTCCCATCAAATAGCGCATTTCTTATAAAAATATATATACCAAAATACACATAAAATATTTAAATTTGTATTGAAATAAATATACAAAATGCACATACAATAAGGTAAACTTCTATTGAAAGAAATATGCAAAAATACATATAAAACAATGTAAATTTGTTTCAAAATATATATACGAATACACATAAAATAACGTAGATTTCTATAAAAATATATATACAAAATACACATAAAATTAAGTAAATACGTATAAAAAAATGTAAAGAAAATACACATAAAATAATGTAAATTCGAAACAAAATAAATAAACAAAATACCAATAAAAGAATGTATATCTATTTATTTTAATACAAAATCAAATATTTTATGTTTTTTCGTATATATATTTTTATAAAAATGCGATATTTTATGGGTATTTTGCATCTTAATTTTCATGCAAATTTACATTATTTTATTAATATTTTCTGTATTTATTTTGATACGATTTTACATTATTTTATTTATGTTTTGTATATATTTTTTATACATATTTACATTATTTAATGTGTTTTTGTATATATATTTGATACATATTTACGTTATTTTATGTTATTTTATGTGTATTTGTTTATATATTTTGACACAAATTTACAATATTTTATGAGTATTTTGTATATATATTTCAAAAGAAATTTACCTAGTTTTATATGTATTTTGAATATCTATTTTCATACAAACTCAAATTATTTTTATGTATTTTTGTATATATTTCAATACAAATTTTAGTTATGTTATGTGTATTTTGTAAATCTATTTTCATTCAAATATATATTATTTTATTGGTATTTTGTTGATTTATATTGACACGAATTTACATTATTTTATATGTACTTTGTATATATATTTTATATATTAACATTATTTAATATTTATTTTGAATATATAATTTTATACAAATTCATGGTATTTTATGTGTATTTGTATATATATTTTCATATAAATTTACATTATTTTATGTGTATTTTGTACATATATTTCATTACAAATTTACCTTATTTTATGTTTATTTTGTATGCGTATTTTGTACATTTATATTTATACAAATACACATTCTTTTATTGGTATTTTGTTTATTTATTTTGTTTCGAGTTTACATTGTTTTATGTGTATTTTGTTTACATTTTTTTATAAATACACAGAATATTAACTAAATAATGTAAATTTGTATGAAAATAGAGATGCAAAATAGCCATAAAATAACGCTTTTTTTTATAAAAAATATATATATACCAAAATACACATAAAATATTAAAATTTGTATTAAAATAAATATAAAAAATGCACATACTGTAAGGTAAATTTGTATTGAAATAGATATGCAAAATACATATAAAACAATGTAAATTTGTTTCAAAATATATATACGAATACACATAAAATAAAGTTGATTTCTATAAAAATATATACAAAATACACATAAAATGAAGTAAATACGTATTAAAAAATGAATACAAAATACACATAAAAATCGTATCAAAATAAATAAACAAAATACCAATAAAAGAATGTGTATTTGTATAAATATAAATATACAAAATACACATAAAATATCGTAAATTTGTATAAAACTATATACAAAAATACACAGAACAAATACACATTCTTTTATTGGTATTTTGTTTATTTATTTTGTTTCTAATTTATATTATTTTATGTGTATTTTGTTTACATTTTTTTTATACGTATTTACCTTATTTTATGTGTATTTTGTATATATATTTTTATAGAAATCTACGTTATTTTATGTGTATTCGTATATATATTTTGAAACAAATTTACAATTTTATATGTAATTTTGAATATCTCATTAAAAAGAAGTTTACCTTAATGTATGTGCATTTGTATATTTATTTCAATACAAATTTAAATATTTTATGTGTATTTTGGTATATATATTTTTATAAGAAATGCGCTATTTGATGGGAATTTTGCATCTTTATTTTCATACAAATTTACATTATTTTATTAATATTCGGTGTATTTATTTTGATACGATTTTACATTATTCTATTTGTTTTTTGTATATATATATTTTTTATACATATTTACATTATTTAATGTGTATCTTGCATATATATTACATACAAATTTATTATCTATTATTTATTTTCATACAAATACACATTCTTTTCATGATATTTTGTTTATTTATTTTGTCACAAATTTACATTACTTAATATGTATTTTATATATATATATATATATATATATATATATATATATATATATATATATATATATATATATATATATATATATATATATATATATATATATTTATACGTATTTACATAATTTCATGTGTATTTTGTATATATATTTCTATAGAAATCTACGTTATTTTATGTGTATTCGTATATATATTTTGAAACAAATTTACAGTTTTATTTGTATTTTGCGTTTTTTTTTTCAATACAAATTTACCTTATTGTATGTGTGCATTTTGTATATTAATTTTAATACAAATTTAATTATTCTATGTGTATTTTTGTATATGTATTTTTTTTAAAAAAATATGCTTTATCTTATGGGTATTTTGCATCTTTATTTTCATACAAATTTAAATTATTTTATTGATATTCTGTGTACCTATTTTGATACGATTTTACATTATTCTATGTATAACAAAAATAAATTCAGAATACACAAAAATAGATATGCAAAATACATATAAACAATGTAAATTTGTTTCAAAATATATATACGAATACACATGAAATAAGGTAGATTTCTATAAAAATATATATACAAAATACATATAAAATTAAGTAAATACGTATAAAAAATGTATACAAAATACACATAAAATAATGTAAATTAGTATCAAAATAAATAAACAAAATACCAATAAAAGAATGTGTATTTGTATAAATATATATATACAAAATACACATTAAATAATATAAATTTGTTTAAAACTATACAAAATACACATGAAATGATGTAAATTCGTATAAAAATATATATACAAAATACACATTAAATAATGTAAATTCGCGTCAAAATAAATAAACAAAATATAAATAAAAGAATGTGTATTTGTATGAAAATAGATATACAAAATACACATAAAATCACCTAAATTTGTATCAAACTATATACAAAAATACACAAAAATATTTTAAATTTGTATGGAAATAAATATACAAAATACACTTAAAATTAGGTAAATTTGTATTGAAATACATACACAAAATACACATAAAATAATGTAAATTTGAATGAAAATACATAAACAAATACACTTAAAATAACGTAAATTTGTATAAAAAAAATATGTACAAAACACAAATAGAATAATGTAAAATCGTATCAAAATAAATACACAGAATATTAATAAAATAATGTAAATTTGTATGAAAATAAAGAAGCAAAATACCCATAAAATAACGCATTTTTTTATTTATAAAAATATATATACCAAAATACACATCAAAAAATTAAATTTGTATTAAAATAAATATACAAAAAACACATACAATAAGGTAAATTTGTATTGAAATAGATATGCAAAATACATATAAAACAATGTAAATTTGTTTCAAAATATATATACGAATACACATAAAATAACGTAGATTTCTATAAAAATATATATACAAAATACACATAAAATGAAGTAAATACGTATAAAAAAATGTATACAAAATACACATAAAATAATGTAAATTCGTATCAAAATAAATAAACAAAATACCAATAAAAGAATGTGTATTTGTATAAATATAAATATACAAAATACACATAAAATAACGTAAATTTATATAAAACTATATACAAAATACACAGAAGTAATTAAATTCGTATGAAAATAGATATACAAAATACAGATAAAATAAGCTAAATTTGAATTGAAATGTATATACAAAATACATAAAATAATGTAAATTTGTATCAAAATATTTATAAAAATACATATAATAACGTAAATTTGTTTAAAAATATATAAACAAAATACACATTAAGTAATGTAAATACGTATAAAAAAATGTACAAAATACACATATAATCATTTAATTCGTATCAAACTAAATAAACAAAATATCAATAAAATAATGTAAATTTGTATGAGAAAACATATACAAATACATATAAAATAACGCTAATTTCTATAAAAATATATCAAAATAAGCGTAAAATAAAGTAACTATCGATAAAAATATATATAAAAAAAAAAATTTAAATAATGTAAATGCGTACATAAAATAACCTTAATTTGTATAAATATATATACAAAAACAAAAATAATTTAAATTTGTATGAAAAGAAATATAGAAAATACACATAAAATTAGGTTAATTTGTATTGAAATACATATACAAAATACACATAAAATAATGTAAATTTGAAAGAAAATATATAAACAAATACACATATAATAACGTAAATTTGTATGAAATATATATAAAAAATACACATTAAATAATGTAAATATGTATAAAAAAAATATATACAAAACACAAATAGAATAATATAAAATCGTTTCAAAATTTTCGTTATTATATGTATTTTATAAATATTTTGATACAAATCTACATTATTTTATGTATTTTGTATATACATTTCAATTCAAATTTAGCTTATTTTATCTGTATTTTGTATATCTATTTTCATACAAATTTAATTACTTCTGTGTATTTTTGTATATAGTTTTATATAAATTTACGTTATTTTATGTGTTTTTTTTATTTATATTAATAAAAATATACATTCTTTTATGAGTATTTTGTTTATTTATTTTGATACGAACTTACATTATTTTATGTGTATTTTGTATACATTTTATACGTATTTACTTCATTTATGTGTATTTTGTATATATATTTTTATAGAAATCTTCGTTATTTTATGTGTATTCGTATATATATTTTGAAACAAATTTACATTGTTTTATATGTATTTTGCATATCTATTCAATACAAATTTACCTTATTGTATGGGTTTTTGTATATTTATTTTAACACAAATTTAATTTTTGATGTGTATTTTGGTATATATTTTTATAAATAAAAAAAAGCGTTATTTTATAGGTATTTTGCTTCTTTATTTTTATACAAATTTACATTATTTTATTAATATTCTGTGTATTTATTTTGATACGATTTTACATTATTCTATTTGTGTTTTGTACATATTTTTTTGATACAAATTTACGTTATTTTAAGTGTATTTGTTTATGTATTTTCATTCAAATTTACATTATTTTATGTGTATTTTGTGTATGTATTTCAATACAAATCTACCTAATTTTATGTGTATTTTGTATATTTATTTCCATACAAATTTAAAAAAATTTTGTGTATTTTTGTATATAGTTTGATACAAATTTAGGTTATTTTATGTGTATTTTGTATATCTATTTTCATAAAAATACACATTCTTTATTTATATTTTGTTAATTTATTTTGACATGAATTTACATTATTTAATGTGTATTTTGTATATATATTTCTATACAATTTACATCATTTCATGTGTATTTTATAGTTTTAAACAAATTTATATTATTTAATGTGTATTTTGTATATATATATATATATATATATATATATATATATATATATATATATATATATATATATATATATATATATATATATATATATATATATATATATATATTTATCAAATACACATTCTTTTATTGGTATTTTGTTTATTTATTTTGATACTAATTTACATTATTTTATGTGTATTTTGTATACATTTTTTATACGTTTTACTTAATTTTATGTGTATTTTGTATATATATTTTTATAGAAATCTACCTTATTTCATGTGTATTCGTATATATATTTTGAAACAAATTTACATTGTTTATATGTATTTTTCATATATATTTTGTGTATTCTGTATTTATTTTGTTATACATAGAATAATGTAAAATCGTATCAAAATAAGTACACAGAATATCAATAAAATAATTTAAATTTGTATGAAAATAAAGATGCAAAATACCTATAAAATAAAGCATTTTTTTTAAATACATATACAAAAATACACATAGAATAATTAAATGTGTTAAAATTAATATACAAAATGCACATACAATAAGGTAAGTTTGTATTGAAAAAAAAAGCAAAATACACATAAAACAGTGTAAATTTGTTTCAAAATATATATACGAATACACATAAAATAACGTTGATTTCTATAGGAATATATATACAAAATACACATGAAATGATGTAAATACGTATAAAAATATACAAAATACACATTAAATACTGTAAATTCGCGTCAAAATAAATAAACAAAATATCAATAAAAGAATGTGTATTTGTATGAAAATAGATATACAAAATACACATAAAATAACCTAAATTTGTATCAAACTATATTCTAAAATACACAAAAATATTTTAAATTTGTATGAAAATAAATATACAAAATACACATAAAATTAGGTAGATTTGTATTGAAATACATATACAAAATACACATAAAATAATGTAAATTTGAATGAAAAGACATGAACAAATACACTTAAAATAACGTAAATTTGTATAAAAAAATATATACAAAACACAAATAGAATAATGTAAAATCGTATCAAAATAAATACACAGAATATTAATAAAATAATGTATATTTGTATGAAAATAAAGAGGCAAAATACCCATAAAATAACGCTTTTTTTATTTATAAAAATATATATACCAAAATACACATAAAAAATTAAATTTGAATTAAAATAAATATATAAAAAACACATACAATAAGGTAAATTTGTATTGAAATAGATATGCAAAATACATATAAAACAATGTAAATTTGTTTCAAAATATATATACGAATACACATAAAATAACGTAGATTTCTATAAAAATATATATACAAAATACACATAAAATGAAGTAAATACGTATAAAAAAATGTATACAAAATACACATAAAATAATGTAAATTCGTATCAAAATAAATATACAAAATACCAATAAAAGAATGTGTATTTGTATAAATATAAATATACAAAATACACATAAAATAACGTAAATTTATATAAAACTATATACAAAAATACACAGAAGTATTTTAATTTGTATGAAAATAGATATACAAAATAAAGTAAATTCGTTTCAAATTCAATAAACAAAATTCAGATAAAAGAACGTATATTTGTAGAAAAAATAAATATACAAAATACACATAAAATAACGAAAATTTGTTTGAAAATATAAAAAAAAATAAAAAAAAAAATTTCAATTTGTATGAAAATATATACAAATACACATGTATTTTGTATATCTATTTTCACACAAATTTAATTACTGTGTCTTTTTGCATATAGATTTATATAAATTTACGTTATTTTATTGGCAATTTTTATATTTATAATTATACAATACACATTCTTTTATTAGTATTTTGTTTATTTATTTTGATACGAGTTTACATTATTTTATGTATTTTGTATACCTTTTTATACGTATTTACTTCATTTAGTGTATTTTGTATATTTATTTTCATAGAAATCTACGTTATTTTATGTGTATTCGTATATATATTTTTTAAAAAATTTACATGGTTTTATATGTATTTTGCATATCTATTTCAATACAAATTTACCTTATTGTATGTGCATTTTGTATATTTATTTTAATACAAATTCAAATATTTTATGTGTCTTGGTATAAATATTTTTATAAAAAATGCGTTATTTTATGGGTATTTTGCATCTTAATTTTCATACAAATTTACATTATTTTATTAATATTCTGTGTATTTATTTTGATACGATTTTATATTATTCTATTTGTGTTTTGTATATATTTTTTTATACATATTTACATTATTTAATGTGTATTTTTTATATATATTTTCATTCAAATTTACATTATTTTATGTGTATTTTGTAAATGTATTTCAATACAAATTTACCTAATTTTATGTGTATTTTGTATATTTATTTTCATACAAATTAAAATTATTTTTGTGTATTTTTGTATATAGTTTTATACAAATTTAGGTGATTTTATGTGTATATTGTATATCTATTTTCATACAAATACACATTCTTTTATTGATATTTTGTTTATTTATTTTGACGCGAATTTACATTATTTAATGTGTATTTTATATATATATTTTTATACGTGTTTACATCATTTGATGTATTTTGTATATATTTCTATAGAAATCTACGTTGATTTATGAGTATTCGTATATAGATTTTGAAATAAATTTACACTGTTTTATGTGTATTTAAATTATGTAAATTTACCTTTTTGTATATGCATTTTGTATATTAATTTTAATACAAATTTAATTATGCTATGTGTATTTTTGTATATGTATTTTTATAAAAATATGCTTTATTTTATGGGTATTTTGCATTTTTATTTTCATACAAATTTACATTATTTTATTTATATTCTGTTTATTTTTTTAAACATTTTTACATTATTCTATGTGTATTTTGTATATCTATTTTATACGTATTTACTTAATTTATGTGTATTTTGTATATATATTTTTATAGAAATCTACGTTATTTTATGTGTATTCGTATATATTTTGAAACAAATTTACATTGTTTTATATGTATTTTTGCATATCTCTTTCAATACAAGTTTACCTTATTGTATGTGCATTTTGTATATTTACTTCAATACAAATTTAAATATTTTATGTGTATTTTGGTATATATATTTTTATAAGAAATGCGCTATTTGATGGGAATTTTGCATCTTTATTTTCATACAAATTTACATTATTTTATTAATATTCGGTGTATTTATTTTGATACGATTTCACATTATTCTATTTGTTTTTTGTATATATATTTTTTATACATATTTACATTATTTAATGTGTATCTTGCATATATATTTCATACAAATTTATTATCTATTATTTATTTTCATACAAATACACATTCTTTTCATGATATTTTGTTTATTTATTTTGACACGAATTTAATTAGATATGTATTTGTATATATATTTTGTATATATATTTTTACATATATTTATGTAATTTGTATATATATATATCTTATAGAAATCTACGTTATTTTATGTGTATTCGTATATATATTTTGAAACAAATTTACTTTGTTTTATATGTATTTTTGAATATCTCTTTCAATACATATTTACCTTACTGTATATGCATTTTGTATATTTATTTCAATACAAATTTAAATATTTTATGTGTATTTTGGTATATATATTTTTATAAAAAATGCGCTATTTTATGGGAATTTTGCATCTTTCTTTTCATACAAATTTACATTATTTTATTGATATTCTGTGTATTTATATTGATAGGATTTTACATTATTCTATTTCTTTTTTGTAAATATTTTTTTATACACATTTACATTATTTAATGTGTATCTTGCATATATATTTTATACAAATTTACGTTATTTTAAGTGTATTTGTTTATATATTTTCATTCAAATTTACATTATTCTATGTGTATTTTTGTATATGTATTTCAATACAAATTTACCTAATTTTATGTGTATTTTGTATATTTCTTTTCATACAAATTTTAAATATTTTTGTGTATTTTTGTATATAGTTTTATACAAATTTAGGTTATTTTATGTACGCATTTACTTTAATGTGTGTTTTGTATATATATTTTTATGCAAATTTACTTTATTTTAGGTGCATTTTGTACATATATTTTTAGAAATTTGCGTTAATTTATGTGTATTTATATATGTTTTCTCATACAAATTTACATTATTTATTGCTATTTTGTTTATTTATTTTGATACGAATGAAAATAGATATACAAAATATACATAAATAAACTAAATTTGTATTGAAATATATACAAAATACATAAAATAATATAAATTTGTATCAAAATATTTTAACAGATGCATAAAATAACGTAAATTTGTTTTAAAATATACAAAAAACACATTAAATAATGTAAATATGAATACAAAATATATACAAAACACAAATAAAATAATGTAAAATCGTATCAAAATAAATACACAGAATATTAATAAAACAATGTAAATTTGTATGAAATAAAGATGCAAAATACCCATTAAATAACGCATTTTTAAAAATATATATACCAAAATACACATGAAAAATTAATTTGTATTAAAATAAATATACAAAATACACATACAATAAAATAAATCTGTATTGAAATAGATATGCAAAATACATATAAAACAATGTAAATTTGTTTCAAAATATATATAGAATACACATAAAATAACGTAGATTTGTATAAAATATATATACAAAATACATATAAAATGAAGTAAATACGTATAAGAAAATGTATACAAAATACACATAAAATAATGTAAATTCGTATCAAATAAATAAACAAAATATAAAAGAATGTGTATTTGTATAAATATAAATATACAAAATACACATAAAATAACGTAAATTTGTATAAAACTATACAAAATACACAGAAGTAATTAAATTGTATGAAAATAGATATACAAAATACAGATAAAATAAGCTAAATTTGAATTGAAATGTATATACAAAATACAATATTTATGTGTATATTTGTATTTGTATTTATGTATTTTGTATATATATTTTATACAAATTACATTATTTTATTAGTATTTTGTTAATTTATTTCGATACAAATTTAGATTATTATAGGTATTTTCTATAAATATTTTTATACAAATTTACATTATTTAATGTGTATTTGTATATATATTTTATTGCAAATTTATTTTATCTGTATTTTGTATATCTATTTTATAGAAATTTGCGTTATTTTTGTATATAGTTTTATATAAATTTACGTTATTTTATGTATTTTGTATATTTATATTTATACAAATACATTCTTATATTTTTATTTTGTTTATTTATTTTTATAATAATTTTCATTATTTTATCTGTATTTTGTATACATTTTTTTATACGTATTTACTTCATTTTATGTGTATTTTGTATATATATTTTTATACAAATCTACGTTATTTTATGTGTATTCGTATATATATTTTGAAACAAATTTACATTGTTTTATATGTATTTTGCATATCTATTTCAATACAAATTTACCTTATTGTATATGTATTTTGTATATTTAATTTAATACAAATTAAATTTTTTTAAGTGTGCTTTGGTATATATATTTAAAAAAAAATGCGTTATTTTATGGGTATTTTGCTTCTTTATTTTCATACAAATTTATATTATTTTATTAATATTCTGTGTATTTATTTTGATACGATTTTACATTATTCTATTTGTGTTTTGTATATATTTTTTATACAAATTTACGTTATTTTAAGTGTATTTGTTTATATATTTTCATTCAAATTTACATTATTTTATGTGTATTTTGTATATGTATTTCAATACAAATTTACCTAATTTTATGTGTATTTTGTATATTTATTTTCATACAAATTTAAATTATTTTTTGTGTATTTTTGTATATAGTTTTATACAAATTTAAGTTATTACAAGTGTATTTTGTATATCTATTTTCATACAAATACATATTCTTTTATACATTTGTTTATTAATTTTGAATATAATTTACATTATTTAATGTGTATTTTGTATATATATTTTTATACGTATTTACATTATTTCAAGTGTATTTTGTATATATCTTTCTATAGAAATCTGCGTTATTTTATGTGTATTTTGCATCTTTATTTTCATACAAATTTACATTATTTTATTTACATTCTGTGTATTTATTTTAATACAATTTTACATTATTCTATTTGTGTTTTGTATATATATTTTTATACATATTTACATTATTTAATGAGTATTTTTTATATATATTTTATACAAATTTATATTAATTTAAGTGTATTTGTCTATATATTTTCATTCAAATTTACATTATTTTATGTGTATTTTGTATATGTATTTCTTTACAAATTTACCTTATTTTATGTGTATTTTGTATATTTATTTTCATGCAAATTTAACTTATGTTTGTGTATTTTTGTATATAGTTTTATACAAATTTACGTTATTTTATGTGTATTTTGTATATGTATTTTCATACAAATACACATTCTTTTTTTGATATTTTAATTATTTATTTTGACACGAATTTACATTATTTAATGTGTATTTTGTATATATATTTTTATACGTATTTACAACATTTCATGTGTATTTTGTATATATATTTCTATAGAAATCTACGTTATTTTATGTGTATTCGTATATATATTTTGAAACAAATCTACATTATTTTATGTGTATTTTGTATATATATTTCATTATAAATTTGCCTTATTTTAAGTTTATTTTTATATCTATTTTCATTCAAATTCAAATCATTTTATGTGTATATATTTATTTGTATTTACGTTATTTTATGTGTATTTTCTATATATATTTTCATTCAAAATTACATTATTTTATCGGTATTTTGTTCATTTATTTCGATACGAATTTAGATTATTTCATGTGTATTTTCTATACATATACATATAGAGTAAATTTCTATGAAAATATATATTCAAAATACATATAAAATTATGTAATCAAATACTTCATTTTATGTGTATTTTGTATATATTTTTATAGAAATCAACGTTATTTTATGTGTATTCGTATATATATTTTGAAACAAATTTACATTGTTTTATATGTATTTTGCATATCTATTTCAATACAAATTTACCTTACAGTATGTGCATTTTTTATATTTATTTTAATACAAATTTTAATATTTTATGTGTATTTTGGTATATATATATTTAAAAAAATGCGTTATTTTATGGCTATTTTGCATCTTTATTTTCATACAAATTTACATTATTTTATTAATATTCTGTGTATTTATTTTGATACGATTTTACATTATTCTATTTGTGTTTTGAATATATTTTTTATACATATTTACATTATTTAATTAGTATTTTGTATATATATTTGATACAAATTTACGTTTTTTTAAGTGTATATGTTTATATATTTTCATTCAAACTTCCATTATTTTATGTGTATTTTGAATATGTATTTCATTACAAATTTACCTATTTTTATGTGTATATTGTATATTTATATTCATACAAATTTAAATTATTTCTGTGTATTTTTGTATATAGTTTTATACAAACTTAGGCTATTTTATGAGTATTTTGTATATATATTTTCATACAAATACATTCTTTTATTGATATTTTGTTTATTTATTTTGACGAGAATTTAAATTATTTAATGTGTATTTTGTATATATATTTTTATACGTATTTACATCATTTCATATGTATTTTGTATATATATTTCTATAGAAATCTACGTTATATTATGTGTATTCGTATATAGATTTTAAACAAATTTACACTTTTATGTGTATTTTGCATATTTTCAATAAAATTTACCTTATTGTATATGCATTTTGTATATTAATTTTAATACAAATTTAATTATTCTATGTGTATTTTGTATATGTATTTTATAAAAATATGCTTTATTTTATGGGTATTTTGCATCTTTATTTTCATACAAATTTACGTTATTTTATTGATATTCTGCTCATTCATTTTGATACGATCTGACATTATTCTATGTGTATTTTGTAAATATTTTTCATACAAATTTACGTTATTTTATGTGTATTTGTTTATATATTTTGACACAAATTTACAATATTTTATGGGTATTTTGTATATATATTTCAAAAGAAATTTACCTAGTTTTATGTGTATTTTGAATATCTATTTTCACACAAACTCAAATTATTTTTATGTATTTTTGTATATATTTCAATACAAATTTTAGTTATGTTATGTATTTTGTAAATCTATTTTCATTCAAATATATTATTTTATTGGTATTTTGTTGATTTATATTGATACAATTTGCATTATTTTATATGTACTTTATATATATTTTTATACGCATTTACATTATTTAATATTTATTTTGAATATATAATTTTATACAAATTCATGGTATTTTATGTGTATTTGTATATATATTTTCATATAAATTTACATTATTTTATGTGTATTTTGTACATATATTTCATTACAAATTTACCTTATTTTATGTTTATTTTGTATGTGTATTTTGTATATTTATATTTATCCAAATACACATTCTTTTATTGGTATTTTGTTTATTTATTTTAAATCGAATTACATGATTATATGTGTATTTTGTACACATTTTTTTTACGTATTTACGTTATTTAATGTGTATTTTGTTTATATATTTTCATACAAATTTACGTTATTATATGTGTATTTGTATAAATATTTTGATTCCAATTTACTTTATTTCATTTATTTTGTATATATATTTCAATTCACATTTAGCTTATTTTATGTGTATTTTATATATCTATTTTCATACAAATCTCATTACTTCTGTGGATTTTTGTATATAGTTTTATGTAAATTTATGTGTATTTTGTACATCTATATTTATTCAAATACACATTCTTTTATTAGTATTTTGTTTATTTATTTTGATACGAATTTACATTATTTTATGTGTATTTTGTATACTTTTTTATACGTATTTACTTCAATTTTTGTGAATTTTGTATATATATTTTTTTAGAAATCTACGTTATTTTAAATGTATTCGTATATATATTTTGAAACAAATATACATTGTTTTATATGTATATTGCATATCTACTTCAATGCAAATTTACATTATTGTACATATAAAACAATGTATATTTGTTTCAAAATATATGTGAATACATAAAATAACGTAGATTTCTATAAAATATATACAAAATACACATAAAAATTAAGTAAATACGTATAAAAAATAAACAAAATACACATAAAATATAAAAATGAAACAAAATAAATAAACAAAATACCAATAAAAATAATGATATAAATATAAATGTACAAAATACACATACAAAATAAACATGAAATAAGGTAACTTTGTAATGAAATATATACAAAATACACATAAAATAATGTAAATTTGTATCAAAATATATATACAGATACACATAAAATAACAGAAATTTGTATCAAATTGCAAAATATATAAAATACACATAAAATAATTTAAATGCGTATAAAATATATATACAAAATACACATAAAATAATGTAAATTCGTAAAAATTAAATACAAAATTCCAATAAAAGAATGTATATTTGTAGGAAAATATATATACAAAAACAAATAAAATAACTAAAATTTGTATAAAATATATACAAAAATACACAAAAATAATTTAAATTTGTTTGAAAATAGATATGCAAAATACACATAAAGTTAGGCAAATTTGTATTGAAATACATATACAAAACTCACATAAAATAATGTAAATTTGTATGAAAATATATAAACAAATACATATAAAATAACGTAAATTTGGATAAAATATATATACAAAATATACATTAAATATTTTAAATATGTATAAAAATATATTATATATATTTTTATTGATATTTGCGTTATTTATGTGTATTTTGTATATGTTTTCTCATAGAAATTTACATTATTTTATTGGTATTTTGTCTATTTATTTTGATACGAATTACATGATTATTTGTGTATTTTGTACATTTTTTTATACGTATTTATATTATTTAATGTGTATTTTGTTTATATATTTTTATACAAATTTACGTTATTATATGTGTATTTGTATAAGTATTTTGATACAAATTTACATTATTTTATGTATTTTGTATATATATTTCAATTCAAATTTAGCTTATTTTATGAGTATTTTGTATATCTATTTATTTTAATACAAAATCAAATATTTTATGTTTTTCGTATATATTTTTTATAAAAAATGCATTATTTTATGGGTATTTTGCATCTTAATTTTCATACAAATTTACATTATTTTATTAATATTTTCTGTATTTATTTTGATACGATTTTACATTATTTTATTTGTGTTTTGTATATATTTTTTTATACATATTTACATTATTTAATGTGTTTTTTGTATATATATTTGATACAAATTTACGTTATTTTAAGTCTATATGTTTATATATTTTCATTCAAATTTACATTATTTTATGTGTATTTTGTATATGTATTTCAATACAAATTTACCTAATTTTATATGTTTTTGTATATTTATTTTCATACAAGTTTAAATTATTTTTGTGTATTTTTGTATATAGTTTTATACAAATTTAGGTTATTTTATGTGTATTTTGTATATCTATTTTCATACAAATACACATTCTTTTCATGATATTTTGTTTATTTATTTTGACACGAATTAACATTATTTAATGTGTATTTTGTATATATATTTTTATACGTATTTACATTATTTCAAGTGTATTTTGTATATATATTTCTATAGAAATCTGCGTTATTTTATGTGTATTCGTATATATATTTTGAAACAAATTTACATTGTTTTATGTGTATTTTGCATATTTTTTTAATACAAATTTACCTTATTGTATGTGCATTTTGTATATTAATTTTAATACAAATTTGATTAATCTATGTGTATTTTTGTATATGTATTTTTATAAAAATATGCTTTATTTTATGGGTATTTTGCATCTTTATTTTCATACAAATTTACATTATCTTATTGATATTCTGTGTATTTATTTTGATATGATTTTACATTATTCTATGTACATTATTCTATATATATTTTATGTAAAATGTATTTGTTTTCATTTCATACAAATCTACATTATTTTATGTGTTTTTTGTACATGTATTTAAATACAAATTTAACTAGTTATATGTGTATTTTGTATATCTATTTTGTATGTATATTTTCATAGAAATTTACTCTATTTTATGAGTATTCGTAAATATATTTTGATACAAATTTACATTATTAATGTGTATTTTGCATATCTATTTCAATACAAATTTACTTTATTGTACGTGCATTTTGTATATTTATTTTAATACAAATTTAATTATTTTATATGTATTTTTGTATATATTTTTATGCAAATATGCGTTATTATATGGATATTTTGCATCTTTATTTTCATACAAATTTACATTATTTTATTGATATTCTCTTTATTTATTTTGATACGATTTAACATTATTCTATGTGTTTTTTGTATATATTTTTATATATATATATTTACATTATTTAATGTTAATTTTGTATATATTTTTTATCCAAATTTACATTATTTTATGTGTATTTGTTTATATATTTTCATACATATTTACACTATTTTATGTGTTTTTTGTATATATATTTTTCTACGTATTTAAATTATTTTATGTGTATTTTGTATATACATTTTCATAAAAAATTACGTTATTTTATTGTGTATAAGTATATATTTTGATACAAATTTTATACAAATTCATGTTATTTAATGTGTATTTGTATATATATTTTCATACAAATTTATATTATTTTATGTATTTTTCATATATTTCATTACAAATTTACCTTATTTTATGTTTATTTTGTATATTTATTTCATTCAATTTTAAATTATTTTATGTGTATATTTGTATTTGTATTTAGGTTATTTTATGTGTATTTTGTATATATATTTTCATCCAAAATTACATTATTTTATTAGTATTTCTTAATTTAATACGATGCAATTTAGATTATTTCATAGGTATTTTTTATACATATTTTTATACTTATTTACATTATCTAATGTGTGTTTTGTATATATATTTTTATGCAAATTTATCTAAAGTTTATTTTTATAGAAATTTGCGTTATTTTATGTATATATTTTATATAAATTTACGTTATTTTATGTGCATTTTGTATATTTATATTTATACAAATACACATTCTTTTATTGGTATATTGTTTATTTACATTTATACTAATTTACATTATTTTATGTGTATTTTGTATTCATTTTTTATACGTATTTACTTAATTTTATGTGTATTTTGTATATATATTCTTATAAATCTACGTTATTTTATGTGTATTCGTATATATATTTTGAAACAAATTTACATTATTTTATATGTATTTTCCATATCTATTTCAATACAAATTTACCTTATTGTATGTGCATTTTGTATATTTATTTTAATACAAGTTCAAATATTTTATGTGTATTTTGGTATCAATAATTTTATAAAAAAATGCGTTATTTTATAGGTATTTTGCATCTTAATTTTCATTTTATATGTACTTTGTATATATTTTTATACCCTCTTACATTATTTAACATTTATTTTGAATATAATTTTTTATACAAATTCATGGTATTTTATGTGTATTTGTATATATATTTTCATATAAATTTACATTATTGTATGTGTATTTTGTACATATATTTTATTACAAATCTACCTTATTTTATGTTTATTTTATATGTGTATTTTGTATATTTATATTTATCCAAATACACATTCTTTTATTGGTATTTTGTTTATTTAATGAGTATTTTTTATATATATTTTATACAAATTTATGTTAATTTAAGTGTATTTGTTTATATATTTTCATTCAAATTTACATTATTTTATGTGTATTTTGTATATGTATTTCTTTACAAATTTACCTAATTTTATGTGTATTTTGTATATTTATTTTCATACAAATTTAACTTATTTTTGTGTATTTTTATATATAGTTTTATACAAATTTACGTTATTTTATGTGTATTTTGTATATGTATTTTCATACAAATACACATTCTTTTATTGATATTTTAATTATTTATTTTGACACGAATTTACATTATTTAATGTGTATTTAGTATATATATTTTTATACGTATTTACAACATTTCATGTATATTTTGTATATATATTTCTATAGAAATCTACGTTATTTTATGTGTATTCGTATATATATTTTGAAACAAATCTACATTATTTTATGATTTTGTATATATATTTCATTATAAATTTGCCTTATTTTAAGTTTATTTTTATATCTATTTTCATTCAAATTCAAATCATTTTATGTGTATATATTTATTTGTATTTACGTTATTTTATGTGTATTTTCTATATATATTTTCATTCAAAATTACATTATTTTATCGGTATTTTGTTCATTTATTTCGATACGAATTTAGATTATTTCATGTGTATTTTCTGTACATATATATATAAAGTAGATTTCTATGAAAATATATATTCAAAATACATATAAAATTATGTAAATAAGTATAAAATATATATATCAAATACACCTAAAAAAATGAAAATTCATATCAAAATAAATAAATAAAATTCCGATAAAGAACGTATATTTGTAGGAAAATAAATATACAACAAACACATAAAATTACGAAAATTTGAATAAAATATATGCAAAATACACAAAATTAATTTCAATTTGTATGAAAATAGATATACAAAATACACATATAATTAGTTAAATTTGTATTTAAATACATGTACAAAATTCACATAAAATAATGTAAATTTGTATGAAATGAAAACAAATTCACATAAAATAACGTACATTGGTATAATATAGATATACAAAATATACATAGAATAATGTAAAATCGTATCAAAATAAATACACAGAATATCAATAAAATAATGTAATTTTGTATGAAAATAAAGACGCAAAATACCCATAAAATAAAGCATATTTTTATAAAAATACATACCCAAAAATACACATAGAATAGCTAAATTTGTATTAAAATTGATATACAAAATCCACGAACAATAAAATAAATTTGTATTGAAAAAATATGCAAAATGCACATAAAACAATGTATATATATTTCTATAGAAATATATACACAAAATACACATGAAATTACGTAAATACGTATAAAAATATATATACACAATACACATTAAATTATGTAAATTCGCATCAAAATAAATAAACAAAATATCAATAAAAGAATGTGTATTTGTATGAAAATAGATATACAAAATACACATAAAATATTGTAAATTTGAATAAAACTCTATACAAAAATACACAAAAAATAATTTAAATTTGTATAAAATATATATACAAAATACACATGAAATTAGGTAAATTTCTATTGAAATACATATACAAAATACACATAAAATAATATAAATTTGAATAAAAATATATAAACAAATACACTTAAAATAACGAAAATTTGTATGAAATTTATATAGAAAATACACATTAAATAATGTAAATATGTATAAAAAAAATATATACAAAACTCAAATAGAATAATGTAAAATAGTATCAAAATAAATACACAGAATATTAATAAAATAATGTAAATTTGTATGAAAATAAAGATGCAAAATACCCATAAAACAACGCATTTTTTATGTAAATATATATACCAAAATGCACATAAAATATTTAAATTTGTATTACAATAAATATACAAAATGCACATACAATAAGGTAAATTTGTATTGAAATAGATATGCAAAATACATATAAAACAATGTAAATTTGTTTCAAAATATACATACGAATACACATAAAATAACGTAGATTTCTATAAAATATATATACAAAATACACATAAAATGAAGTAAATACGTATAAGAAAATGTATACAAAATACACATAAAATAATGTAAATTCGTATCAAAATAAATAAACTAAATGCCAATAAAAGAATGTTTACTTGTATAAATATAAATATACAAAATACACATAAATTAACGTAAAATTGTATAAAACTTAATACAAAAATAAACAAAAATAATTAAATTTGTATGAAAAAAAGACACATAAAATAAGCTAAATTTGAATTGAAATAAATATAGAAAATACATAAAATAGTGTAAATTTGTATCAAAATATATATTCAAATACACATATAATAACGTAAATTTGTATAAAAATATATAAACAAAATACACATTAAATAATGTAAATACGTATAAAAGATATGTACGTAATGTAAAAATTTATAAAATTAAAGATGCAAAATACCCATAAAATATCTCATATTTAAAAAAAAATATATACAAAAATACACATAAAATAATTAAATTTGTATTAAAATAAATATACAAAATACACATACAATAAGGTAGATTTTTATTGAAATAGATATGCAAAAAACACAAAATAATGAAAATTTTTATCAAAATATATACGAATACACACAATAAAATTACGTAAATTTTTATGAAAATATATATACAAAATACATATAAAATAATGTAAATACATAGAAAAATATATATAAAAAATGCACATAAAATAATGTAAATTCGTATCAAAATAAATCAACAAAATTTCCTCTAAAAGAATGTATCTGTGTAGGAAAATATATATACAAAATACAAATAAAAAAAAAAATTGTATAAAAATAATACAAAAATACACAAAAATAATTCAAATTTGTTTGAAAATAGATATGCAAAATACAAATGAAATTAGGCAAATTTTATTGAAATACATATACAAAATACACATAAAATAATGTAAATTTGTATGAAAATATATAAACAAATACACATAAGATAACGTATATTTCCATAAGATATATGTACAAAATATACTTTAAATAATGTAAATATGTCTAAAAATATATATACAAAATACACAGAATAACGTAAAATCGTATCAAAATAAATAAACAGACAATCAATAAAATAATGTAAATTTGTATGAAAATAAAGATGCAAAATACCCATATAATAACGCATATTTGTTTAAAAATATATATACAAAAATACACATAAAATAATTAAATTTGCATCAAAATAAATATACAAAAGTCACATACAATAAAGAAAATTTGTATTGAAATAGATATGCGAAATACACATAAATAATGTAAATTTGTATCAAAATATATATACGAATACACATAAAATAGAATAAATTTCTATGAAAATATATATTCAAAATCCATATAAAATTATGTAAATAAGTATAAAAATATATATATATCAAATACACCTAAAATAATGAAAATTCGTATCAAAATAAATAATCAAAATTCCGATAAAAGAACGTATATTTGTAGGAAAATAAATATACAAAATTCACATAAAATTACGAAAATTTGAATAAAAATATATACTAAATTATATAATTAATTTCAATTTGTATGAAAATAGATATACATAATACACATATAATTAGTTAAATTTGTATTTAAATACATGTACAAAATAAGTAAATTTGTATGAAATGAAAACAAATTCACATAAAATTACGTTCATTTGTATGAAATATATATACAAAATATACATAGAATAATGTAAAATCGTATCAAAATAAATACACAGAATATCAATAAAATAAGGTAAATTTGTATGAAAATAAAGATGCAAAATACCCATAAAATAAAGCATTTTTTTATGAAAATACATATACAAAAATACACATAGAATAATTAAATTTGTATTAAAATTAATATACAAAATGCACGTACAATAAGGTAAGTTTATATTGAAAAAATATGCAAAATGCACATAAAACAATGTATATTTGTTTCAAAATATATATACGAATACACATAAAATAACATATATTTCTATAGAAATATATATACAAAATACACATGAAATGACGTAAATACGTATAAAAATATATATACACAATACACATTAAATAATGTGAAATCGCGTCAAAATAAATAAACAAAATATCAATAAAAAATGTGTATTTGTATGAAAATATATATATAAAATACACATAAAATATTTTAAATTGATATAAAACTCTTTTTATTAAAATATATATACCAAATAATAAAATATTTAAATTTGTCTTACAATAAATATACAAAATGCACATACAATAAGGTAGATTTATATTGAAATAGATATGCTAAATACATATAAAACAATGTAAATTTGCTTCAAAATATATATACCAATACACATAAAATAACGTAGATTACTATAAAAATATATATACAAAATACACATTAAATGAAGTAAATACGTATAAGAAAATGTATACAAAGTACACATAAAATAATTAAATTTGTGTTAAAATAAATATACAAAATACACATACTGTGTATTTTGTATATCTTTTTTCATACAAATACACATTCTTTTCATGATATTTTGTTTATTTATTTTGACACGAATTAACATTATTTAATGTGTATTTTGTATATATATTTTATACGTATTTACATTATTTCAAGTGTATTTTGTATATATATTTCTATAGAAATCTGCGTTATTTTATGTTTATTCGTATATATATTTTGTAACAAATTTACATTATTTTATGTGTATTTTGCATATTTTTTCAATACAAATTTACCTTATTGTATGTGCATTTTGTATATTAATTTTAATACAAATTTGATTAATCTATGTGTATTTTTGTATATGTATTTTTATAAAAATATGCTTTATTTTATGGGTATTTTGCATCTTTATTTTCATACAAAATTACATTATTTTATTGATATTCTGTGTATTTATTTTGATATGATTTTACATTATTCTATGTGTATTTTGAATATATATTTTATATAAAATGTATTTGTTTTCATTTCCTACAAATCTACATTATTTTATGTGTTTTTTATACATGTATTTAAATACAAATTTAACAAGTTATATGTGTATTTTGTATATCTATTTTGTATGTATATTTTCATAGAAATTTACTCTATTTTATGAGTATTCGTATATATATTTTGATACAAATTTACATTATTGATGTGTATTTTGCATATCTATTTCAATACAAATTTACTTTATTTTACGTGCATTTTGTATATTTATTTTAATACAAATTTAACTATTTTATATGCATTTTTGTATATATATTTTTATGCAAATATGCGTTATTATATGGATATTTTGCATCTTTATTTTCATACAAATTTACATTATTTTATTGATATTCTCTTTATTTATTTTGATACGATTTAACATTATTCTATGTGTATTTTGTATATTTTTTTATACATATTTACATTATTTAATGTTCATTTTGTATATATATTTTATCCAAATTTACATTATTTTATGTGTATTTGTTTATATATTTTCATACAAATTTACATTATTTTATGTATTTTTTTATATATATATTTTTCTACGTATTTAAATTATTTTATGTGTATTTTGTATATACATTATCATAAAAAAATTACGTTATTTTATTGTGTGTATAAGTATATATTTTGATACAAATTTTATACAAATTCATGTTATTTAAAGTGTATTTGTTTATATATTTTCATCCAACTTTATATTATTTTATGTGTATTTTTTCATATATTTCATTACAAATTTAACTTATTTTATGTTTATTTTGTATATTTATTTCATTCAATTTTAAATTATTTTATGTGTATATTTGTATTTGTATTTAGGTTATTTTATGTGTATTTTGTATATATATTTTCATCCAAAATTACATTATTTTATTCATATTTTCTTAATTTAACTCGATACGAGTTTAGATTATTTCATAGGTATTTTGTATACATATTTTTATACTCATTTACATTATCTAAAGTGTGTTTTGAATATATATTTTTATGCAAATTTATTTTATGTTCATTTTTGTACATATATTTTTATAGAAATTTGCGTTATTTTATGTATATAGTTTTATATAAATTTACGTTATTTTATGTGCATTTTGTATATTTATATTTATACAAATACACATTCTTTTATTGGTATATTGTTTATTTACATTTATACGAATTTACATTATTTTATGTGTATTTTGTATACATTTTTTTATACGTATTTACTTAATATTATGTGTATCTTGTATATGTATTTTTATAGAAATCTACGTTATTTTATGTGTATTCGTATATATATTTTGAAACAAATTTACATTATTTTATATGTATTTTGCATATCTATTTCAATACAAATTTACCTTATTGTATGTGCATTTTGTATATTTATTTTAATACAAATTCAAATATTTTGTGTATTTTGGTATCAATATTTTTATAAAAAATGCGTTATTTTATAGGTATTTTGCATCTTAATTTTCATACAAATTTACATTATTTTATTAATATTCTGTGTATATATTTTGATACGATTTTACATTATTCTATTTGTGTTTTGTATATATTTTTTTATACATATTTACATTATTTAATGTGTATTTTGATTATGTATTTCATACAAATTTAAGTTATTATATGTGTATTTGTTTATATATTTTCTTTCAAATTTACATTATTTTATATGTATTTTGTATATGTATTTCAATACAAAATAACCTAATTTTATGTTTTTTTTTATATTTCTTTTCATACAAATTTAAATTATTTTTGTGTATTTTTGTATATAGTTTTATACAAATTTAGGTTATTTTATGTACGGATTTACATTATTTAATGTGTGTTTTGTATATATATTTTTATCCAAAGTTACTTTATTTTACGTTCATTTTTGGACATATTTTTATGGAAATTAGCGTTATTTTATATGTATTTGTATATGTTTTCTCATACAAATTTACATTATTTTATTGATATTTTGTTTATTTAGTTTGATACGAATTACATGATTATATGTGTATTTTGTACATATTTTTTATACGTATTTACATTACTTAATGTGTATTTTGTTTATATATTTTTAAACAAATTTACGTTATTATATGTATTTTTATAAATATTTTGATACAAATTTACATTATTTTATGTATTTTGTATATACATTTCAATTCAAATTTAGCTTATTTTATCTGTATTTTGTATATCTATTTTCATACGAATTTAATAACTTCTGTGTATTTATGTATATAGTTTTATAAAAATTTACGTTATTTTATGTGTATTTTGTATATTTATATTTATACAAATACACATTCTTTTATTGGTATTTTGTTTATTTATTTTGATACGAATTTACATTATTTTATGTGTATTTTGTATACATTTTCTTATACGTATTTACTTCATTTTATGTGTATTTTGTATATATATTTTTATACAAATCTACGTTATTTTATATGTATTCGTATATATATTTTGAAACAAATTTACATTGTTTTATATGTATTTTGCATATCTATTTCAATACAGATTTACCTTATTGTATGTGTATTTTGTATATTTATTTTAATATAAATAAATTTTTTCGTGTATTTTGGGATATATATTTAAAAAAAAAAATGCGTTATTTAATGGGTATTTTGCATCTTTATTTTCATACAAATTTACATTGTTTTATTAATATTCAGTGTATTTATTTTGATACGATTTTACATTATTCTATTTGTGTTTTGTATATATTTTTTTATACATATTTACATTATTTAATGTGTATTTTGTATATTTTATAACAAATCTACGTTATTTTATGCGCATCTCTTAAAATATTTTGATACAAATTTACATTATTTCATGTATTTTGTATATATATTTTAATACAAATTTAGTTTATTTTATGTATATTTTGTATATCTATTTTCATTCGTATCAAAATAAATAAACAAAATAGCAACAAAATAATGCAAATTTGTATGAGATAAAATATACAAATACACATAAAATAACTCAAATTTCTAAAAAAATATATGTACAAAAATGCACATAAAATAAAGTAAATTTGCATAAAAATATATATACAAAACACACATTAAATAATGTAAATGCGTACATAAAATAAACTAAATTTGTATAAAACTATATACAAAAATACACAAAAAAAATTAAAATTTGTATGAAAAGAAATATACAAAATACACGTAAAATTACGTAAATTTGTATTGAAATACATATACAAAATACACATAAAATAATGTAAATATGAATGAAAATATATAAACAAATACACTTAAAATAACGTAAATTTGTGTAAAATATCTATGCAAGATACACATTAAATAATGTAAATGTGTATAAAAAAAATATTTACAAAAAAGAAATAGAATAATGTAAAATCCTATCAATATAAATTCACAGAATATCAATAAAATAATGTAAATTTGTATGAAAAGAAAGATGCAAAATTCCCATAAAATAGCGCATTTTTTATAAAAATATATACCAAAATACACATAAAATATTTAAATTTGTATTGAAATAAATATACAAAATGCATATACAGTAAGGTAAATATGTATTGAAAGAGATATTCAAAAATACATATAAAACAAAGTAAATTTGTTTCAAAATATATATACGAATACACATAAAATAACGTAGATTTCTATAGAAATATATATACAAAATACACATGAAATTATGTAAATACGTATAAAAATATATATACAAAATACATATCTAATTAAATTCGTGTCAAAATAAATAAACAAAATATCATGAAAAGAATGTGTATTTGTATGAAAATAAATAATAGATAATAAATTTGTATGAAATATATATGCAAGATATACATTAAATAATGTTAATATGTATAAAAAATATATATACAAAAAACAAATAGAATAATGTGAAATCGTATCAAAATAAATACACCGAATATTAATGAAATAATGTAAATTTGTATGAAAATAAAGATGCAAAATTCCCATCAAATAGCGCATTTCTTATAAAAATATATATACCAAAATACACATAAAATATTTGAATTTGTATTGAAGTAAATATACAAAATGCACATACAATAAGGTAAACTTGTATTTAAAGAGATATGCAAAAATACATATAAAACAATGTAAATTTGTTTCAAAATATATACGAATACACATAAAATAACGTAGATTTCTATAAAAATATATATACAAAATACACATAAATTAAGTAAATACGTATAAAAATAGATATACAAAATACACATAGAATAATGTAAAAATGTTTCAAAAAAAAAATATACAGAATATAAATAAAATAATGTAAATTTGTATGAAAATAAAAATGCAAAATACCCATAAAATAAAGCATATTTTTATAAAAATACATATACAAAAATACACATAGTATAATTAAATTTGTATTAAAATTAATATACAAAATGCATATACAATAAGGTAAATTTGTATTGAAAAAATATGCAAAATACACATAAAACAGTGTAAATTTATTTCAAAATCTATATACGAATACTCATAAATCAACGTAGATTTCAAATGATATAAACACGTATTAAAATATATATATATAAAATACACATTAAATAATGTAAATTCGCGTCAAAATAAATAAACAAAACATCAATAAAAGAATGTATTTGTATGAAAATAGATATACAATATACACATAAAATCACCTAAATTTGTATAAAACTATATACAAAATACAAAAATAAATAAAATTTGTATGAAAATAAATATACAAAATACACATAAAATTAGGTAAATTTGTATTGAAATACATTTACAAAATACACATAAAATAATGTAAATTTGAATGAAAATATATAAACAAATACACTTAAAATAACGTAGATTTGTATAAAATATATATAAAGAATACACATTAAATAATGTAAATATGAATAAAAAAAATATATACAAAACACAAAGTAATAATATAAAATCGTATCAAAATAAATACACAGAATATTAATAAAATAAGTAAATTTGTATGAAAAATAAGATGCAAAATACCCATAAAATAATTTTTTATAAAATATTTATACCAAGACACACATAAAATATTTGAATTTGTATTAAAATAAATATACAAAATGCACATACAATAAGGTAAATTTGTATTAAATAGATATGCAAAATACATATAAAACAATGTAAATTTGTTTCAAAATATATATACGAATACACATAAAATAACGTAGATCTCTATGAAAATATATATTCAAAATACACATAAAATGAAGTAAATACGTATAAAAATGTATACAAAATACACATAAAATAATGTAAACTCGTATCAAAATAAATAAACAAAATACTAATAAAAGAATGTGTATATAAATATAAATATACAAAATACAAATAAAATAACGTAAATTTATATAAAACTATATGCAAAAATACACAAAAGTAATTAAATTTGTGTGAAAATAGATATACAAAAAACATGTATATTTTATATATTTATTTTCATACAAATTGAAATTCTTTTGTTTATTTTTTTATATATTTTCAAAAAAAATTTCGTTATTTTATGTGTATTTTGTATATTTATTTATTCTACAAATATACTTTCTTTTATCTGAATTTTGTTTATTGAATTTGAAACGAATTTACCTTATTTTGTATATCTATTTTCATACAAATTAAAATACTTCTGTGTATTTTGTATATAGTTTATATAAATTTACGTTATTTTATGTGTATTTTGCATATTTATATTTATACAAATACACATTCTTTTATTGGTATTTTGTATATTTATTTTTATACGAATTTACATTATTTTATAAGTATTTTGTATACATTTTTTTATACGTATTTACTTCATTTTATGTGTATTTTGTATATATATTTTTATAGAAATCTACGTTATTTTATGTGTATTCGTATATATATATTGAAACAAATTAACATATTTTTATAATTATTTTTCATATCTATATCAATACAAATTTACCTTATTGTATGTATTTTTTGTATATTTATTTTAATACAAATTTAATTTTTTGATGTGTTTTTTGGTATATATATTTTTATAAATAAAAAAAAATGCGTTATTTTATGGGTATTTTGCTTCTTTATTTTCATACAAATTTACATTATTTTAATAATGTTCTGTGTATTTATTTTGATACGATTTTACATTATTCTATTTGTGTTTTGTACATATTTTTTTTATACAAATTTACGTTATTTTAAGTGTATTTTTTATGTATTTTCATTCAAATTTACATTATTTTATGTGTATTTTGTGTATGTATTTCAATACAAATTTATAAATATATAAACAAATACACTTAAAATAACGTAAATATATAATATAAAAATTTTAAATAATGTAAATATGTATAAATGTAAATTTGTATGAAACAAAATACATAAAATAACGCATTTATTATAAAAATATATATACCAAGACACACATAAAATATTTGAATTTGTATTAAAATAAATATACAAAATGCACATACAATAAGGTAAATTTGTATTGAAATAGATATGGAAAAGCATATAAAACCATGTAAATTTTTTTCAAAATATATATACGAATACACATAAAATAACGTAGATTTCTATGAAAATAAATATACAAAATACACATAAAATGAAGTAAATACGTATAAAAAAAAGGTATACAAAATACACATAAAATAATGTAAACTCGTATGAAAATAAATAAAGAAAATACTAATAAAAGAATGTGTATTGTATAAATATAAATATACAAAATACAAATAAAATAACGTAAATTTATATAAAATTATATGCAAAAATACACAACAATAATTAAATTTGTGTGAAAATAGATATACAAAATACATGTGTATTTTGTATATTTATTTTCATACAAATTGAAATTATTTCTGTTTATTTTTTTATATATTTTCAAACAAATTTTCGTTATTTTATGTGTATTTTGTATATTTATTTATTCTACAAATATACTTTCTTTTATCTGAATTTTGTTTATTGAATTTGAAACGAATTTACCTTATTTTGTATATCTATTTTCACACAAATCTAATTACTTTTGTGTATTTTTGCATATAGTTTTATATAAATTTACGTTATTTTATTTGTATTTTGTATATTTATATTTATACAATACACATTCTTTTATTAGTATTTTGTTTATTTATTTTGATACGAGTTTACATTATTTTATGTGTATTTTGTATACCTTTTTTTATACGTATTGACTTCATTTTATGTGTATTTTGTATAGTTATTTTCATAGAAATGTACGTTATTTTATGTGTATTCGTATATATATTTTGAAAAAAATTTACATGGTTTTATATGTATTTTGCATATCTCTTTCAATACAAATTTACCTTATTGTATGTGCATTTTGTATATTTATTTTAATACAAATTCAAATATTTTATGTGTGTCTTGGTATAAATATTTTTAAAAAAAATGCGTTATTTTATGGGTATTTTGCATCTTAATTTTCATACAAATTTACATTATTTTATTAAAATTCTGTGTATTTATTTTGATACAATTTTTTATTATTCTATTTGTGTTTTGTATATATTTTTTATACATATTTACATTATTTAATGTGTATTTTTTATATATATTTTATACAAATTTACGTTATTTTAAGTGTATTTGTTTATATATTTTCATTCAAATTTTATGTGTATTTTGTAAATGTATTTCAATACAAATTTACCTAATTTTATGTGTATTTTGTATATTTATTTTCATACAAATTAAAATTAATTTTGTGTATTTTGTATATAGTTTTATACAAATTTAGGTGATTTTATGTATATTTTGTTTATCTATTTTCTTAAATACACATTCTTTTATTGATATTTTGTTTATTTATTTTGACGCGAATTTACATTATTTAATGTGTATTTTATATATATATTTTATACGTGTTTACATCATTTGATGTGTATTTTGTATATATTTTATAGAAATATACGTTGATTTATGAGTATTCGTATATAGATTTTGAAATAAATTTACATTATTTTATGTGTATTTTAAATATTTTTTCAATACAAATTTACCTTATTGTATATGCATTTTGAATATTAATTTTAATACAAATTTAATTATACTATATGTATTTTTTTATATGTATTTTTAAAATGTTCTTTATTTTATGGGTATTTTGCATTTTTATTTTCAACAAATTTACATTATTTTATTTATATTCTCTTTATTTTCAAACAAATTTACATTATTCTATGTGTATTTTGTATTCTATTTATTTTGATACGATTTTACTTTATTTTATGTATATTTTGTATATCTATTTTATAGAAATCTACGTTATTTTATGTAATTCGTATTCATTTGAAACAAATTTACATTGTTTTATATGTATTTTGTACATCTCTTTCAATACAAGTTTAACTAATTATATGTATTTTGTATATTTATTTCATACAAATTTAAATATTTTGTGTATTTTGTATATATTTTTATTCAAATTTTCGTAATTTGATGTGTTTTGCATCTTTATTTTCCTACAAATTTACATTATTTTATTAATATTCGGTTATTTATTTTGATACAATTTTATTTTTTTTGTATTTGATATATATATTTTTATACATATTTACATTATTTTAAAGTGTATCTTGAATATATATTTCATACAAATTTATTATCTATTATTTATTTATAGAAAATACACATGAAATAATCTAAATTCGTATCGAAATAAATGAACACAATACCGATAAAATAATGTAATTTTGAATGAAAATATATATAGAAAATACACATAAAATAACGTAAAAACAAATAAATATATACACATAAAATGATTTGAATTTGAATGAAAATAGATATAAAAATAACCTTAAAAAAAAGGCAAATTTATAATGAAATATATATACAAAATACACATAAAATAATGTAGACTTGTTTCAAAATATATATACGAATACACATAATATAACGTAGATTTCTATAGAAATATATATAAAAATATACATGAAATTGTAATACGTATAAAATATATATACTAAATACATTAAATAATATAAATTCGTGTCAAAATAAATAATTAAAATATCAATAAAAAAGAATAGGTGTTTGTGAAAACATACAAAATACACATAAATAACGTAAATTGTTTAAAACTATATAAAAATGCACAAAATAAGTTTAATTTGTGAAAATAAATATACAAAATACACATAAAATTAGGTAAAATTGTAAAAATACATATACAAAATACATAAAACAATGTAAATTTGAATAATATATAAACCAATACACTTAAATTAACATAAATTTGTATAAAATATATATAAAAAATACTCATTAAATAAACAAAATACCAATAAAAGAAAGTGTATTGGGATAAATATAAATATTCAAAATACACATATAAAATAAACATAAAAATAAGGTAGATTTGTAATAAAATATATGTACAAAATACACATACAATAATGTATTGAAATGTATATGAAAATATATATACAAATACACATAAATACCATGAATTTGTATAAAATTATATTCAAAATAAATATTAAATAATGTAAGAGCGAATAAAATATATATACAAGTACATATAAAATAAAATTAAATGCAAAAATGTGTAAAAACGTATAAAAAAAATGTGTACAAAATACACATATAATCATGTATTTCGATTTAAAATAAATAAACAAAATACCAATAAAAGAATCTGTATTTGGATAAATATAAATATACAAAATACACATAAAAATAAACATGAAATAAGGTAAATTTGTAATGAAATATATGTACAAAATACACATTAAAATAATGTAAATTTATATGAAAATATATATACAAATACACATAAAATACCATGAATTTGTATAAAATTATATATTCAAAATAAATATTAAATAATTAAATGCGTATAAAATATATATATAAAAAATACATATAAAAATAATGTAAATTCGTATCAATATAAATCAACAAATACCAATAAAATAATATATATTTGAATGAAAATAGATTTACAAAATACACATAACATAACTAAAATTTGTATTGAAATATATAAAAATACATAAAATAATTTGAATTTATTGTGAAAACAGATATTCAAAATACACATAAAAATAGGTAAATTTCTTTTGAAATATATATACAAAATACCCATAAAATATTGTAAATTTGTGTCAAAATATATAAAACAAATACACATAAAATAACGTAAATTTGTATGAAAAATATTTACAAAATACACATAGAATAATGTCAGATAGTATCAAAATGAATGAGGAGAATAACAATAAAATAACGTAAATTTGTATGAAAATAAAGATGCAAAATACCCATAAAATAAAGCATATTTTTTATAAAAATACATATAAAAATACACATAGAATAATTAAATTTGTATTAAAATTAATATACAAAATGCATATACAAAAAATTAAATTTGTATTGAAAAAATATGCAAAATACACATAAAGTATAAATTTGTTTAAAACCTATATACGAATACACATAATATAACGTAGATTTCTATAGAAATATATATACAAAATACATATGAAATGATGTAAATACGTATAAAAATATATATACAAAATACACATTAAATAATTTAAATTCTCGTCAAAATAAATAAACAAAATATCAATAAAAGAATGTGTATTTGTATGAAAATAGATATACAAAATACTCATAAAATAACCTAAGTTTGTATAAAACTATATACAAAATACACAAAATAATTTAAATTTGTATGAAAATAAATATACAAAATACACATAAAATTAGGTAAATTTGTATTGAAATACATATACAAAATACACATAAAATAATGGAAGTTTGAATGAAAATATATAAACATATACACTTAAAATAACGTAAATTTGTATTAAATATATATACAAAATACAAATTAAATAATGTAAATATGTATAAAAAAATATATTCAAAACACAAATAGAATAATGTATATTGGATCAAAATAAATACACAGAATATTAATAAAATAATGTAAATTTGTATGAAAATAAAGAAGCAAAATACCCATAAAATAACGCTTTTTTTTTATAAATATATATATACCAAAATACACATAAAATATTAGAATTTGTATTAAAATAAATATAAAAAATGCACATACTGTAAGGTAAATTTGTATTGAAATAGATATGCAAAATACATCTAAAATAATGTAAATTTGTTTCAAAATATATATACGAATACACATAAAATAACGTTGATTTCTATAAAAATATATACAAAATAAACATAAAATGAATTATTTGATATATATATTTTTATACTTATTCTATAATTTTATATGTATTTTGAATATATATTTTCATAGAAATTTACTCTATATGTATATGTATAGAAAATACATGAATTAATCGAAATTCGTATCGAAATAAATGAACAAAATACCGATAAAATAATGTAATTTTGAATGAAAATATATATAGAAAATACACATAAAATAACGTAAATACAAATAAATATATACACATAAAATGATTTGAATTTGAATGAAAATAGATATAAAAATAAACTCAAAAATAAAGCAAATTTATAATGAAATATATATACAAAATACACATAAAATAATAGATTTGTTTCAAAATATATATACGAATACACATAAAATAACGTGGAATTTCTATAGAAATATATACAAAATTCACATCAAATGTTGTAAATACGTATAAAAATATATATAGAAAATACACATTAAATAATGTAAATTCTGTCAAAATAAATAATTAAAATATCAATAAAAGAATGTGTATTTGTATGAAATACATATACAAAATACACATAAAATAACGTAAATTTGTATAAAACTATATATAAAATACACAAACATAAGTTAAATTTCTATGAAAATAAATATACAAAATACACATAAAATTAGGTAAATTTGTAAAGAAATACATATACAAAATACACATAAAATATCGTAAATTTGAATGAAAATATAAACAAATACACTTAAAATAACATAAATTTGTATAAAATATATATAAAAGATACTCATTAAATAATGTAAATATGTATAAAAATATATATACAAAACACAAATAAAATAATGTAAATCCTATTAAAATAAATACACAGAATGTAAATAAAATAATGTAAATTTGTATGAAAATAGAGATGCAAATACCATAAATAACATTTTTATAAATATACAAAATACACATGAAATGATGTAAATACGTATAAAATATATATACAAAATACATTAAATAATGTAAATTCGTCAAAATAAATAAACAAAATGTCAATAAAAGAATGTGTATTTATATGAAAATAAACATACAAAATACACATAAGATAACATAAATTTGTATAAAACTATATACAATAATACACAAACATAATTTAAATTTGTATGAAAATAAATATACAAAATACACATAAAATTAGGTAAATTTGTATTGAAATTCATATACAAAATACACATAAAATGCTGTAAATTTGAATGAAAATACATAAACAAATACACTTAAAATAACGTAAATTTGTATAAAAAAAGAGATATACAAAAAGCAAATAGAATAATGTAAAATCGTATCAAAATATATACACAGAATATTAATAAAATAATGTAAATTTGTATGAAAGTAAAGAAGCAAAATACCCATAAAATATATATACAAAAATACACATAAAAAAATTTATTTGTATTAAAATAAATATACAAAATACACATACAATAAGGTAAATCTGTATTGAAATAGATATGCAAAATACATATAAAACAATGTAAATTTGTTTCAAAATATATATACGAATACACATAAAATAACGTAGATTTGTATAAAAATATATACAAAATACACGTAAAATGAAGTAAATACGTATAAAAAAATGTATACAAAATACACATAAAATAATGTAAATTCGTATCAAAATAAATAAACAAAATACCAATAAAAGAATAAGGTATTTGTATAAATATAAATATACAAAATACTCATAAAATAACGTAAATTTGTATAAAACTATACAAAAATACAGAGTAATTAAATTCGTATGAAAATAGATATACAAAATACAGATAAAATAAGCTAAATTTGAATGGAAATGTATATACAAAATACATAAAATAATGTAAATTTGTATCAAAATATTTATAAAAATACATATAATAACGTAAATTTGTTTAAAATATATAAACAAAATACACATTAAGTAATGTAAATATGTATAAAAATATGTACAAAATACACATATAATCATGTAATTCGTATCAAACTAAATAAACAAAATAGCTTAATAAAATAATGTAAATTTGTGAGAAAACATATACAAATACATATAAAATAAAAGCTAATTTCTATAAAAATATATGTAAAAATGAACGTAAATTAAATTAACTTTGGATGAAAATATATATACAAAACACACATTAAATAATGTAAATGCGTACATAAAATAACCTAAATTTGTATAAAACTATATACAAAATACACAAAATAATTTAAATTTTTATGAAAGAAATATACAAATACACATAAAATTAGGTTAATTTCTATTGAAATACATATACAAAATACACATAAAATAATGTAAATTTGAAAGAAAATATATAAACAAATACACATATAATAACGTAAATTTGTATGAAATATATATACAAAATGCACATTAAATAATGTAAATATGTATAAAAAAATATATATAAAACACAAATAGAATAATGTAAAATCGTATCAAAATATATACACAGAATATTAATAAAATAATGTAAATTTGTATAAAAATTAAGATGCAAAATACCTATAAAATAACGCATTTTATAAAATTATTGATACCAAAATACATATAAAATATTTGAATTTGTATCAAAATAAATATACAAAATGCACATACAATAAGGTAAATTTGTATTGAAATACATATGCAAAATACATATAAAATAATGTAAATTTGTTTAAAAATATATATGCGAATACATATAAAATAACGTAGATTTCTATAGAAATATATATACAAAATACATAAAATTAAGTAAATACGTATAAAAATGTATACAAAATACACATAAAATAATGTAAATTCGTATAAATATAAATAAACAATATAGCAATAAAAGAATGTATTGTATAAATATAAATATACAAAATGCACATAAAATAACTATAATTTATATAAAACTATATACATAAAATAACGCAAATTTCTATAAAAATATATGTACAAAAAATAAACATAAAATAAATTTGCATAAAAATATATATACAAAACACACATTAGATAATGTAAATGAGTAGAAAAATATGTATACAAAATACCTATGAAATAATCTAAATTCGTATCGAAATAAATGAACACAATACCGATAAAATAATGTAATTTTGAATGAAAATATATATGAAAATACACATAAAATAACGTAAATACAAATAAATATATACACATAAATGATTTGAATTTGAATGAAAATAGATATAAAATAAACTTAAAATAAGGCAAATTTATAATGAAATATATATACAAAATACATAAAATAATGTAGATTTGTTTCAAAATATATACGAATACACATAATATAACGTAGATTTCTATAGAAATATATATACAAAATATACATGAAATGTTGTAAATACGTATAAAAATATATATACTAAATACACATTAAATAATGTAAATTCGTGTCAAAATAAATAATTAAAATATCAATAAAAGAATGCGTATTTGTGAAAATACATATACAAAACACATAAAATAACGTAAATTTATTTAAAACTATATATAAAATACAAAAATAAGTTAAATTTGTATGAAAATAAATATACAAAATACACATAAAATTAGGTAAATTTGTAAAGAAATACATATACAAAATACTCATAAAATAATGTAAATTTGATTGAAAATATATAAACAAATACACTTAAATTAACATAAATTTGTATAAAATATATATAAAAAATACTCATTAAATAAACAAAATACCAATAAAAGAAAGTGTATTTGGATAAATATAAATATACAAAATACACATATAAAATAAACATAAAATAAGGTAGATTTGTAATAAAATATATGCACTAAATACACATACAATAATGTAATGAAATGTATATGAAAATATATATACAAATACACATAAAATACCATAAATTTGTATAAAAAATTATATTCAAAATAAATATTAAATAATGTAAGAGCGTATAAAAATATATATACAAAGTACATATAAAATGAAAATTAAGATGCAAAAAATGTGTAAAAACGTATAAAAAAATGTGTACAAAATACACATATAATCATGTAATTCGATTTAAAATAAATAAACAAAATACCAATAAAAGAATCTGTATTTGGATAAATATAAATATACAAAATACACATAAAAAATAAACATAAAATAAGGTAAATTTGTAATGAAATATATGTACAAAATACACATAAAATAATGTAAATTTATATGAAAATATATATACAAATACACATAAAATACCATGAATTTGTATAAAATTAAGTATTCAAAATAAATATTAAATAATATAAATGCGTATAAAAATATATAAAAAGTACATATAAAATAATGGAAATTCGTATCAATATAAATCAACAAAATACCAATAAAATAATATATATTTGAATGAAAATAGATTTACATAATACACATAACATAACTAAAATTTGTATTGAAATATATACAAAAAAAAAAATTTGAGTTTGTATGAAAATAGATATTCAAAATACACATAAAACTAGGTAAATTTCTTTTGAAATATATATACAAAATACCCATAAAATATTGTAAATTTGTGTCAAAATATATAAACAAATACACATAAAATAACGTAAATTTGTATGAAAAATATTTACAAAATACACATAGAATAATGTCAGATCGTATCAAAATGAATGAGCAGAATATCAATAAAATAACGTAAATTTGTATGAAAATAAAGATGCAAAATACCCATAAAATAAAGCATATTTTTATAAAAATACATATACAAAAATACACATAGAATAATTAAATTTGTATTAAAATTAATATACAAAATGCATATACAATAAGGTAAATTTGTATTGAAAAAATATGCAAAATACACATAAAAGTGTAAATTTGTTTAAAAATCTATATACGAATACACATAATATAACGTAGATTTCTATAGAAATATATATACAAAATACATATGAAATGATGTAAATACGTATAAAAATATATATACAAAATACACATTAAATAATTTAAATTCTAGTCAAAATAAATAAACAAAATATCAATAAAAGAATGTGTATTTGTATGAAAATAGATATACAAAATACTCATAAAATAACCTAAGTTTGTATAAAACTATATACAAAAATACACAAAAATAATTTAAATTTGTATGAAAATATATATACAAAATACACATAAAATTAGGTAAATTTGTATTGAAATACATATACAAAATACACATAAAATAATGGAAGTTTGAATGAAAATATATAAACATATACACTTAAAATAACGTAAATTTGTATCAAATATATATACAAAATACTAATTAAATAATGTAAATATGTATAAAAAAATATATTCAAAACACAAATAGAATAATGTAAAATCGTATCAAAATAAATACACAGAATATTAATAAAATAATGTAAATTTGTATGAAAATAAAAATGGAAAATAGCCACAAAATAACGCATTTTTTTATAAATATATATATATATACCAAAATACACATAAAATATTAGAGTTTGTATTAAAATAAATATAAAAAATGCACATACTGTAAGGTAAATTTGTATTGAAATAGATATGCAAAATACATATAAAATAATGTAAATTTGTTTCAAAATATATATACGAATACATATAAAATAACGTTGATTTCTATATAAATATATACAAAATACACATAAAATGAATTATTTGATATATATATTTTTATACTTATTTACATAATTTTATATGTATTTTGAATATATATTTGCATAGAAATTTACTCTATAATATATGTATAGAAAATACATGAAATAATCTAAATTCGTATCGAAATAAATGAACACAATACCGATAAAATAATCTAATTTTGAATGAAAATATATATAGAAAATACACATAAAATAACGTAAATATAAATAAATATATACACATAAAATGATTTGAATTTGAATGAAAATAGATATAAAAATAAACTTAAAATAAGGCAAATTTATAATGAAAAATATATACAAAATACACATAAAATAATGTAGATTTGTTTCAAAAAATATATACGAATACACATAAAATAACGTAAATTTCTATAAAATATATATACAAAATCACATGAAATGTTGTAAATACGTATAAAATATATATACAAAATACACATTAAATAATGTAAATTCTTGTCAAAATAAATGATTAAAATATCAATAAAAGAATGTGTATTTGTATGAAAATACAAATACAAAATACACATAAAATAACGTAAATTTTTATAAAACTATATATAAAAATACACAAACATAAGTTAAATTTTATGAAAATAAATATACAAAATACATATAAAATTAGGTAAATTGTAAAAATACATATACAAAATACACATAAAACATCGTAAATTTGAATGAAAATATATAAACAAATACACTTAAATTAACATAAATTTGTATAAAATATATATAAAAATACTCATTAAATAATGTAAATATGTATAAAAATATATATACAAAACACAAATAGAATAATGTAAAATCGTATTAAAATAAATACACAGAATGTAAATAAAATAATGTAAATTTGTATGAAAATAAAGATGCCAAAATACCCATAAAATAACATTTTTTTATAAATATACAAAATACACATAAAATGATGTAAATACGTATAAAAATAAATATACAAAATACACATAAAACATTGTACATTCAACTCAAAATAAGTAAACAAAATAAAAATAAAAGAATGTGTATTTGTATGAAAATAAATATACAAAATACACATAAATAACACAAATTTGTATAAAACTATATACAAAAATACACAAAAGTAATTTAAATTTGTATGGAAATAGATACACAAAATACACATAAAATTAGCTAAATTTGAATTGTAATATATATACAAAAATACACATAAAATAATGTAAATTTGAATGATAATACATAAACAAATACATTTAAAATAACGTAAATTTGCATAAAAAATATACACAAAACACAAATAGAATAACGTAAAATCGTATCAAAATAAATACACAGAATATTAATAAAATAATGTAAATTTGTATGAAAATAAAGAAGCAAAATACCCATAAAATAGCGCATTTTTTTTTAAATATATTAACAAAAATACACATAAAAAATGTATTTGTATTAAAATAAATATACAAAATACACATACAATAAGGTAAATCTGTATTGAAATAGATATGCAAAATACATATAAAATTTGTAAATTTGTTTCAAAATATATACTAATACACATAAAATAACGTAGATTTGAATAAAAATATATACAAAATACACGTAAAATGAAGTAAATACGTATAAAAAATGTATACAAAATACATAAAATAATGTAAATTCATGTCAAAATAAATAAACAAAATTCCAATAAAAGAATGTGTATTTGTATAAATATAAATATACAAAATACACATAAAATAACGTAAATTTGTATAAAACTATATACAAAAATACACAAAGTAATTAAATTCGTATGAAAATAGATATACAAAATACAGATAAAATAAGCTAAATTTGAATTGAAATGTATATACAAAATACATAAAATAATGTAAATTTGTATCAAAATATTTATAAAAATACATATAATAACGTAAATTTGTTTAAAAATATATAAACAAAATACACATTAAGTAATGTAAATACGTATAAAAAATATGTACAAAATACACATATAATCATGTAATTCGTATCAAACTAAATAAACAAAATAGCAATATAATAATGTAAATTTGTATGAGTAAACATATACAAATACATATAAAACAACGCTAATTTCTATAAAAATATATGTCCAAAAATGAACGTAAAATAAATTAACTTTGGATAAAAATATATATACAAAACACATATTAAATAATGTAAATGCGTACATAAAATAACCTAAATTTGTATAAAACTATATACAAAAATACACAAAAATAATTTAAATTTGTATGAAAAGAAATATACAAAATACACATAAAATTAGGTTAATTTCTATTGAAATACATATACAAAATACACATAAAATAATGTAAATTTGAAAGAAAATATATAAACAAATACACATATAATAACGTAAATTTGTATGAAATATATATACAAAATACACATTAAATAATGTAAATATGTATAAAAAATATATACAAAACACAAATAGAATAATGTAAAATCGTATCAAAATATATACACAGAATATTAATAAAATAATGAAAATTTGTATGAAAATTAAGATGCAAAATACCTATAAAATAACGCATTTTTTATAAAATTATTGATACCAAAATACACATAAAATATTTGAATTTGTATCAAAATAAATATTCATACGAATACACATAAAATAAAGTAGATTTCTATAGAAATATATATACAAAATACATATGAAATTATGACAATACTCTATGGGTATTTTGTATATATATTTCAAAAGAAATTTACCTAGTTTTGTGTGTATTTTGAATATCTATTTTCATTCAAACTCAAATTATTTGTATGTATTTTTGTATATATTTCAATACAAATTTTAGTTAGGTTATATGTATTTTGTAAATCTATTTTCATTCAAACATATATTATTTTATTGGTATTTTGTTGATTTATATTGATACGAATTTACATTATTTTATATGTACTTTGTATATATATTTTTATACGCATTTACATTATTTAATATTTATTTTGAGTATATAATTTTATTCAAATTATGGTATTTTATGTATTTGTATATATATTTTCATATAAATTTACATTATTTTATGTGTATTTTGTACATATATTTCATTACAAATTTACCTTATTTTATGTTTATTTTGTATGTGTATTTTGTACATTTATATTTATACAAATACACATTCTTTTATTGGTATTTTGTTTATTTATTTTGTTTCGAATTTACATTATTTTATGTGTTTTTTGTTTACATTTTTTTATACGTATTTACTTAATTTTATGTGTATTTTGTATATATATTTTTATAGAAATCTACTTTATTTTATGTGTATTCGTACATATATTTTGAAACAAATTTACATTGTTTTATATGTACAATAAGGTAAATTTGTATTGAAATAGATATGCAAAATACATATAAAGCAATGTAAATTTGTTTCAAAATATGTATACGAATACACATAAAATAACGTAGATTTCAATAAAAATATATATACAAAATACACATAAAATGAAGTAAATACGTATAAAAAAATGTATACAAAATACACATAAAATAATGTAAATTCGTATCAAAATAAAGAAACAAAATACCAATAAAAGAATGTGTATTTGTATAAATATAAATATACAAAATACACATAAAATAACGTAAATTTATATAAAACTATATACAAAAATACACAGAAGTAATTAAATTTGTATGAAAATATATACAAAATACACACAAAATAAGCTAAATATGAATTGAAATATATATACAAAATACATGAAATAAAGTAAATTTGTATCAAAATATTTAAACAAATACACATATAATAACGTAAATTTGTATGAAAATATATAATCAAAATACACATTAAATAATGTAAATACGTATAAAATATGTATAAAATACACATATAATCATGTATTCGTATCAAAATAAATAAACAAAATACCAATAAAATAATATAAATTTGTATGAGTAAACGTGTATGCTGCAAATTTTTTCAATACAAATTTACCTTATTATATACGCATTTTGTATATTAATTTTAATACAAATTTAATTATTCGATGTGTATTTTTGTATCTGTATTTTTATAAACATATGCTTTATTTTTGGGTATTTGCATCTTTATTTTCATACAAATTTACATTATTTTATTGATATTCTGCTCATTCATTTTGCTACGAATTGACATTATTCTATGTGTATTTTGTATATATTTTTCATACAAATTTACGTTATTTTATGTGTATTTGCTTATATATTTTGACACAAATTTACAATATTTTATAGGTATTTTGTATATACATTTCAAAAGAAATTTACCTAGTTTTATGTGTATTTTGTATATCTATTTTCATACAAACTCAAATTATTTCTATGTATTTTTGTATATATTTTAATACAAATTTTAGTTATGTTATGTGTATTTTGTAAATTTATTTTCATTCAAATATATATTATTTTATTGGTGTTTTGTTGATTTATATTGATACGAATTTACATTATTTTATATGTACTTTGTATATATATTTTTATACGCTTTTACATTATTTAATATTTATTTTGAATATATATTTTTATACAAATTCATGGTATTTTATGTGTATTTGTATATATATTTTGATATAAATTTACATTATTTTATGTGTATTTGTACATATATTTTTACAAATTCCCTGATTTTATGTTTATTTTGTATGTGTATTTAGTATATTTATATTTATCCAAATACACATTCTTTTATTGGTATTTTGTTTATTTATTTTAATTCGAATTTACATTATTTTATGTGTATTTTGTATACATTTTTTATACGTATTTACTTAATTTTATGTGTATTTTGTATATATATTTTTATAGAAATCTACGTTTTTTTTTATTTGTATTCGTATATATATTTTGAATCAAATTTACATTGTTTTATATGTATTTTTGCATATCTCTTTCAATACAAATTTACCTTATTGTATGTGCATTTTGTATATTTATTTCAATACAAATTTAAATATATTATGTGTATTTTGGTATATATATTTTTATAAGAAATGCGCTATTTGATGGGAATTTTGCATCTTTATTTTCATACAAATTTACATTATTTTATTAATATTCGGTGTATTTATTTTGATACGATTTTACATTATTCTATTTGTTTTTTGTATATACTTTTTTAAACATATTTACATTATTTAATGTGTATCTTGCATATATATTTTATACAAATTTATTATCTATTATCTATTTTCATACAAATACACATTCTTTTCATGATATTTTGTTTATTTATTTTGACCCGAATTTACATTATTTGATATGTATTTTGTATATATATTATTATACGTATTTACATAATTTCATATGTATTTTGTATATATATTTCTATAGAAATTTATTTTATTTTATGTGTATTCGTATATATATTTTGAAACAAATTTTCATTGTTTAATATGTATTTTTGAATATCTCTTTCAATACAAATTTACCTTACTTATATGCATTTTGTATATTTATTTCAATACAAATTTAAATATTTTATGTGTATTTTGGTATATATATTTTTATAAAAAATGCGATAATTTTTGGGAAATCTGCATCTTTAATACAAATTTACATTATTTTATTGATATTTTGTGTATTTATTTTAATACGATTTTACATTATTCTATTTGTTTTTTGTATATATTTTTTTATACACATTTACATTATTTAATGTGTATCTTGCATATATATTTTATACAAATTTACGTTATTTTAAGTGTATTTGTTTATATATTTTCATTCAAATTTACATTATTTGATGTGTATTTTGTATATGTATTTCAACACAAATTTACCTAATTTTATGTGTATTTTGTATATTTCTTTTCAAACAAATTTAAATTATTTTGTGTATTTTTGTATATAGTTTTATACAAATTTAGGTTATTTTATGTACGCATTTACATTATTTAGTGTGTGTTTTGTATATATATTTTATGCTAATTTACTGTATTTTATGTGCATTTTGTACATATATTTTATAGAAATTTGCGTTATTTGTATATTTTTTCTCATACAAATTTATATTATTTTATTGCTATTTTGTTTATTTATTTTGATACGAATTACATGATTATATGTGTATTTTGTACATATTTTTATACGTATTTACATTACTTAATGTGTATGTTGTTTATATATTTTTAAACAAATCAACGTTATTATATGTATTTGTATAAATAATTTGATACAGATTTACATTATTTTATGTATTTGTATGTACATTTCAATTCAAATTTAGCTTATTTTAGCTGTATTTTGTATATATATTTTCATACAAATTTAATAACTTCTCTGTATTTTTGTATATAGTTTTATACAAATTTACGATATTTGATGTGTATTTTGTATATTTATATTTATACAAAACACTTTCTTTTACTGGTATTTTGTTTATTTATTTTGATACGATTTTTATGTGTATTTTATATTCATTTTTTATACGTATTTACTTCATTTTATGTGTATTTTGTATATATTTTATAGAAATCAACGTTATTTTATGTGTATTCGTAGATATATTTTGAAACAAATTTACATTATTTTATATGTATTTTGCATATCTAGTTCAATAGAAATTTACCTTACAGTATGTGCATTTTTATATTTATTTTAATATAAATTTTAATATTTTATGTGTATTTTGGTATATATATTTTTATAAAAAATGCGTTATTTTATGGCTATTTTGCATCTTTATTTTCAAACAAATTTACATTATTTTATTAATATTCTGTGTATTTATTTTGATACGATTTTACATTATTCTATTTGTGTTTTGTATATATTTTTTATACATACTTACATTATTTAATTAGTATTTTGTATATATATTTGATACAAATTTACGTTATTTTAAGTGTATATGTTTATATATTTTCATTCAAACTTCCATTATTTTATGTGTATTTTGTATATGTATTTCAATACAAATTTACCTAATTTTATGTGTATTTTGTATATTTATTTTCATACAAATTTAAATTATTTTTGTGTATTTTTGTATATAGTTTTATACAAACTTAGGTTATTTTATGAGTATTTTGTATATCTATTTTCATACAAATACACATTCCTTTATTGATATTTTGTTTATTTATTTTGACGAGAATTTAAATTATTTAATGTGTATTTTGTATATATTTTTATACGTATTTACATCATTTCATGTGTATTTTGTATATCTATTTTCATACAAATACACATTCTTTTATTGATATTTTGTTTATTTATTTTGACGAGAATTTAAATTATTTAATGTGTATTTTGTATATATATTTTTATACGTATTTACATCATTTCATGTGTATTTTGTATATATATTTCTATAGAAATCTACGTTATATTATGTGTATTCGTATATAGATTTTTAAACAACTTTGCACTTTGTGTATTTTGCATATTTTTTCAATACAAATTTACCTTATTGTATATGCATTTTGTATATTAATTTTAATACAAATTTAATTATTCTATGTGTATTTTTGCATAAGTATTTTTATAAAAAAATGCTTTATTTTATGGGTATTTTGCATCTTTATTTTCAATCAAATTTACATTATTTTATTGATATTCTGCTTATTCATTTTGATACGATTTGACATTATTCTATGTGTATTTTGTTAAAAATTTTCATACAAATTTACGTTATTATATGTGTATTTGTTTATATATTTTGACACAAATTTACAATATTTTATGGATATTTTGTATATATATTTCAAAAGAAATTTACCAAGTTTTATGTGTGTTTTGTATATCTATTTTCATACAAATTCAAATTATTTCTATGTATTTTTGTATATATTTTTAAACAAATTTTAGTTATGTTATGTGTATTTTGTAAATTTATTTTCATTCATATATATATTATTTTATTGGTATTTTGTTTATTTATTTTAATACGAATTTACATTATTTAATATGTAGTGTTTATATATATTTTTATACGCAGTTACACTATTTAATATTTATTTTGAATTTATAATTTTATACAAATTCATGGTATTTTATGTGTATTTGTATATATATTTTCATATAAATTTACATTATTTTATGTGTATTTTGTATATATTTCATTACAAAATTACCTTATTGTATGGTTATTTTGAATGTGTTTTTTTTACATTTATATTGATACACTTTTACTCATACAAATTTTTATTATTTTATTGGCATTTTGTTTATTTATTTTGATACGAATTACATGATTATATGTGTATTTTGTACACATTTTTTTATACGTATTTACATTATTTAATGTGTATTTTGTTTATATATTTTCATACAAATTTACGTTATTATATGTGTATTTGAATAAATATTTTGATACCAATTTACTTTATTGCATGTATTTTGTATATATATTTCAATTCAAATTTAGCTTATTTTGTGTGTGTTTTGTATATATTTTCATACGTATAAATTTACGTTATTTTATGTGTATTTTGTATATTTATATTTATACAAATACACATTCTTTTATTGGTATTTTGTTTATTTATTTTGATACGAATTTACATTATTTTATGTGTATTTTGTATACATTTTTATTCGTATTTACTTCATTTTATGTGTATTTTGTATATATATTTTTATAGAAATCTACGTTATTTTATGTGTATTCGTATACATATTTTGAAACAAATTTACATTGCTTTATATGTATTTTGCATATCTATTTCAATACAAATTTACCTTATTGTACATATAAAACAATGTAAATTTGTTTCAAAATATATGTAAGAATACACATAAAATAACGTATATTTATATAATATATACAAAATACACATAAAATTAAGTAAATACGTATAAAAAATGTAAACAAATACACATAAAATAATGTAAATTCGAAACAAAATAAATAAACAAAATACCAATAAAAGAATGTGTATTTGTATAAATATAAATGTACAAAATACACATACAAAATAAACATAAAATAAGGTAAATTTGTAATGAAATATATGTACAAAATACACATAAAATAGAGTAAATTTCTATGAATATATATATTCAAAATACATATAAAATTATGTAAATAAGTATAAAAATATATATATCAAATACACCTAAAATAATGAAAACTCGTATCAAAATAAATAAACAAAATTCCGATAAGAGAACGTATATTTGTAGGAAAATAAATATACAAAATTCACATAAAATTACGAAAATTTGAATAAAAATATATACTAAAATACACAAAATTAATTTCAATTTATATAAAAATAGATATACATAATACACATATAATTAGTTAAATTTGTATTTAAATACATGTACAAAATACACATAAAATAATGTAAATTTGTATGAAATGAAAACAAATTCACATAAAATTCGCGTCAAAATAAATAAACAAAATATCAATAAAAGAATGTGTATTTGTATGAAAATAGATATACAAAATACACATAAAATAACCTAAATTTGTATCAAACTATATACAAAAATACACAAAAATATTTTAAATTTGTATGAAAATAAATATACAAAATACACATAAAATTAGGTAAATTTGTATTGAAATACATACACAAAATACACATAAAATAATGTAAATTTGAATGAAAATACATAAACAAATACACTTAAAATAACGTAAATTTATATATAAAAATATGTACAAAACACAAATAGAATAATGTAAAATCGTATCAAAATAAATACACAGAATATTAATAAAATAATGTAAATTTGTATGAAAATAAAGAAGCAAAATACCCATAAAATAACGCATTTTTTTATTTATAAAAATATATATACCAAAATAAACATAAAAAATTAAATTTGTATTAAAATAAATATACAAAAAACACCTACAATAAAGTAAATTTGTATTGAAATAGATATGCAAAATACATATAAAACAATGTAAATTTGTTTCAAAATATATATACGAATACACATATAATAACGTAGATTTCTATAAAAATATATATACAATATACACATAAAATGAAGTAAATACGTATAAAAAAATGTATACAAAATACACATAAAATAATGTAAACTCGTATCAAAATAAATAAACAAAATAGCAATAAAAGAATGTGTATTTGTATAAATATAAATATACAAAATACACATAAAATAACGTAAATTTATATAAAACTATATACAAAAAGACACAGAAGTAATTAAATTTGTATGAAAATATATACAAAATACACTCAAAATAAGCTAAATTTGAATTGAAATATATATACAAAATACATGAAATAAAGTAAATTTGTATCAAAATATTTATACAAATACACATATAATAACGTAAATTTGTATGAAAATATATAAACAAAATACACATTAAATAATGTAAATACGTATAAAAAATATGTACAAAATACACATATAATCATGTAATTCGTATCAAAATAAATAAACAAAATACCAATAAAATAATATAAATTTGTATGAGTAAACGTGTATGTTGCATATTTTTTCAATTCAAATTTACCTTATTATATACGCATTTTATATATTAATTTTAATACAAATTTAATTATTCGATGTGTATTTTTGTATCTGTATTTGTATATATATTTTTATACGCTTTTACATTATTTAATATTTATTTTGAATATATATTTTTATACAAATTCATGGTATTTTATGTGTATTTGTATATATATTTTTATATAAATTTACATTATTTTATGTGTATTTTGTACATATATTTTTTTACAAATCTACCTTATTTTATGTTTATTTTGTATGTGTATTTTGTATATTTATATTTATCCAAATACACATTCTTTTATTGGTATTTTGTTTATTTATTTTAATTCGAATTTACATTATTTTATGTGTATTTTGTATACATTTTTTTATACGTATTTAATTAATTTTATGTGTAGTTTCTATATATATTTTTATAGAAATCTACGTTTTTTTATTTATATTCGTATATATATTTTGAAACAAATTTACATTCTTTTATATGTATTTTTGCATATCTCTTTCAATACAAATTTACCTTATTGTATGTGCATTTTGTATATTTATTTCAATGCAAATTTAAATATTTTGTGTATTTTGGTATATATATTTTTTTTAAGATTACGAAAATTTGAATAAAAATATATACAAAAAAACAAAAAAATAAATTTCAATTTGTATGAAAATAGATGTACAAAATACACATATAATTAGTTAAATTTGTATTTAAATATATGTACAAAATGCACATAAAATAATGTAAATTTGTATGAAATGAAAACAAATTCACATAAAATTCGCGTCAAAATAAATAAACAAAATATCAATAAAAGAATGTGTATTTGTATGAAAATAGATATACAAAATACACATAAAATAACCTAAATTTGTATCAAACTATATACAAAAATACACAAAAATATTTCAAATTTGTATGAAAATAAATATACAAAATACACATAAAATTAGGTAAATTTGTATTGAAATACATACACAAAATACACATAAAATAATGTAAATTTGAATGAAAATACATAAACAAATACACTTAAAATAACGTAAATTTATATAAAAAAAATATGTACAAAACACAAATAGAATAATGTAAAATCGTATCAAAATAAATTCACAGAATATTAATAAAATAATGTAAATTTGTATGAAAATAAAGAAGCAAAATACCCATAAAATAACGCATTTTTTTATTAATAAAAATATATATACCAAAACACACATCAAAAAATTAAATTTGTCATAAAATAAATATACAAAAAACACATACAATAAGGTAGATTTGTATTGAAATAGATATGCAAAATACATATAAAACAATGTAAATTTGTTTCAAAATATATATACGAGTACACATATAATAACGTAGATTTCTATAAAAATATATATACAAAATACACATAAAATGAAGTAAATACGTATAAAAAAATGTATACAAAATACACATAAAATAATGTAAACTCGTATCAAAATAAATAAACAAAATAGCAATAAAAGAATGTGTATTTGTATAAATATAAATATACAAAATACACATAAAATAACGTAAATTTATATAAAACTATATACAAAAATACACAGAAGTAATTAAATTTGTATGAAAATATATACAAAATTCACACAAAATAAGCTAAATTTGAATTGAAATATATATACAAAATACATATAATAACGTAGATTTGTATCAAAATGTATACACAAAATACACATTAAATAATGTAAATACGTATAAAAAAATATGTACAAAATACACATATAATCATGTAATTCGTATCAAAATAAATAAACAAAATACCAATAAAATAATATAAATTTGTATGAGTAAACGTGTATGTTGCATATTTTTTAATACAAATTTACCTTATTATATACGCATTTTGTATATTAATTTTAATATATGTGTATTTGAATATATATTTTGATACAAATTTACATTATTTTATGTATTTTCTATATTTATTTCAATTCAAATTCAGCTTATTTTATGTGTCTTTTGTATATTTATTTTCATACAAATATAATTATTTTTGTTTATTTTTGTATTTAGTTTTATACAATTTTATGTTATTTTATGTGTATTTTGTATATTTATATTTATACAAGTAATTATTCTTTTATTGGCATTTAGTTTATTTATTTTGATACGAGTTTACATTATTTTATGTGTATTTTGTATACATTTTCTTATACGTATTTACTTCATTTTATGTGTATTTTGTATATATATTTTTATAGAAATCTACGTTATTTTATGTGTATTCGTATATATATTTTGAAACAAATTTACATTGTTTTATGTGTATTTTGCATATCTATTTCAATACAAATTTACCTTATTGTATGTGCATTTTGTATATTTATTGTAATACAAATTTAAATATTTTATGTGTATTTTGGTATATATATTTAAAAAAAATGCGTTGTTTTATGGGTGTCTTGCGTCTTTATTTTCATTCAAATTTACATTATCTTATTAATATACTGTGTATTTATTTTGATACTATTTTACATTATTCTATTTGTGTTTTGTATATACTTTTTTATACATATTTACATTATTTAATGTGTATTTTCTATATATATTTCATACAAATTTACGTTATTTTAAGTGAATTTGTTTATATATTTTCATTCAAATTTACATTATTTTATGTGTATTTTGTATATGTATTTCAATAGAAATTTAACTAGTTTTATGTGTATTTTGTATATATATTTTTATACAAATTTACAATATTTTGTGTATTTTGTATATCTATTTTCATACAAATACACATTCTTTTATTGATATTTTGTTTATTTATTTTGATGCGAATTTATATTATTTAATGTGTATTGTGTATATATATTTTTGTACGTATTTACGTCATTTCATGTGTATTTTTTATATATATTTCTATAGAAATATACGTTATTTTATGTGTATTCGTATATATATTTTGAAACAAATATACATTGTTTTATGTGCATTTTGTATATTTTTTCAATACAAATTTCCCTTATTGTACGTGCATTTTGTATATTAATTTTAATACAAATTTAATTATTTTATGTGTATTCTTGTATATGTATTTAAAAAAAAAATGCTTTATTTTATGGGTATTTTGCATCTTTATTTTCATACAAAACTACATTATTTTATTGATATTCTGTGTATTTATTTTGGTACGATTTTACATTATTCTAAATATATTTTGTATATCTATTTTATACAAATGTACGTTATTTTATGTGAATTTGTTTTCATTTCATACAAATTTACATTATTTTATGTGTATTTTGTACATGTTTTTAAATACAAATTTAACTAATTATATGTGTATTTTGTATATCTATTTCCATATAAATTGAAATTTATTTTTTTGTTTTTTCGTATATATTTTTATTCAAATTTTCGTAATTTTATGTGTATTTTGTATATTTATTTTTCTACAAATATACGTTCTTTTATCGGAATTTTGTTTATTTACTTTGATACGAATTTTCATTTTTTTAGGTGTATTTGATATATATATTTTTATACTTATTTACATGATTTTATATGTATTTTGAATATATATTTTCATAGAAATTTACTCTATATGTATATACAAAAAAACACAAAAATAATGTAAATTTGTATGAAAATAAATATACAAAATACACATAAAATTAGGTCAATTTGTATTGAAATACATATACAAAATACACTTAAAATAATGTAAATTTGAATGAAATTATATAAACAAATACACTTAAAATGACGTTAATTTGTATAAAATACATATAAAAAATACACATTAAATAATGAAAATATGTATAAAAAAATATATACAAAACACAAATAGTATAATATAAAATCGTATCAAAATATATACACAGAATATTAATAAAATAATGTACATTTGTATGAAAACTAAGATGCAAAATACCTATAAAATAACGCATTTTTTATAAAATTATATATACCAAAATACACATAAAATATTTGAATTTGTATTAAAATAAATATACAAAATGCACATACAATAAGGTAAATTTGTATTGAAATAGATATGCAAAAACATATAAAACAATGCAAATTTGTTTCAAAATATATATACGAATACACATAAAATAACGTAGATTTCTATAAATATATATATACAAAATACAAAATTAAGTAAATACGAATCAAAATGTATACAAAATACACATAAAATAATGTAAATTGTATAAATAAAAATAAACAAAATACCAATAAGAGAATGTGTATTTGTATAAATATAAATATACAAAATGCACATAAAATAACGTAAATTTGTGTAAAACTATATACAAAATACACAGAAGTAATTAAATTTGCATGGAAATAGATATACAAAATACACACAAAATAAGCTAAATTTGAATTGAAATATATATACAAAATACATAAAATAAAGTAAATTCGTTTCAAAATATTTTTAACAAATACACATATAATAACGTAAATTTGTAAAAAAAATATATAAACAAAATACACATTAAGTAATGTAAATACGTATAAAATTTTTTTTACAAAATACACCAATAATCAAGTCATTCGTATCAAAATAAATAAACAAAAAACTAATTAAATAATGTAAATTTGTATGAGAAAACATATACAAAATACACATAAAATAACGTTTTGTTTCTATAAAAATATATGTACAAAAATGCACATAAAATTAGTTTGCATAAAAAAATATATACAAAACACACATTAGATAATGTAAATGAGTATAAAAATATGTATACAAAATACCTATGAAATAATCTAAACTCGTATCGAGTTAAATTAAGAAAATAACAATAAAATAATGTAATTTTTGATGAAAATATATATAGAAAACACACATAAAATAACCTAAATACAAATACAAATATACACATTAAATAATTTAAAATTGAATGAAATAAATATACAAAATAAACATAAAATAAGGTAAATTTGTAATAAAATATATGTAAGAATACACATAAAATAATATAAATTTGTATGAAAATATAAATACAAATACACATAAAATAACATGAATTTGTATAAAATGTTTCAAAATATATACGAATACACACAATAAAATAACGTAAATTTTTATGAAAATGTATAAAATAGTTTAAATACGTAGAAAAATATATATACAATATACACATAAAATAATGTAAATTCTTAAAAAATTAAATACACAAAATTCCAATAAAAGAATGTATATTTGTAGGAAAATATATATACAAAAAACAAATAAAATAACTAGAATTTGTATAAAAATATACACAAATACACAGAAATAATTTAAATTTGTTTGAAAATAGATATGCAAAATACACATAAAGTTAGGCAAATTTGTATTGAAATACATATACAAAACTCACATAAAATAATGTAAATTTGTATGAATATATATATAAAAATACATATAAAATCACGTAAATTTGGATAAAATATATATATACAAAATATACATTAAATATTTTAAATATGTATAAAAATATATTATATTATATATATTTTTATTGATATTTGCGTTATTTATGTGTATTTTGTATATGTTTTCATAGAAATTTACATTATTTTATTGGTATTTTGTCTATTTATTTTGATACGAACTACATGATTATTTGTGTATTTTTTACATTTTTTTATACGTATTTACATTATATAATGTGTATTTTGTTTATATATTTTTATACAAATTTACGTTATTATATGTGTATTTGTATAGTTATTTTGATACAAATTTACATTATTTTATGTATTTTGTATATATATTTCAATTCAAATTTAGCTTATTTTATGTGTATGTTGTATATCTATTTATTTTAATACAAAATCAAATATTTTATGTTTTTTTGTATATATATTTTATAAAAAATGAGTTATTTTATGGGTATTTTGCATCTTAATTTTCATACAAATTTACATTATTTTATTAATATTTTCTGTATTTATTTTGATACGATTTTACATTATTTTATTTGTGTTTTGTATATATTTTTTTATACATATTTACATTATTTAATGTGTTTTTTGTATATATATTTGATACAAATTTACGTTATTTTAAGTCTATATGTTTATATATTTTCATTCAAATTTACATTATTTTATGTGTATTTTGTATATGTATTTCAATTCAAATTTACCTAATTTTATATGTTTTTTGTATATTTATTTTCATACAAGTTTAAATTATTTTTGTGTATTTTTGTTTATAGTTTTATACAAATTTAGGTTATTTTATGTGTATTTTGTATATCTATTTTCATACAAATACACATTCTTTTCATGATATTTTGTTTATTTATTTTGACACGAATTAACATTATTTAATGTGTATTTTGTATATATATTTTTATATGTATTTACATTATTTCAAGAGTATTTTGTATATAAATTTTTATAGAAATCTGCGTTATTTTATGTGTATTCGTATATATATTTTGAAACAAATTTACATTGTTTTATGTGTATTTTGCATATTTTTTCAATATAAATATACCTTATTGTATGTGTATTTTGTATATTATTTTTAATACAAATTTAATTAATCTATGTGTATTTTTGTATATGTATTTTTATAAAAATATATAATTAGTTAAATTTGTATTTAAATACATGTACAAAATACATAAAATAATGTAAATTTGTATGAAATGAAAACAAATTCACATAAAATAACGTACATTTGTATAAAATAGATATACAAAATAAGTTTATGTGTATTTTGTATATTGATTTTCATACTAATTTAAATTATTTTTGTGTATTTTTGTATATAGTTTTATACAAACTTAGGTTATTTTATGAGTATTTTGTATATCTATTTTCATACAAATACACATTCTTTTATTGATATTTTGTTTATTTATTTTGACGAGAATTTAAATTATTTAATGTGTATTTTGTATATATATTTTTATACGTATTTACATCATTTCATGTGTATTTTGTATATATCTTTCTATAGAAATCTACGTTATATTATGTGTATTCGTATATCGATTTTTAAACAAATTTACACTTTTATGTGTATTTTGCAAATTTTTTCAATACAAATTTACTTTATTGTATATGCATTTTGTATATTAATTTTAATACAAATTTAATTATTATATGTATATTTTTGTATATGTATTTTTATAAAATATATGCTTTATTTTATGGGTATTTTGCATCTTTATTTTCATACAAATTTACGTTATTTTATTGATATTCTGCTCATTCATTTTGATACGATTTCACATTATTCTATGTGTATTTTGTATATATTTTTCAAACAAATTTATGTTATTTATGAGTATTTGTTTATATATTCTGACACAAATTTACAATATTTTATGGGTATTTTGTATATATATTTCAAAAGAAATTTACCTATTTTATGTGTATTATGAATATCTATTTTCATACAAACTCAAATTATTTTATTTATTTTTGTATATATTTCAATACAAATTTTAGTTATGTTATGTGTATTTTGTAAATCTATTTTCAATCAAATATATATTATTTTATTGGTATTTTGTTGATTTATATTGATACGAATTTACATTATTTTATATGTACTTTTTACATATATTTTTATACGCATTTACATTATTTAATATTTATTTTGTATATATAATTTTATACAAATTCATGGTATTTTATGTGTATTTGTATATATATTTTCACATAAATTTACATTATTTTATGTATATTTTGTACATATATTTCATTACAAATTTACCTTATTTTATGTTTATTTTGTATATGTATTTTGTACATTTATATTTATACAAATACACATTCTTTTATTGATATTTTGTTTATTTATTTTGTTTCGAATTTATATTATTTTACGTGTATTCTGTTTACATTTTTTTATACGTATTTACCTAATTTTATGTGTATTTTGTATATATATTTTTATAGAGATCTACGTTATTTTATGTGTATTCGTATATATATTTTGAAACAAATTTACTTTGTTTTATATGTATTTTTGCATATCTCTTTCAATAGAAGTTTACCTTATTGTATGTGCATTTTGTACATTTATTTCAATACAAATTTAAATATTTTATGTGTATTTTGGTATATATATTTTTATAAGAAATGCGCTATTTGATGGGAATTTTGCATCTTTATTTTCATACAAATTTACATTATTTTATTAATATTCGGTGTATTTATTTTGATTCGATCTTACATTATTCTATTTGTTTTTTCTATATATTTTTTTTATACATATTTACATTATTTAATGAATATCTTGCATATATATTTCATACAAATTTATTATCTATTATTTATTTTCATACAAATACACATTCTTTTCATGATATTTTGTTTATTTATTTTGACACGAATTTACAATACCTAATTTGTATTTTATATATATATTTTTATACGTATTTACATAATTTCATGTGTATTTTGAATATATATATCTATAGAAATCTAGGTTATTTTATGTGTATTCGTATATATATTTTGAAACAAATTTACAATGTTTTATTTGTATTTTGCGTTTTTTTTCAATACAAATTTACCTTATTGTATGTGTGCATTTTGTATATTAATTTTAATACAAATTTAATTATTCTATGTGTATTTTTGTGTATGTATTTAAAAAAAAAATGCTTTATCTGATGGGTATTTTGCATCTTTGTTTTCATACAAATTTAAATTATTTTATTGATATTCTGTGTACCTATTTTGATACGATTTTACATTATTCTATGTATGACAAAAATAAATACAGAATACACAAAAATAGATATGCAAAATACATATAAACAATGGAAATTTGTCTCAAAATATATATACGAATACACATGACATGGTGTATTTATTTTGATACGATCTTACATTATTCTATTTGTTTTTTGTATATATATTTTTATACATATTTACATTATTTAATGTATATCTTGCATATATATTTCATACAAATTTATTATCTATTATTTATTTTTATACAAATACACATTCTTTTCATGATATTTTGTTTATTTATTTTGACACGAATTTACATTACTTAATTTGTATTTTATATATATATTTTTATACGTATTTACATAATTTCATGTGTATTTTGTATATATATTTCAATAGAAATCTACGTTATTTTATGTGTATTCGTATATATATTTTGAAACAAATTTACACTTTTTTATTTGTATTTTGCGTTTTTTTTCTATACAAATTTACCTTATTGTATGTGTGCATTTTGTATATTAATTTTAATACAAATTTAATTATTCTATGTGTATTTTTGTATATGTATTTAAAAAAAAATGCTTTATCTTATGGGTATTTTGCATCTTTGTTTTCATACAAATTTAAATTATTTTATTGATATTCTGTGTACTTATTTTGATACGATTTTACATTATTCTATGTATAACAAAAATAAATACAGAATACACAAAAATAGATATGCAAAATACATATAAACAATGTAAATTTGTTTCAAAATATATATACGAATACACATGACACGGGTATTTTGAATCTTAATTTTCATACAAATTTACATTATTTTATTAATATTTTCTGTATTCATTTTGATAAGATTTTACATTATTTTATTTGTGTTTTGTTTATATTTTTTTATACATATTTACATTATTTAAAGTGTTTTTTGTATACATATTTGATACAAATTTACGTTATTTTAAGTCTATATGTTTATATATTTTCATTCAAATTTACATTATTTTATGTGTATTTTGTATATGTATTTCAATACAAATTTACTTATTTTTATGTTTTTTGTATATTTATTTTCATACAAGTTTAAATTATTTTTTGTTTATTTTTGTATATAGTTTTATACAAATTTAGGTTATTTTATGTGTATTTTGTATATCTATTTTCATACAAATACACATTCTTTTCATGATATTTTTTTATTTGTTTGACATAAATTAACATTATTTAATGTGTATTTGTATATATATTTTTATACGTATTTACATTATTTCAAGTGTATTTTGTATATATATTTCTATAGAAATCTACGTTATTTTATGTGTATTCGTATATATATTTTGAAACAAATTTACATTGTTTTATGTGTATTTTGCATATTTTTTCAATACAAATTTAAATTATTGTATGTGCATTTTGTATATTAATTTTAATACAAATTTGATTAATCTATGTGTATTTTTGTGTATGTATTTTTATAAAAATATGCTTTATTTTATGGGTATTTTGCATCTTTATTTTCATACAAATTTACATTATTTTATTGATATTCTGTGTATTTATTTGGTATGATTTTACATTATTCTATGTGTATTTTGTATATATATTTTATATAAAATGTATTTGTTTTCATTTCATACAAATCTACATTATTTTATGTGTTTTTTGTACATGTATTTAAATACAAATTTAACTAGTTATATGTGTATTTTGTATATCTATTTTGTATGTATATTTTCATAGAAATTTTCTCTATTTTATGAGTATTCGTATATATATTTTGATACAAATTTACATCATTGATGTGTATTTTCCATATCTATTTCAATACAAATTTTCTTAATTGTACGTGCATTTTGTATATTTATTTTAATACAAATTTAATTATTTTATATGTATTTTTGTATATATATTTTTATGCAAATATGCGTTATTATATGGATATTTTGCAGCTTTATTTTCATACAAATTTACATTATTTTATTGATATTCTCTTTATTTATTTTGATACGATTTAACATTATTCTATGTGTATTTTGTATATTTTTTTTTACATATTTACATTATTTAAGGTTTATTTTGTATATATATTTTATCCAAATTTACATTATTTTATGTGTATTTGTTTATATATTTCTATACAAATTTACATTATTTTATGTGTATTTTGTATATACATTTTCATAAAAAAATTACGTTATTTTATTGTGTGTATTCGTATATATTTTGATACAAATTTTATACAAATTCATGTTATTTAATGTGTATTTGTATATATATTTTCATACAAATTTACCTTATTTTATGTTTATTTTGTATATTTATTTCATTCAATTTTAAATTATTTTATATGTATATTTGTATTTGTATTTAGGTTATTTTATGTGTATTTTGTATATATATTTTCATCCAAAATTACATTATTATATTGGTATTTTCTTAATTTAATTCGATACGAGTTTAGATTATTTCATAGGTATTTTGTATACATATTTTTATACTCATTTACATTATCTAATGTGTGTTTTGTATATATATTTTTATGCAAATTTATTTTATGTTCTTTTTTGTACATATACTTTTATAGAAATATGCGTTATTTTATGTATATAGTTTTATATAAATTAACGTTATTTTATGTGCATTTTGTATATTTATATTTATACAAATACACATTCTTTTATTGCTATATTGTTTATTTATATTTATACGAATTTACATTATTTTATGTGTATTTTGTATACATTTTTTATACGTATTTACTTAATTTTATGTGTATTTTGTATATGTATTTTTATAGAAATCTACGTTATTTTATGTGTATTCGCATATATATTTTGAAACAAATTTACATTATTTTATATGTATTTTGCATATCTATTTCAATACAAATTTACCTTATTGTATGTGCATTTTGTATATTTATTTTGATACAAATTCAAATATTTTATGTGTATTTTGGTATCAATAATTTTATAAAAAATGCGTTATTTTATAGGTATTTTGCATCTTAATTTTCATACAAATTTACATTATTTTATTAATATTCTGTGTATATATTTTGATACGATTTTACCTTATTCTATTTGTTATTTTTATACATATTTACATTATTTAATGTGTATTTTGTATATATATTTCATACAAATTTACGTTATTATATGTGTATTTGTTTATATATTTTCTTTCAAATTTACATTATTTTATGTGCATTTTGTATATGTATTTCAATAGAAATTAACCTAATTTTATGTGTATTTTGTATATTTCTTTTCATACAAATTTAAATTATTTTTGTGTATTTTTGTATATAGTTTTATACAAATTTAGGATATTTTATGTACGCATTTACATTATTTAATGTGTGTTTTGTATATATATTTTCATCCAAAGTTAATTTAATTTACGTTCGTTTTTGGACATATATTTTTATAGAAATTAGCTTTATTTTATATGTATTTGTATATGTTTTCTCATACAAATTTACATTATTTTATTGCTATTTTGTTTATTTAGTTTGATACGAGTTACATGATTATATATGTATTTTGTACATATTTTTTATACGTATTTACATTACTTAATGTGTATTTTGTTTATATATTTTTAAACAAATTTACGTTATTATATGTATTTTTATAAATATTTTGATACAAATTTACATTATTTTATGTATTTTGTATATACATTTCAATTCAAATTTAGCTTATTTTATCTGTATTTTGTATATCTATTTTCATACGAATTTAATTACTTCAATGTATTTTTGTATATAGTTTTATACAAATTTACGTTATTTTATGAGTATTTTGTATATTTATATTTATACAAATACACATTCTTTTATTGGTATTTTGTTTATTTATTTTGATACGAATTTACATTATTTTATGTGTATTTTGTATACATTTTTTTATACGTATTTACTTCATTTTACGTGTATTTTGTATATATTTTTATACAAATCTACGTTATTTTATGTGTATTCGTATATATATTTTAAAACAAATTTACATTGTTTTATATGTATTTTGCATATCTATTTCAATACAGATTTACCTTATTGTATGTGTATTTTGTATATTTATTTTAATACAAATAATTTTTTTATGTGTATTTTTGTATATATATTTTATGGGTATTTTGCTTCTTTATTTTCATACAAATTTACATTATTTTATTAATATTCTGTGTATATATTTTGATACGATTTTACATTATTCTATTTGTGTTTTGTATATATTTTTTTTATACAAATTTACGTTATTTTAAGTGTATTTGTTTATGTATTTTCATTCAAATTTACAGTATTTTATATGTATTTTGTATATGTATTTCAATACAAATTTACCTAATTTTATGTGTATTTTGTATATTTATTTTCATACAAATTTAAATTATTTTTGTGTATTATTGTATATAGTTTTATACAAATTTATGTTATCTTATGTGTATTTTGTATATTTATTTTCATACAAATACACATTCTTTCATTGACATTTTGTTTATTTATTTTGACGCGAATTTACATTATTTAATGTGTATTTTGTATCTATATTTTTATACGTATTTACATCCTTTCATGTGTATTTTGTATATTTATAAAAAATGCGTTATTTTATGGGTATTTTGCATCTCTATTTTCATACAAATTTACATTATTTTATTTACATTCTGTGTATTTATTTGAATACGATTTTACATTATTCTATTTGTGTTTTGTATATATATTTTTTATACATATTTACATTATTTAATGAGTATTTTTTATATATATTTAATACAAATTTATGTTAATTTAAGTGTATTTGTTTATATATTTTCATTCAAATTTACGATATTTTATGTGTATTTTGTATATGTATTTCTTTACAAATTTACCTAATTTTATGTGTATTTTGTATATTTATTTTCATAGAAATTTAACTTATGTTTGTGTATTTTTATATAGTTTTATACAAATTTACGTTATTTTATGTGTATTTTGTATATGTATTTTCATACAAATACACATTCTTTTATTGATATTTTAATTATTTATTTTGACAAGAATTTACATTATTTAATGTGTATTTTGTATATATATTTTATACGTATTTACAACATTTCATGTGAATTTTGTATATATATTTCTATAGAAATCTACGTTATTTTATGTGTATTCGTATATATATTTTGAAACAAATCTACATTATTTTATGTGTATTTTGTATATATATTTCATTATAAATTTGCCTTATTTTAAGTTTATTTTATATCTATTTTCATTCAAATTCAAATCATTTTATGTGTATATATTTATTTGTATTTACGTTATTTTATGTGTATTTTCTATATATATTTTCATTCAAAATTACATTATTTTATCGGTATTTTGTTCATTTATTTCGATACGAATTTAGATTATTTCATGTGTATTTTCTATACATATACATATAGAGTAAATTTCTATGAAAATATATATTCAAAATACATATAAAATTATGTAAATAAGTATAAAAATATATATCAAATAATTCATTTTATGTGTATTTTGTATATATTTTTATAGAAATCAACGTTATTTTATGTGTATTCGTATATATTTTGAAACAAATTTACATTTTTTATATGTTTTTTGCATATCTATTTCAGTACAAATTTACCTTACAGTATGTGCATTTTTTATATTTATTTTAATACAAATTTTAATATTTTATGTATTTATATATATATATATAGATATATATATATATATATATATATATATATATATATATATATATATATATATATATATATATATATATATATATATATATATATATATATATATATATATATATATATATATATATATATATATATATATATATTTATAAAAAAATGCGTTATTTTGTGGCTATTTTGCATTTTTATTTTCATACAAATTTACATTATTTTATTAATATTCTGTGTATTTATTTTGATACGATTTTACATTATTCTATTTGTGTTTTGAATATATTTTTTTATACATATTTACATTATTTAATTAGTATTTTGTATATATATTTGATACAAATTTACGTTATTTTAAGTGTATATGTTTATATATTTTCATTCAAACTTCCATTATTTTATGTGTATTTTGTATATGTATTTCAATACAAATTTACCTAATTTTATGTGTATTTTGTATATTTATTTTCATACAAATTTAAATTATTTTTGTGTATTTTTGTATATAGTTTTATACAAACTTAGGTTATTTTATGAGTATTTTGTATATCTATTTTCATACAAATACACATTCTTTTATTGATATTTTGTTTATTTATTTTGACGAGAATTTAAATTATTTAATGTGTATTTTGTATATATATTTTTATACGTATTTACATCATTTCATATGTATTTTGTATATATATTTCTATAGAAATCTACGTTATATTATGTGTATTCGTATATAGATTTTTAAACAAATTTACACTTTTATGTGTATTTTGCATATTTTTTCAATACAAATTTACCTTATTGTATATGCATTTTGTATATTAATTTTAATAGAAATTTAATTAGTGTATGTGTATTTTTGTATATGTACTTTTATAAAAAATATGCTTTATTTTATGGGTATTTTGCATCTTTATTTTCATACAAATTTACATTATTTTATTGATATTCTGCTCATTCATTTTGATACGATTTGACATTTTTCTATGTGTATTTTGTATATATTTTCTATACAAATTTACGTTATTTTATGTGTATTTCTTTATATATTTTGACACAAATTTACAATATTTGATGGGTATTTTGTATATATATTTCAAAAGAAATTTACCTAGTTTTATGTGTATTTTGTATATCTATTTTCATACAAATTCAAATTATTTATATGTATTTTTGTATATATTTCAATACAAATTTTAGTTATGTTATGTGTATTTTGTAAATCTATTTTCATTCAAATATATATTATTTTATTGGTATTTTGTTGATTTATATTGATACGAATTTACATTATTTTATATGTACTTTTTATATATATTTTTATACGCATTTACATTATTTAATATTTATTTTGAATATATAATTTTATACAAATTCATGGTATTTTATGTGTATTTGTATATATATTTTCATATAAATTTACATTATTTTATGTGTATTTTGTACATATATTTCATTACAAATTTACCTTATTTTATTTTTATTTTTTATGTGTATTTTGTATATTTATATTTATCCAAATACAGATTCTTTTATTGGTATTTTGTTTATTTATTTTAAATCGAATTACATGATTATATGTGTATTTTGTACACATTTTTTATACGTTTTACACATTTTTGCATCTTAATTTTCATTTTATATGTACTTTGTATATATATTTTTATACGCTCTTACATTATTTAATATTTATTTTGAATATAATTTTTTATACAAATTCATGGCATTTTATGTGTATTTGTATATATATTTTCATATACATTTCATTACATTATTGTATGTGTATTTTGTACATATATTTTATTACAAATCTACCTTATTTTATGTTTATTTTATATGTGTATTTTGTATATTTATATTTATCCAAATACACTTTCTTTTATTGGTATTTTGTTTATTTAATGAGTATTTTTTATATATATTTTATACAAATTTATGTTAATTTAAGTGTATTTGTTTATATATTTTCATTCAAATTTACATTATTTTATGTGTATTTTGTATATGTATTTCTTTACAAATTTACCTAATTTTATGTGTATTTTGTATATTTATTTTCATACAAATTTAACTTATTTTTGTGTATTTTTATATATAGTTTTAAACAAATTTACGTTATTTTATGTGTATTTTGTATATGTATTTTCATACAAATACACATTCTTTTATTGATATTTTAATTATTTATTTTTTGACACGAATTTACATTATTTAATGTGTATTTAGTATATATATTTTTATACGTATTTACAACATTTCATGTATATTTTGTATATATATTTCTATAGAAATCTACGTTATATTATGTGTATTCGTATATATATTTTGAAACAAATCTACATTATTTTATGTGTATTTTGTATATATATTTCATTATAAATTTGCCTTATTTTAAGTTTATTTTTATATCTTTTTTCATTCAAATTCAAATCATTTTATGTGTATATATTTATTTGTATTTACGTTATTTTATGTGTATTTTCTATATATATTTTCATTCAAAATTACATTATTTTATCGGTATTATGTTCATTTATTTCGATACGAATTTAGATTATTTCATAGGTATTTTGTATACATATTTTTATACTCATTTACATTATCTAATGTGTGTTTTGTATATATATTTTTATGCAAATTTATTTTATGTTCTTTTTGTACATATATTTTTATAGAAATTTGCGTTATTTTATGTATATAGTTTTATATAAATTAACGTTATTTTATGTGCATTTTGTATATTTATATTTATACAAATACACATTCTTTTATTGCTATATTGTTTATTTATATTTATACGAATTTACATTATTTTATGTGTATTTTGTATACATTTTTTATACGTATTTACTTAATTTTATGTGTATTTTGTATATGTATTTTTATAGAAATCTACGTTATTTTATGTGTATTCGCATATATATTTTGAAACAAATTTACATTATTTTATATGTATTTTGCATATCTATTTCAATACAAATTTACCTTATTGTATGTGCATTTTGTATATTTATTTTGATACAAATTCAAATATTTTATGTGTATTTTGGTATCAATAATTTTATAAAAATGCGTTATTTTATAGGTATTTTCATCTTAATTTTCATACAAATTTACATTATTTTATTAATATTCTGTGTATATATTTTGATACGATTTTACATTATTCTATTTGTGTTTTGTATATATTTTTTATACATATTTACATTATTTAATGTGTATTTTGTATATATATTTCATACAAATTTACGTTATTATATGTGTATTTGTTTATATATTTTCTTTCAAATTTACATTATTTTATGTGTATTTTGTATATGTATTTCAATAGAAATTAACCTAATTTTATGTGTATTTTGTATATTTCTTTTCATACAAATTTAAATTATTTTGTGTATTTTTGTATATAGTTTTATACAAATTTAGGTTATTTTATGTACGCATTTACATTATTTAATGTGTGTTTTGTATATATATTTTCATCCAAAGTTAATTTAATTTACGTTCATTTTCGGACATATATTTTTATAGAAATTAGCTTTATTTTATTTGTATTTGTATATGTTTTCTCACAAATTTACATTATATTATTGCTATTTTGTTTATTTAGTTTGATACGAATTACATGATTATATGTGTATTTTGTACATATTTTTTATACGTATTTACATTACTTAATGTGTATTTTGTTTATATATTTTTAAACAAATTTACTTTATTATATGTATTTTTATAAATATTTTGATACAAATTTACATTATTTTATGTATTTTGTATATACATTTCAATTCAAATTTAGCTTATTTTATCTGTATTTTGTATATCTATTTTCATACGAATTTAATTACTTCTCTGTATTTTTGTATATAGTTTTATACAAATTTACGTTATTTTATGAGTATTTTGTATATTTATATTTATACAAATACACATTCTTTTATTGGTATTTTGTTTATTTATTTTGATATGAATTTACATTATTTTATGTGTATTTTGTATACATTTTTTTATACGTATTTACTTCATTTTACGTGTATTTTGTATATATTTTTATACAAATCTACGTTATTTTATGTGTATTCGTATATATATTTTGAAACAAATTTACATTGTTTTATATGTATTTTGCATATCTATTTCAATACAGATTTACCTTATTGTATGTGTATTTTGTATATTTATTTTAATACAAATAAAAATTTTTATGTGTATTTTTGTATATATATTTTATGGGTATTTTGCTTCTTTATTTTCATACAAATTTACATTATTTTATTAATATTCTGTGTATATATTTTGATACGATTTTACATTATTCTATTTGTGTTTTGTATATATTTTTTTATACAAATTTACGTTATTTTAAGTGTATTTGTTTATGTATTTTCATTCAAATTTACAGTATTTTATGTGTATTTTGTATATGTATTTCAATACAAATTTACCTAATTTTATGTGTATTTTGTATATTTATTTTCATACAAATTTAAATTATTTTTGTGTATTATTGTATATAGTTTTATACAAATTTATGTTATCTTATGTGTATTTTGTATATTTATTTTCATACAAATACACATTCTTTTTTTGACATTTTGTTTATTTATTTTGACGCGAATTTACATTATTTAATGTGTATTTTGAAAATATATATTTTTATACGTATTTACATCCTTTCATGTGTATTTTGTATATTTATAAAAAATGCGTTATTTTATGGGTATTTTGCATCTCTATTTTCATACAAATTTACATTATTTTATTTACATTCTGTGTATTTATTTTAATACGATTTTACATTATTCTATTTGTGTTTTGTATATATATTTTTTATACATATTTACATTATTTAATGAGTATTTTTTATATATATTTTTTACAAATTTATGTTAATTTAAGTGTATTTGTATATATATTTTCATTCAAATTTACGATATTTTATGTGTATTTTGTATATGTATTTCTTTACAAATTTACCTAATTTTATGTGTATTTTGTATATTTATTTTCATAGATATTTAACTTATGTTTGTGTATTTTTATATATAGTTTTATACAAATTTACGTTATTTTATGTGTATTTTGTATATGTATTTTCATACAAATACACATTCTTTTATTGATATTTTAATTATTTATTTTGACAAGAATTTACATTATTTAATGTGTATTTTGTATATATATTTTATACGTATTTACAACATTTCATGTGAATTTTGTATATATATTTCTATAGAAATCTACGTTATTTTATGTGTATTCGTATATATATTTTGAAACAAATCTATATTATTTTATGTGTATTTTGTATATATATTTCATTATAAATTTGCCTTATTTTAAGTTTATTTTTATATCTATTTTCATTCAAATTCAAATCATTTTATGTGTATATATTTATTTGTATTTACGTTATTTTATGTGTATTTTCTATATATATTTTCATTCAAAATTACATTATTTTATCGGTATTTTGTTCATTTATTTCGATACGAATTTAGATTATTTCATGTGTATTTTCTATACATATACATATAGAGTAAATTTCTATGAAAATATATATTCAAAATACATATAAAATTATGTAAATAAGTATAAAAATATATATATCAAATAATTCATTTTATGTGTATTTTGTATATATTTTTATAGAAATCAACGTTATTTTATGTGTATTCGTATATATATTTTGAAACAAATTTACATTATTTTATATGTATTTTGCATATCTATTTCAATACAAATTTACCTTACAGTATGTGCATTTTTTATATTTATTTTAATACAAACTCTAATATTTTATTTGTATATATATATATATATATATATATATATATATATATATATATATATATATATATATATATATATATATATATATATATATATATATATATATATATATATATATATATATATATATATATATATATATATATATTTATTAAAAAAAATGCGTTATTTTTGGCTATTTTGCATTTTTATTTTTATACAAATTTACATTATTTTATTAATATTCTGTGTATTTATTTTGATACGATTTTACATTATTCTATTTGTGTTTTGAATATATTTTTTTTATACATATTTACATTATTTAATTAGTATTTTGTATATATATTTGATACAAATTTACGTTATTTTAAGTGTATATGTTTATATATTTTCATTCAAACTTCCATTATTTTATGTGTATTTTGTATATGTATTTCAATACAAATTTACCTAATTTTATGTGTATTTTGTATATTTATTTTCATACAAATTTAAATTATTTTTTTTGTATTTTTGTATATAGTTTTATACAAACTTAGGTTATTTTATGAGTATTTTGTATATCTATTTTCATACAAATACACATTCTTTTATTGATATTTTGTTTATTTATTTTGACGAGAATTTAAATTATTTAATGTGTATTTTGTATATATATTTTTATACGTATTTACATCATTTCATGTGTATTTTGTATATACATTTCTATAGAAATCTACGTTATATTATGTTTATTCGTATATAGATTTTCAAACAAATTTACACTTTTCTGTGTATTTTGCATATTTTTTCAATACAAATTTACCATATTGTATATGCATTTTCTATATTAATTTTAATACAAATTTAATTATTCTATGTGTATTTTTGTATATGTATTTTTATAAAAATATGCTTTATTTTATGGGTATTTTGCATCTTTATTTTCATACAAATTTACGTTATTTTATTGATATTCTGCTCATTCATTTTGATACGATCTGACATTATTCTATGTGTATTTTGTAAATATTTTTCATACAAATTTACGTTATTTTATGTGTATTTGTTTATATATTTTGACACAAATTTACAATATTTTATGGGTATTTTGTATATATATTTCAAAAGAAATTTACCTATTTTTATGTGTATTTTGAATATCTATTTTCACACAAACTCAAATTATTTTTATGTATTTTTGTATATATTTCAATACAAATTTTAGTTATGTTATGTGTATTTTGTAAATCTATTTTCATTCAAATATATATTATTTTATTGGTATTTTGTTGATTTATATTGATACGAATTTACATTATTTTATATGTACTTTTTATATATATTTTTATACGCATTTACATTATTTAATATTTATTTTGAATATATAATTTTATACAAATTCATGGTATTTTATGTGTATTTGTATATATATTTTCATATAAATTTACATTATTTTATGTGTATTTTGTACATATATTTCATTACAAATTTACCTTATTTTATGTTTATTTTTTATGTGTATTTTGTATATTTATATTTATCCAAATACAGATTCTTTTATTGGTATTTTGTTTATTTATTTTAAATCGAATTACATGATTATATGTGTATTTTGTACACATTTTTTTATACGTTTTTACACATTTTTTGCATCTTAATTTTCATTTTATATGTACTTTGTATATATATTTTTATACGCTCTTACATTATTTAATATTTATTTTGAATATAATTTTTTATACAAATTCATGGTATTTTATGTGTATTTGTATATATATTTTCATATACATTTCATTACATTATTGTATGTGTATTTTGTACATATATTTTATTACAAATCTACCTTATTTTATGTTTATTTTATATGTGTATTTTGTATATTTATATTTATCCAAATACACTTTCTTTTATTGGTATTTTGTTTATTTAATGAGTATTTTTTATATATATTTTATACAAATTTATGTTAATTTAAGTGTATTTGTTTATATATTTTCATTCAAATTTACATTATTTTATGTGTATTTTGTATATGTATTTCTTTACAAATTTACCTAATTTTATGTGTATTTTGTATATTTATTTTCATACAAATTTAACTTATTTTTGTGTATTTTTATATATAGTTTTAAACAAATTTACGTTATTTTATGTGTATTTTGTATATGTATTTTCATACAAATACACATTCTTTTATTGATATTTTAATTATTTATTTTGACACGAATTTACATTATTTAATGTGTATTTAGTATATATATTTTTATACGTATTTACAACATTTCATGTATATTTTGTATATATATTTCTATAGAAATCTACGTTATATTATGTGTATTCGTATATATATTTTGAAACAAATCTACATTATTTTATGTGTATTTTGTATATATATTTCATTATAAATTTGCCTTATTTTAAGTTTATTTTTATATCTATTTTCATTCAAATTCAAATCATTTTATGTGTATATATTTATTTGTATTTACGTTATTTTATGTGTATTTTCTATATATATTTTCATTCAAAATTACATTATTTTATCGGTATTGTGTTCATTTATTTCGATACGAATTTAGATTATTTCATAGGTATTTTGTATACATATTTTTATACTCATTTACATTATCTAATGTGTGTTTTGTATATATATTTTTATGCAAATTTATTTTATGTTCTTTTTTGTACATATATTTTTATAGAAATTTGCGTTATTTTATGTATATAGTTTTATATAAATTAACGTTATTTTATGTGCATTTTGTATATTTATATTTATACAAATACACATTCTTTTATTGCTATATTGTTTATTTATATTTATACGAATTTACATTATTTTATGTGTATTTTGTATACATTTTTTTATACGTATTTACTTAATTTTATGTGTATTTTGTATATGTATTTTTATAGAAATCTACGTTATTTTATGTGTATTCGCATATATATTTTGAAACAAATTTACATTATTTTATATGTATTTTGCATATCTATTTCAATACAAATTTACCTTATTGTATGTGCATTTTGTATATTTATTTTGATACAAATTCAAATATTTTATGTGTATTTTGGTATCAATAATTTTATAAAAAATGCGTTATTTTATAGGTATTTTGCATCTTAATTTTCATACAAATTTACATTATTTTATTAATATTCTGTGTATATATTTTGATACGATTTTACATTATTCTATTTGTGTTTTGTATATATTTTTTTATACATATTTACATTATTTAATGTGTATTTTGTATATATATTTCATACAAATTTACGTTATTATATGTGTATTTGTTTATATATTTTATTCAAATTTACATTATTTTATGTGTATTTTGTATATGTATTTCAATAGAAATTAACCTAATTTTATGTGTATTTTGTATATTTCTTTTCATAAAAATTTAAATTATTTTTTGTGTATTTTTGTATATAGTTTTATACAAATTTAGGTTATTTTATGTACGCATTTACATTATTTAATGTGTGTTTTGTATATATATTTTCATCCAAAGTTAATTTAATTTACGTTCATTTTTGGACATATATTTTTATAGAAATTAGCTTTATTTTATATGTATTTGTATATGTTTTCTCATACAAATTTACATTATTTTATTGCTATTTTGTTTATTTAGTTTGATACGAATTACATGATTATATGTGTATTTTGTACATATTTTTTATACGTATTTACATTACTTAATGTGTATTTTGTTTATATATTTTTAAACAAATTTACGTTATTATATGTATTTTATAAATATTTTATACAAATTTACATTATTTTATGTTTTTTGTATATACATTTAAATTCAAATTTAGCTTATTTTATCTGTATTTTGTATATCTATTTTCATACGAATTTAATTACTTCTCTGTATTTTTGTATATAGTTTTATACAAATTTACGTTATTTTATGAGTATTTTGTATATTTATATTTACACAAATACACATTCTTTTATTGGTATTTTGTTTATTTATTTTGATACGAATTTACATTATTTTATGTGTATTTTGTATATATTTTTTATACGTATTTACTTCATTTTACGTGTATTTTGTTTATATTTTTATACAAATCTACGTTATTTTATGTGTATTCGTATATATATTTTGAAACAAATTTACATTGTTTTATATGTATTTTGCATATCTATTTCAATACAGATTTACCTTATTGTATGTGTATTTTGTATATTTATTTTAATACAAATAAAAAATTTTATGTGTATTTTTGTATATATATTTTATGGGTATTTTGCTTCTTTATTTTCATACAAATTTACATTATTTTATTAATATTCTGTGTATATATTTTGATACGATTTTACATTATTCTATTTGTGTTTTGTATATATCTTTTTTTATACAAATTTACGTTATTTTAAGTGTATTTGTTTATGTATTTTCATTCAAATTTACAGCATTTTATGTGTATTTTGTATATGTATTTCAATACAAATTTACCTAATTTTATGTGTATTTTGTATATTTATTTTCATACAAATTTAAATTATGTTTGTGTATTATTGTATATAGTTTTATACAAATTTATGTTATCTTATGTGTATTTTGTATATTTATTTTCATACAAATACACATTCTTTTATTGACATTTTGTTTATTTATTTTGACGCGAATTTACATTATTTAATGTGTATTTTGTATATATATTTTTATACGTATTTACATCCTTTCATGTGTATTTTGTATATTTATAAAAAATGCGTTATTTTATGGGTATTTTGCATCTCTATTTTCATACAAATTTACATTATTTTATTTACATTCTGTGTATTTATTTTAATAGGATTTTACATTATTCTATTTGTGTTTTGTATATATATTTTTTATACATATTTACATTATTTAATGAGTATTTTTTATATATATTTTATACAAATTTATGTTATTTTAAGTGTATTTGTTTATATATTTTCATTCAAATTTACGATATTTTATGTGTATTTTGTATATGTATTTCTTTACAAATTTACCTAATTTTATGTATATTTTGTATATTTATTTTCATAGAAATTTAACTTATGTTTGTGTATTTTTATATATAGTTTTATACAAATTTACGTTATTTTATGTGTATTTTGTATATGTATTTTCATACAAATACACATTCTTTTATTGATATTTTAATTATTTATTTTGACAAGAATTTACATTATTTAATGTGTATTTTGTATATATATTTTTATACGTATTTACAACATTTCATGTGAATTTTGTATATATATTTCTATAGAAATCTACGTTATTTTATGTGTATTCGTATATATATTTTGAAACAAATCTACATTATTTTATGTGTATTTTGTATATATATTTCATTATAAATTTGCCTTATTTTAAGTTTATTTTTATATCTATTTTCATTCAAATTCAAATCATTTTATGTGTATATATTTATTTGTATTTACGTTATTTTATGTTTTTTTTCTATATATATTTTCACTCAAAATTACATTATTTTATCGGTATTTTGTTCATTTATTTCGATACGAATTTAGATTATTTCATGTGTATTTTCTATACATATACATATAGAGTAAATTTCTATGAAAATATATATTCAAAATACATATAAAATTATGTAAATAAGTATAAAAATATATATATCAAATAATTCATTTTATGTTTATTTTGTATATATTTTTATAGAAATCAACGTTATTTTATGTGTATTCGTATATATATTTTGAAACAAATTTACATTATTTTATATGTATTTTGCATATCTATTTCAATACAAATTTACCTTACAGTATGTGCATTTTTTATATTTATTTTAATACAAATTCTAATATTTTATGTGTATTTTGGTATATATATATTTATAAAAAAATGCGTTATTTTGTGGCTATTTTGCATTTTTATTTTCATACAAATTTACATTATTTTATTAATATTCTGTGTATTTATTTTGATACGATTTTACATTATTCTATTTGTGTTTTGAATATATTTTTTTATACATATTTACATTATTTAATTAGTATTTTGTATATATATTTGATACAAATTTACATTATTTTAAGTGTATATGTTTATATATTTTCATTCAAACTTCCATTATTTTATGTGTATTTTGTATATGTATTTCAATACAAATTTACCTAATTTTATGTGTATTTTGTATATTTATTTTCATACAAATTTAAATTATTTTTGTGTATTTTTGTATATAGTTTTATACAAACTTAGGTTATTTTATGAGTATTTTGTATATCTATTTTCATACAAATACACATTCTTTTATTGATATTTTGTTTATTTATTTTGACGAGAATTTAAATTATTTAATGTGTATTTTGTATATATATTTTTATACGTATTTACATCATTTCATATGTATTTTGTATATATATTTCTATAGAAATCTACGTTATATTATGTGTATTCGTATATAGGTTTTTAAACAAATTTACACTTTTATGTGTATTTTGCATATTTTTTCAATACAAATTTACCTTATTGTATATGCATTTTGTATATTAATTTTAATACAAATTTAATTATTCTATGTGTATTTTTGTATATGTATTTTTATAAAAATATGCTTTATTTTATGGGTATTTTGCATCTTTATTTTCATACAAATTTACGTTATTTTATTGATATTCTGCTCATTCATTTTGATACGATCTGACATTATTCTATGTGTATTTTGTAAATATTTTTCATACAAATTTACGTTATTTTATGTGTATTTGTTTATATATTTTGACACAAATTTACAATATTTTATGGGTATTTTGTATATATATTTCAAAAGAAATTTACCTATTTTTATGTGTATTTTGAATATCTATTTTCACACAAACTCAAACTATTTTATGTATTTTGTATATATTTCAATACAAATTTTAGTTATGTTATGTGTATTTTGTAAATCTATTTTCATTCAAATATATATTATTTTATTGGTATTTTGTTGATTTATATTGATACGAATTTACATTATTTTATATGTACTTTTTATATATATTTTTATACGCATTTACATTATTTAATATTTATTTTGAATATATAATTTTATACAAATTCATGGTATTTTATGTGTATTTGTATATATATTTTCATATAAATTTACATTATTTTATGTGTATTTTGTACATATATTTCATTACAAATTTACCTTATTTCATGTTTATTTTTTATGTGTATTTTGTATATTTATATTTATCCAAATACAGATTCTTTTATTGGTATTTTGTTTATTTATTTTAAATCGAATTACATGATTATATGTGTATTTTGTACACATTTTTTATACGTTTTTACACATTTTTTGCATCTTAATTTTCATTTTATATGTACTTTGTATATATATTTTTATACGCTCTTACATTATTTAATATTTATTTTGAATATAATTTTTTATACAAATTCATGGTATTTTATGTGTATTTGTATATATATTTTCATATACATTTCATTACATTATTGTATGTGTATTTTGTACATATATTTTATTACAAATCTACCTTATTTTATATTTATTTTATATGTGTATTTTGTATATTTATATTTATCCAAATACACTTTCTTTTTTTTTTATTTTGTTTATTTAATGAGTATTTTTTATATATATTTTATACAAATTTATGTTAATTTAAGTGTATTTGTTTATATATTTTCATTCAAATTTACATTATTTTATGTGTATTTTGTATATGTATTTCTTTACAAATTTACCTAATTTTATATATTTTTTGTATATTTATTTTCATACAAATTTAACTTATTTTTGTGTATTTTATATATAGTTTTATACAAATTTACGTTATTTTATGTGTATTTTGTATTTATTTACATACAAATACACATTCTTTTATTGATATTTTAATTATTTATTTTGACACGAATTTACATTATTTAATGTGTATTTAGTATATATATTTTTATACGTATTTACAACATTTCATGTATATTTTGTATATATATTTCTATAGAAATCTACGTTATTTTATGTGTATTCGTATATATATTTTGAAACAAATCTACATTATTTTATGTGTATTTTGTATATATATTTCATTATAAATTTGCCTTATTTTAAGTTTATTTTTATATCGATTTTCATTCAAATTCAAATAATTTTATGTGTATATATTTATTTGTATTTACGTATTTTCTATATTTATTTTCATTCAAAATTACATTATTTTATCGGTGTTTTGTTCATTTATTTCGATACGAATTTAGATTATTTCATCTGTATTACATATATATATAGAGAAGATTTCTATGAAAATATATATTCAAAATACATATAAAATTATGTAAATAAGTATAAAAATATATATATCAAATACACCTAAAAAAAATGAAAATTCGTATCAAAATAAATAAATAAATTTCCCATAAAAGAACGTATATTTGTAGGAAAATAAATATACAAAAAACACATAAAATTACGAAAATTTGAATAAAAATATATACAAAAATACACAAAATTAATTTCAATTTGTATGAAAATAGATATACAAAATACACATATAATTAGTTAAATTTGTATTTAAATACATGTACAAAATTCACATAAAATAATGTAAATTTGTATGAAATGAAAACAAATTCACATAAAATAACGTACATTGGTATAAAATAGATATACAAAATATAAATAGAATAATGTAAAATCGTATCAAAATAAATACGGAGAATATCAATAAAATAATGTAATTTTGTATGAAAATAAAGATGCAAAATACCCATAAATAAAGCATATTTTATAAAATACATATACAAAAATACACATAGAATAGCTAAATTTGTATTAAAATTAATATACAAAATGCACGTACAATAAGGTAAATTTGTATTGAAAAATATGCAAAATGCACATAAAACAATTTGTTTCAAAATATATATACGAATACACATAAAATAACGTATATTTCTATAGAAATATATATACAAAATACACATGAAATGACGTAAATACGTATAAAAATATATACAATACACATTAAATAATGTAAATTCGCATCAAAATAAATAAACAAAATATCAATAAAAGAATGTATTTGTATGAAAATAGATATACAAAATACACATAAAATATTGTAAATTTGAATAAAACTCTATACAAAATACACAAAATAATTTAAATTGTATAAAATATATATACAAAATACATGAAATTAGGTAAATTTCTATTGAAATACATATACAAAATACACATAAAATATGTAAATTTGAATAAAATATATAAACAAATACACTTAAATAACAATTTGTATGAAATATATAGAAAATACACATTAAATAATGTAAATTTGTATAAAAATATATACAAAACACAAAATAGAATAAAGTAAAATCGTATCAAAATAAGTACACAGAATATTAATAAAATAATGTAAATTTGTATGAAAATAAAGATGCAAAATACCCATAAAACAACAAAGTATATATACAAAATACCCATAAAATATCTTATATTTAAAAAATATATACAAAATGCACATAAAATAATTAAATTTGTATTAAAATAAATATACAAAATACACATACAATAAGGAATTTTATTGAAATAGATATGCAAAAACACATAAAATAATGAAATTTTTATAAAATATATACGAATACACAATAAATAACGTAAATTTTATGAAATATATATACAAAATACACATAAAATAATGTAAATACATAGAAAAATATATACAAAATACACATAAAATAATATAAATTCGTATCAAAATAAATAAAGAAAATTTCCTCTAAAAGAATCTATATGTGTATAAATATATATACAAAATACAAATAAAAAAATTGTATAAAATATTACAAAATAAACAAAATAATTTAAATTTGTTTGAAAATAGATATGCAAAATGCAAATGAAATTAGGCAAATTTGATTGAAATACATATACAAAATACATAAAATAATGTAAATTTGTATGAAAATATAAACAAATACACATAAGATAACGTAAATTTGTATAAAAATATATACAAAATACATTAAATAATGTAAATATGTCTAAAAAATATATATACAAAATACAGAATAACGTAAAATCGTATCAAAATAAATAAACAGACAATCAATAAAATAATGTAAATTTGTGAAAATAAAGATGCAAAATACCCATATAATAACGCATATTTGTTTAAAATATATATACAAAATACACATAAAATGATTAAATTTGCATCAAAATAAATATACAAAAGGCACATACAATAAAAGAAATTTGTATTGAAATAGATATGCAAATACACATAAATAATGAAATTTGTATCAAAATATATACGAATACACATAAAAATAGTAAATTTCTATGAAAATATATATTCAAAATACTTTTAAAATTATGTAAATAAGTATAAAAATATATATATCAAATACACCTAAAATAATGAAAACTCGTATCAAAATAAATAAGCAAAATTCCGATAAAAGAACGTATATTTGTAGGAAAATAAATATACAAAATTCACATAAAACTACAAAAATTTTAATAAAAATGTATACTAAAATACAACATAATTAATTTCAATTTGTTTGAAAATAGATATACATAATACACATATAATTAGCTAAATTTGTATTTAAATACATGTACAAAATACACATAAAATAATGTAAATTTGTATGAAATGAAAACAAATTCACATAAAATAATGTTCATTTGTATGAAATATATATACAAAATATACATAGAATAATGTAAAATCGTATCAAAATAAATACAAAGAATATCAATAAAATAATGTAAATTTGTATGAAAATAAAGAAGCAAAATACCTATAAAATAAAGCATTTTTTTTATGAAAATACATATACAAAAATACACATAGAATAATTAAATTTGTATTAAAATTAATATACAAAATGCACGTACAATATATATGCAAAATATGCAAAATGCACATAAAACAATGTAAATTTGTTTCAAAATACATATACGAATACACATAAAATAACGTATATATACAAAATACACATGAAATGACGTAAATACGTATAAAAATATATATACACATACACATTAAATAATGAATGTATTCAAAATAAATAAACAAAATTCCAATAAAAAATGTGTATTTGTATGAAAATAGATATACAAAATACACATCAAATATTTTAAAATTTGAATAAAACTCTTATATATAAAATATACACAAAATTAATTTTAATTTGTATGAAAATAAATATACAAAATGCACATACAATAAGGTAAATTTATATTGAAATAGATATACAAAATACATAAAATAATGTAAATTTGTATAAAATGAAATACAATACACATAAAATAACGTTCATTTATATTGAAATATATATACAAAATAAACATAAAATAATGTAAATTTATATCAAAATAAATACACAGAATACAATAAAATAATGTAAATTTGTATGAAAATAAATATACAAAATACACATAAAATAAAGCATTTTATTATGAAAATATATATACAAAAAATACAAAAAAAAATTAAAGTTGTATTAAAATAAGTATACAAAATGCGCATACAATAAGGTAAATTTGTATTGAAGCAGATATGCATAATACCTAAATAACAATGTAAATTTGTTTGAAAATATATAAAATACATAAAATACACATAAAATATATATAAATTTATATGAAATATATATACAAAATATACAAAATACACATAAATAATGTAAAATCGTATCAAAATAAATAAACAAATATCAATAAAATAATGTAAATTTGTATGAAAATAGATATACAAAATACACATAAAATAATTAAATTTATATAAAACTCTTTTATAAAATATATATACAAAATACATAAAACAATTAAATTTGTATTAAATAAATATACAAAATGCACATACAATATGGTAAATTTGTATTTATATAGATATGCAAAATAAACATAAATAATGTAAATTTGTATCAAAATATATATACTAATACCCATAAATGAGAGTTAATTTCTATGAAAATATATATTCAAAACACATAAAATGATATAAATAAGTATAAAATATACATATCAAATACACCTAAAATAATGTAAATTCGTATAAAAATAAATAAACAAAATTACGATAAAGATGCAAGATACACATTAAATAATGTAAATATTTATAAAAATATATACAAAAAAATTGAATAATGTGAAATCGTATGAAAATAAATACACCGAATAATAATAACATAATGTAAATTTGTATGAAAATAAAGATGCAAAATTCCCATCAAATAGCGCATTTCATAAAATATATATACAAAATACACATAAAATATTTAAATTTGTTTTGAAATAAATATACAAAATGCACATACAATAAGGTAAATTTGTATTTAAAGAGATATGCAAAAATACATATAAAACAATGTAAATTTGTTTCAAAATATATATACGAATACACATAAAATAACGTAGATTTCTATAAAAATATATACAAAATACACATAAAATTAAGTAAATACGTATAAAAATAGATATACAAAATACACATAGAATAATGTAAAATTGTTTAAAAAAAAAATAATATAAATAAAATAATGTAAATTTGTAAAAATAAAATGCAAAATACCCGTAAAATAAAGCATATTTTCATAAAAATACATATACAAAAATACACATAGCATAATTAAATTTGTATTAAAATTAATATACAAAATGCATATACAATAAGGTAAATTTGTATTGAAAAAATATGCAAATTACACATAAAACAGAGTAAATTTATTTCAAAATCTATATACGAATACTCATAAATCAACGTAGATTTCTATAGAAATATATATACAAAATAGACATCAAATGATGTTAAACAAAATAAAAATATAATATATATATATATATATATATATATATATATATATATATATATATATATATATATGTATATATATATATATATATATATATATATATATATATATATATATATATATATATATATATATATATATATATATATATATATATATATATATATAAAAAAATACATTAAATAATGTAAACTCGCGTCAAGTAAATAAACAAAATATCAATAAAAGAATGTGTATTTGTATGAAAATAGATATTCAATATACATAAAATCCCTAAATTTGTATAAAACTATATACAAAATACACAAAAATAATTTTAATTTGTGAAAATAAATATACAAAATACACTTAAAATTAGGTAGATTTGTATTGAAATACATATACAAAATACACATAAAATAATGTAAATTTGAATGAAAATATATAAACAAATACCTTTAAAATAACGTAAATGTGTATAAAATATATATAAAAAATACACATTAAATAATGTAAATATGTATAAAGATATATACAAAACACAAATAGAATAACATAAAATCGTATCAAAATATATACACAGAATATTAATAAAATAATGTAAATTTATATGAAAATTAAGATGCAAAATATCTATAAAATAACGCATTTTTTATAAAACTATATATACCAAAACACACATAAAATATTTGAATTTGTTTCAAAATAAATATACAAAATGCACATACAATAAGGTAAATTTGCATTGAAATAGATATGCAAAATACATATAAAACCATGTAAATTAAAAAAAAATATATATATACGAATACACATAAAATAACGTAGATTTCTATGAAAATAAATATACAAAATACACATAAAATGAAGTAAATACGTATAAAAAAACGTATACAAAATACACATAAAATAATGTAAACTTGTATGAAAATAAATAAACAAAATACTAATAAAAGAAAGTGTATTGTATATATATAAATTTACAAAATACAAATAAAATAACGTAAATTTATATAAAACTATATGCAAAAATACACAAAAGTAATTAAATTTGTGTGAAAATAGATATACAAAATACATGTGTAATTTGTTTATTTATTTTCATACAAATTGAAATTATTTTTGTTTAATTTTTTATGTATTTTCATACAAATTTTCGTTATTTAATGTGTATTTTGTATATTTATTTTTTCTACAAATATACGTTCTTTTATCTGAATTTTGTTTATTGAATTTGTAACGAATTTACCTTATTTTGTTTATCTATTTTCATACAAATTAAAATACTTCTGTGTATTTGTGTATATAGTTTTAAATAAATTTACGTTATTTTATGTGTATTTTGTATATTTATATTTATACAAATACACATTCTTTTATTGGTATTTTGTATATTTATTTTGATACGAATTTACATTATTTTATGTGTATTTGTATACATTTTTATACGTACTTACTTCATTTTATGTATTTTGTATACATATTTTATAGAAATCTACGTTATTTTATGTATTCTATATATATTTTGAAACAAATTTACATTGTTTTATATGTATTTTGCATATCTATTTCAATACAAATTTACCTTATTGAATGTGTTTTTGTATATTTATTTTAATACAAATTTAATTTTTGATGTGTATTTTGGTATATATATTTTATAAATAAAAATGCGTTATTTTATGGGAATTTTATAAATATTTTCATACAAATTCACATTTTTTTGTGTATTTTGTATATATATTTCAATTCAAATCTAGCTCATTTTATCTGTATTTTGTATATCTATTTTCATACGAATTTAATTACTTCTGTGTATTTTTGTATATAGTTTTATACAAATTTGCGTTATTTTATGTGTATTTTGTATATTTATATTTATACAAATACACATTCTTTTATTGGTATTTTGTTTATTTAATTTGATACGAATTTACATTATTTGATGTGTAATTTGTATTCATTTTCTTATACGTATTTACTTCATTTTATGTGTATTTTGAATATATATTTTTATACAAATCTTCGTTATTTTATGTGTATTCGTATATATATTTTGAAACAAATTTACATTGTTTTATATGTATTTTGCATATCTATTTCAATAAAGATTTACCTTATTGTATGTGTATTTTGTATATTTATTTTAATACAAATTAAATTTTTCATGTGTATTTTGGTATATATATTTTTATAAAAAAAATGCGTTATTTAATGGGTATTTTGCATCTTTATTTTCATACAAATCTACATTGTTTTATTAATATTCTGTATTTATTTTGATACGATCTTACATTATTCTATTTGTGTTTTGTATATATTTTTTTATACATATTTACATTATTTAATGTGTATTATGTATATTTTAAAACAAATTTACGTTATTTTATGCGCATCTGTTAAAATATTTTGATACAAATTTACATTATTTTATGTATTTTGTATATATATTTCAATACAAATTTGTATTGAAATAGATATAAATATATATAAATATATATATATATATATCAATATATATATATATATATATATATATATATAGTATATTTATATGAATATATATATTCAATATATATATAAAATTATATATATATATAAAAATATATATACCAAATACACATAAAATAATGTAAATTCGTATCAAAATAAATGGACAAAATTCCGATAAAATAATGTATATTTGAATGAAAATAAATATACAAAATACACATAAAATTTCGAAAATTTGTAACAAAATATATACAAAATACACAAATAATTTGAATTTGTATGAAAATAGATATTCAAAATACATATAATTAGGTAAATTTCTTTTGAAATGTTTATACAAAATACACATAAAATATTGTAAATTTGTATCAAAATATATAAAAATACACATAAAATAACGTTCATTTGTATGAAAATATATACATAATATACATAGAATAATGTCAATTCCTATCAAAATGAATGTGCAGTATATCAATAAAATAATGTAAATTTGTATGATATTTAATAGAATATATACCCATAAAATAAAGAATATGTTTATAAAATACAGATACAAAATAAACATCGAATAATTAAATTTGTATTAAAATTAATATACAAAATGCATATAATAAGGTAAATTTATATTGAAAAATATGCAACATACATAAAACAATGTATATTTGTTTCAAAATATATATACGAATACACATAAAATATTTTATATATTTATATACAAATTACATGAAATAATGTAAATACGTATAAATATATATACACAATACACATTAAATAATGTGAATTTGTATAATAAATTTGAAACAAAATACCAATAAAAAATGTGTATTTGTATGAAAATAGATATACAAAATACACATCAAATATTTTAAATTTATATAAAAATATATATACCAAAATAATAAAATTTTAAATTTGTATATACATATAAATTTACGTTATTTTATGTGTATACAATATTTATATTCATACAAATACACATTCTTTTATTGGTATTTTTTTTATTTATTTTGATACTAATTTAAATTATTTTATTATATATATTTTATCAAAATTTAAATTATTTTATGTGTATTTGTTTATATATTTTCATACATATTTACATTATTTTATGTGTTTTTTGTATATATATTTTCTACGTATTTAAATTATTTTATGTGTATTTGTATATACATTTTCATAAAAAATTACGTTATTTTATTGTGTGTATAAGTATATATTTTGATACAAATTTTATACAAATTCATGTTATTTAATGTGTATTTGTATATATATTTTCATACAAATTTATATTATTTTATGTGTATTTTTTCATATATTTCATTACAAATTTACCTTTTTTATGTTTATTTTGTATATTTATTTCATTCAATTTTAAACTATTTTATGTGTATATTTGTATTTGTATTTATGTTATTTTATGTATTTTGTATATATATTTTCATCCAAAATTACATTATTTTATTGGGATTTCTTAATTTTATTAGATACGTCTTTAGATTATTTAATATGTATATTGTATAAATTTATTTATTATCATTTAAATTATCTAATGTGTGTTTTTTAAATATATTTTATGCTAATTTATTTAATGTTCATTTTTGTACATATATTTTTATAGAAATTTGCGTTTTTTATGTATATAGTTTTATATAAATTTACGTTATTTTGTGTGCATTTTGTATATTTATATTTATACAAATACACATTCTTTTATTGGTAGGTTGTTTATTTACATTTATACGAATTTACATTATTTTATGTGTTTTTTGTATACATTTTTTTATACGTATTTACTTAATTTTATGTGTATTTTGTATATGTATTTTTATAGAAATCTACGTTATTTTATAGGTATTTTGCATTTTAATTTTCATTTTATATGTACTTTGTATATATATTTTATACGCTTTTACATTATTTAATATTTATTTTGAATATATATTTTTATACAGATTCATAGTATTTTATGTGTATTTGTATATATATTTTCATATAAATTTACATTATTTTATGTGTATTTTCTACATATATTTTATTACAAATCTACCTTATTTTATGTTTATTTTGTATGTGTATTTAGTATATTTATTTTTATCCAAATACACATTCTTTTATTGGTATTTTGTTTATTTATTTTAATTCGAATTTACATTATTTTATGTGTATTTTGTATACATTTTTTTATACGTATTTACTTAATTTTATGTGTATTTTGTAAATATATTTTTATACAAATCTACGTTTTTTTATTTGTATTCGTATATATATTTTGAAACAAATTTACATTGTTTAAATGTATTTTTGCATATCTCTTTCAATACAAATTTACCTTATTGTATGTGCATTTTGTATATTTATTTCAATACAAATTTAAATATATTATGTGTATTTTGGTATATATATTTTTTTTTAAATGCTCTATTTTATTTTAATTTTACATCTTTATTTTCATACAAATTTACATTATTTTATTAATATTTAGTGTATTTATTTTGATACGATTTTACATTATTCTATTTGTTTTTTGTATATACTTTTTTATACATATTTACATTATTTCATGTGTATCTTGCATATATATTTTATACAAATTTATTATCTATTATCTATTTTCATACAAATACACATTATTTTCATGATATTTTGTTTATTTATTTTGACACGAATTTACATTATTTGATATGTATTTTGTATATATATTTTTATACGTATTTACATAATTTCATATGTATTTTGTATATATATTTAATAGATATTCAAAAAACACATAAAATAACCTAAATTTGTATAAAACTATATACAAAAATACTAAAAAATATTTTAAATTTGTATGAAAATAAATATACAAAATACACATAAAATTAGGTAAATTTGTATGGAAATACATATAAAAAATACACATAAAATAATGTAAATTTGAATGAAAATACATAAACAAATACACTTAAAATAACGTAAATTTGGATAAAAAAATATATACAAAACACAAATAGAATAATGTAAAATCGTATCAAAATAAATACACAGAATATTAATAAAATAATGTAAATTTGTATGAAAATAAAGAGGCAAAATACCTGTAAAATAACGCTTTTTTTTATTTATAAAAATATATATACCAAAATACACATAAAAAAAATAAGATTTGTATTAAAATAAATATATAAAAAACACTTACAATAAGGTAAATTTGTATTGAAATAGATACGCAAAATGCATATAAAGCAATGGAAATTTGTTTCAAAATATGTATACGAATACACGTAAAATAACCTAGATTTCTATAAATATATATATATATACAAAATACACATAAAATAATGTAAATTCGTATCAAAATAAATAAACAAAATACCAATAAAAGAAAGTGTATTTGTATAAATATAAATATACAAAATACACATAAAATAACGTAAATTTATATAAAACTATATACATAAATACACAGAAGTAATTAAATTTGTATGAAAATATATACAAAATACACACAAAATAAGCTAAATTTGAATTGAAATATATATACAAAATACATGAAATAAAGTAAATTTATCAAAATATTTATACAAATACACATATAATAACGTAAATTTGTATGAAAATATATAAACAAAATACACATTAAATAATGTAAATACGTATAAAAAAATGTGTACAAAATACACATATAATCATGTAATTCGTATCAAAATAAGTAAACAAAATACCAATAAAATAATATAAATTTGTATGAGTAAACGTGTATGTTGCATATTTTTTCAATACAAATTTACCTTATTATATGCGCATTTTGTATATTAATTTTAATACAAATTTAATTATTCGATGTGTATTTTTGTATCTGTATTTTTATAAACATATGCTTTATTTTTTGGGTATTTTGCATATTTATTTTCATACAAATATACATTATTTTATTGATATTCTGCTCATTCATTTTGATACGAATTGACATTATTCTATGTGTATTTTGTATATATTTTTCACACAAATTTACGTTATTTTATGTGTATTTGTTTATATATTTTGACACAAATTTACAATATTTTATGGCTATTTTGTATATACATTTCAAAAGAAATTTACCTAGTTTTATGAGTATTTTGAATATCTATTTTCATACAAACTCAAATTATTTCTATGTATTTTTGTATATATTTTAATACATATTTTAGTTATGTTATGTGTATTTTGTAAAAATTTTTTCATTCATATATATATATATATATATATATATATATATATATATATATATATATATATATATATTATTTTATTGGTGTTTTGTTGATTTATATTGATACTAATTTACATTATTTTATATGTACTTTGTATAAATATTTTTATACGCTTTTACATTATTTAATATTTATTTTGAATATATATTTTTATACAAATTCATGGTATTTTATGTGTATTTGTATATATATTTTCATATAAATTTACATTATTTTATGTGTATTTTCTACATATATTTTATTACAAATCTACCTTATTTTATGTTTATTTTGTATATGTATTTTGTATATTTATATTTATCCAAATACACATTCTTTTATTGGTATTTTGTTTATTTATTTTAAATCGAATTTACATTATTTTATTTGTATTTTGTATAGATTTTTTATACGTATTTAATTAATTTTATGTGTATTTTGTAAATATGTTTTATAGAAATCTACGTTTTTTATTTGAACTCGTATATATATTTTGAAACAAATTTACATTGTTTTATATGTATTTTTGCATATCTCTTTCAATACAAATTTACCTTATTGTATGTGCATTTTGTATATTTATTTCAATACAAATTTAAATATTTTATGTGTATTTTGGTATATATATTTTTATAAGAAATGCGCTATTTTATGGGAATTTTGCATCTTTATTTTCATACAAATTTACATTATTTTATTAATATTCGGTGTATTTATTTTGATACTAATATACATTATTCTATTTTTTTTTGTATACACTTTTTTATACATATTTACATTATTTAATGAGTATCTTGCATATACATTTTATACAAATTTATTATCTATTATCTATTTTTATACAAATACACATTCTTTTCATGATATTTTGTTTATTTATTTTGATACGAATTTACATTATTTGATATGTATTTTGTATATATATTTTTATACGTATTTACATAATTTCATATGTATTTTGTATATATATTTCTATAGAAATCTACTTTATTTTATATGTATTCGTATATATATTTTGAAACAAATTTACATTGTTTTATATGTATTTTTGAATATCTCTTTTAATACAAATTTACCTTACTGTATATGCATTTTGTATATTTATTTCAATACAAATTTAAATATTTTATGTGAATTTTGGTAAATATATTTTTATAAAAAATGCGATATTTTTTGGGAATTTTGCATCTTTATTTTCATACAAATTTACATTATTTTATTGATATTGATTTAAATTATTTTTGTGTATTTTTGTATATTGTTTCATACAAATTTAGGTTATTTTTTTACGCATTTATATTATTTAGTGTGTCTTTTGTATATATAATTTTTTGCAAATTTACTTTATTTTATGTGCATTTTTGTACATATATTTTTATAGAAATTTGCGTTATTTGTATATGTTTTCTCATACAAATTTACATTATTTTATTGCTATTTTGTTTATTTATTTTGATACGAATTACATGATTATATGTGTATTTTGTACATATTTTTTGATACGTATTTACACTACTTAATGTGTATTTTGTTTATATATTTTTAAACAAATCTACTTTATTATATGTATTTGTATAAATATTTTGATACAGCTTTACATTATTTTATGTATTTTGTATGTACATTTCAATTCAAATTTAGCTTAATTTAGCTGTATTTTTTATATATATTTTCATACAAATTTAATTACTTCTGTGTATTTTTGTATATAGTTTTATACAAATTTACGATATTTTATGTGTATTTTGTATATTTATATTTTTACAAATACACATCCTTTTACTATTACTTTGTTTATTTATTTTGATACAATTTTTATGTATTTTTTGTATTCATTTTTTTATACGTATTTACTTCATTTTATGTGTATTTTGTACATTTTTTTTATAGAAATCTACGTTATTTTATGTGTATTCGTATATATATTTTGAAACAAATTTACATTGTTTTATATGTATTTTGCATATCTATTTCAATACAAATATGCAAATTTACTTTATTTTATGTGCATTTGTATATGTTTTCTCATACAAATTTACATTATTTTATTGCTATTTTGTTTATTTATTTTGATACAAATGAAAATAGATATACAAAATATTCATAAAATAAACTAAATTTGTATTGAAATATATATACAAAATACATAAAATAATGTAAATTTGTATCAAAATATTTTAACAGATGCGCATAAAATAATGTAAATTTGTTTTAAAATATACAAAATACACATTAAATAATGTAAATATGTATAAAAAAAATATATACAAAACATAAATAGAATAATGTAAAATCGTATCAAAATAAATACACAGAATATTAATAAAACAATGTAAATTTGTATGAAAATAAAGATGCAAAATACCCATTAAATAACGCATTTTTTATAAAAATATATATACCAAAATACACATGAAAAATTAATTTGTATTAAAATAAATATACAAAATACACATACAATAAGGTAAATCTGTATTGAAATAGATATGCAAAATACATATAAAACAATGTAAATTTGTTTCAAAATATATATACGAATACACATAAAATAACGTAGATTTGTATAAAAATATATATACAAAATACACATAAAATGAAGTAAATACGTATAAGAAAATGTATACAAAATACACATAAAATAATGTAAATTCGTATCAAAATAAATAAACAAAATACCAATAAAAGAAAGTGTATTTGTATAAATATAAATATACAAAATACACATAAAATAACGTAAATTTGTATAAAACTATATACAAAAATACACAGAAGTAATTAAATTCGTATGAAAATAGATATACAAAATACATATAAAATAAGCTAAATTTGAATTGAAATGTATATACAAAATACATAAAATAATGTAGATTTGTATCAAAATATTTATAAAAATTCCCATAAAATAACGCATTTTTTTATTTATAAAAATATATATACCAAAATACACATCAAAAAATTAAATTTGTATTAAAATAAATATACAAAAAACACATTCAATAAGGTAAATTTGTATTGAAATAGATATGCAAAATACATATAAAACAATGTAAATTTGTTTCAAAAGATATATACGAATACACATAAAATAACGTAGATTTCTATAAAAATATGTATACAAAATACACATAAAATGAAGTAAGTACGTATAAAAAAATGTATACAAATACACATAAAATAATGTAAATTCGTATCAAAATAAATATACAAAATACCAATAAAAGAATGTGTATTTGTATAAATATAAATATACAAAATACACATAAAATAACGTAAATTTATATAAAACTATATACACAAATACACAGAAGTATTTTAATTTGTATGAAAATAGATAAACAAAATAAGGTAAATTCGTTACAAATTCAATAAACAAAATTCAGATAAAAGAACGTATATTTGTAGAAAAAATAAATATACAAAATACACATTAAATAACGAAAATTTGTATGAAAATATATAAAAAATTAAACAAAAATAATTTCAATTTGTATGAAAATAAATATACAAAATACACATGTATTTTGTATATCTATTTTCACACAAATTTAATTACTTTTGTGTATTTTTGCATATAGTTTTATATAAATTTACGTTATTTATTGTATTTTGTAAATTTATATATATACAATACACTTTCTTTTATTAGTATTTTGTTTATTTATTTTCATACAAGTTTACATTATTTTATGTGTATTTTGTATACCTTTTTTTATACGTATTTACTTCATTTTATGTGTATTTTGTATATTTATTTTCATAGAAATCTACGTTATTTTATGTGTATTCGTATATATATATATTTTTTAATTTACATGGTTTTATATGTATTTTGCATATCTATTTCAATGCAAATTTACCTTATTGTATGTGCATTTTGTATATTTATTTTAATACAAATTCAAATATTTTATGTGTGTCTTGGTATAAATATTTTTAGAAAAAATGCGTTATTTTATGGGTATTTTGCATCTTAATTTTCATACAAATTTACATTATTTTATTAATATTCTGTGTATTTATTTTGATACGATTTTATATTATTCTATTTGTGTTTTGTATATATTCTTTTATACATATTTACATTATTTAATGTGTATTTTTTACATATATTTTATACAAATTTACGTTATTTTAAGTGTATTTGTTTATATATTTTCATTCAAATTTACATTATTTTATGTGTATTTTGTTAATGTATTTCAATACAAATTTACCTAATTTTATGTGTATTTTGTATATTTATTTTCATACAAATTAAAATTATTTTTGTGTAATTTGTATATAGTTTTATACAAATTTAGGGGATTTTATGTGTATATTGAATATCTATTTTCATACAAATACACATTCTTTTATTGATATTTTGTTTATTTACTTTGACGCGAGTTTACATTATTTAATGTGTATTTTATATATATATATATATATATATATATATATATATATATATATATATATATATATATATATATATAATATATATATATATATATATATATATATATATATATATATATATATATATATATATATATATATATATATATATATATATATATATAATTTTTTTATTCGTGATTACATCATTTGATGTCTATTTTGTATATATATTTCTATAGAAATCTACGTTGATTTATGAGTATTCGTATATAGATTTTGAAATAAATTTACTCTGTTTTATGTGTAATTTGCATATTTTTTCAATACAAATTTACCTTATTGTATATGCATTTTGTATATTAATTTTAATACAAATTTAATTATGCTATGTGTAATTTTGTATATGTATTTTATAAAATATGCTTTATTTTATGGGTATTTTGCATTTTATTTTCTTACAAATTTACATTATTTTATTTATATTCTGTTATTTTTTTTAAACAATTTTACATTATTCTATGTGTATTTTGTATATCTATTTTTATACGTATTTACTTAATTTTATGTGTATTTTGTATATATATTTTTATAGAAATCTACGTTATTTTATGTGTATTCGTATATATATTTTGAAACAAATTTACATTGTTTTATATGTATTTTTGCATATCTCTTTAAATACAAATTTACCTTATTGTATGTGCATTTTGTATATTTATTTCAATACAAATTTAAATATTTTATGTGTATTTTGGTATATATATTTTTATATGAAATTCGGTATTTGATAGAATTTTGCATCTTTATTTTCATACAAATTTACATTATTTTATTAATATTCAGTGTATTTATTTTCATACGATTTCACATTATTCAATTTTTTTGTATATATTTTTTATAAATATTTACATTATTTAATGTTTCTTGCATCTTTTATCGTAATTTTGTTTATTTATTTTTATACGAATTTACATTATTTTAGGTGTATTTGATATGTATATTTTTATACTTATTTATATCATTTTATTTGTGTTTTGAATATATATTTTCATAGAAATTTACTCTATTTTATGGGTATTAGTATATATATTTTGATACAAATTTACATTATTTATGTTTATTTTGCATATCTATATAAATACAAATTTACCATATTGTATGTGTATTTTGTATATTTATTTTAATACAAATTTAATTGTTTTATGTGTATTTTTGTAAAAATATGCGTTATTATTTGGATATTTTGCATCTTTATTTTCATACAAATTTACATTATTTTATTGATATTCTGTTTATTTATTTTGATACGATTTTACATTATTCTATGTGTATTTTGTATATATATTTTTATACACATTTACATTATTTAATGTATATTTTGTATATATATTTTATATAAATTTACGCTATTTTATGTGTATTTGTTTATGTATTTCAATACAGATTTGCCTAATTTTATGTGTATTTTGCATATCTATTTTCAAACAAATTTAAATTATTTTTATGTATTTTTTATATATTTTTATACAAATTTTAGTTATTATATTTGTATTTTGTATTTATATTTTCCTACAAATATTAATATTTTAGTGGATTTTTGTTCATTTATTTTCATAAGAATTTACATAATTTTATGTGTTTTTTGTATATATATTTTTCTATGTATTTACATTATTTTATGTGTATTTATTATATACATTTTCATAAAAATTTACGTTATTTTATTGTGTGTATTCGTATATGATTTGATACAAATTTACATTATTTTATGTTTATTTTGCATATCTATTTCAATATAGATTTACCTTATTGTATGTGTATTTTGTATATTTATTTTAATTCAAATTTAATTATTTTATGTGTACTTTGTATACATTTTCTTATACGTATTTACTTCATTTAATGTGTATTTTGTATATATATTTTTATTGTAATCTACGTTATTTTATGTGTATTGGTATATATATTTTGAAGCAAATTTACATTGTTTTATATGTATTTAGCATATCTATTTCAATATAAATCTACCTTATTGTATGTGCATTTTGTATATTTATTGTAATACAAATTTTAAAATTTTATTATTTTGGTATATATATTTTTATAAAAAGAGTTTTATATAAATTTAAAATATTTTATGTGTATTTTGTATATCTATTTTCATACAAATACACATTTTTTATTGGTATTTTGTTTATTTATTTTGACGCGAATTCACATTATTTAATGTGTATTGTGTATATATATTTTTATACGTATTTACGTCATTTCATGTGTATTTTGTATATATATTTCTATAGAAATATATGCTATTTTATGTGTATTCGTATATATATTTTGAAACAAATATACATTGTTTTATGTGCATTTTGCATATTTTTTCAATATAAATTTACCTTATTGTACGTGCATTTTGTATATTAATTTTAATACAAATTTAATTATTCTATGTGTATTTTTGTATATTTATTTTCATAAAAAAATGCTTTATTTTATGGGTATTTTGCATCTTTATTTTCATACAAATTTACATTATTTTATTGATATTCTGTGTATTTATTTTAATACGATTTTACATTATTCTATGTATATTATGTATATATATTTCATACAAATGAACGTTATTTTATGTGAATTTGTTTTCATTTCATACAAATTTACATTATTTTATGTGTATTTTGTACATGTATTTAAATACAAATTTAACTAATTATATGTGTATTATGTATATCTATTTTCATACAAATTGAAATTAATTTTGTGTATTTTAGTATATATTTTTATTCAAATTTTCGTAATTTTATGTGAATTTTGTATATTTGTTTTCCTACAAATATACGTTCTTTTATCGGAATTTTGTTTATTTATTTTGATACGAGTTTTCATTATTTTAGGTGTATTTGATATATATATTTTTATAGTTATTTACATAATTTTATATGTATTTTGAATATATATTTTCATAGAAATTTACTCTATTTTATGTGTATTCGTATATATATTTTGATACAAATTTACATTATATATGTGTATTTCGCATATATATTTCAATACAAATTTTTTTTTTGTATGTGCCTTTTGTATATTTATTTTGATGCAAATTTAATCATTTTATGTGTATTTTTGTATATATATTTTTAAACAAATATGCGTTATTATATGGGTATTTTGCATCTTTATTTTCATACAAATTTACATTATTTTATTGATTGTCTGTTTATTTATTTTGATACGATTTTACGTTATTCTGTGTATTTTGTATATATATTTTTAGACATATTTACATTATTTAATGTATATTTTGTATATATATTTTATGGAAATTTACGTTATCTTATGTGTATTTGTTTATATATTTTCATACAAATTTACATTATTTTATGTGTATTTTGTATATGTATTTCAATAAAAATTTGCCTAATTTCATTTGTATTTTGCATATCTATTTTCAAACAAATTTAAATTATACAAATTTTTTTTTTATTTGTATTTTGTATATATATTTTCCTACACATATAGATTCTTTTAGAGAAATTTTCTTTATTTATTTTGATACAATTTATATTATTTTATGTGTATTTTGTATATATATTTTCTATGTATTTACATTATTTTGTATATATATTTTCATAAAATTTACGTAATTTTATTGTGTGTATTCGTATATATTTTATAAAAATTTCATTATTTTGATGTGTTTTTGCATATCTATTTCAATAAAAATCTACCTTATTGTATGTGTATTTTGTATATTTATTTTAATACAAATTTAATTATTTTATGTGTATTTTTGTATATATTTTTTTTAAATATAAGATATTTTATGGGTAATTTGCATCTTTAATATACTTTGTATATATATTTTTATACGCTCTTACATTATTTAATATTTATTTTGAATATAATTTTTTATACAAATTTATGGTATTTTATGTGTATTTGTATATATATTTTCATATAAATTTACATTATTGTATGTGTATTTTGTACATATATTTTATTACAAATCTACCTTATTTTATGTTTATTTTATATGTGTATTTTGTATAATTATATTTATCCAAATACACATTCTTTTATTGGTATTTTGTTTATTTAATGTATAAGTACATTATACGTATTTACATTATTTAATGTGTATTTTGTTTATATATTTTTATACAAATTTACGTTATTATATGTGTATTTGAATATATATTTTGATACAAATTTACATTATTTTATGTATTTTCTATATTTATTTCAATTCAAATTTAGCTTATTTTATGTGTCTTTTGTATATCTTTTTTCATACAAATTTAATTATTTTTGTTTATTTTTGTATATAGTTTTATACAATTTTACGTTAATTTATGTGTATTTTGTATATTTATATTTATACAAGTAAACATTCTTTTATTGGCATTTAGTTTATTTATTTTGATACGAATTTACATTATTTTATGTGTATTTTGTATACATTTTCTTATACGTATTTACTTCAGTTGATGTGTATTTTGTATATATATTTTATAGAAATCTACGTTATTTTATGAGTATTCGTATGTATATTTTGTATCAAATTTACATTGTTTTATATGTATTTTGCATATCTATTTCAATACAAATTTACCTTATTGTATATGCATTTTGTATATTTATTGTAATACAAATTTAAATATTTTATGTGCATTTTGGTATATATATTTTCATAAAAAATGCGTTGTTTTATGGGTATTTTGCATCTTTATTTTCATACAAATTTACATTATTTTATTAATATTCTGTGTATTTATTTTGATACTATTTTACTTTATTCTATTTTGTGTTTTGTATATATTTTTTTATACAAATTTACATTATTTAATGTGTATTTTCTATATATATTTCATACAAATTTTCGTTATTTTAAGTGTATTTGTTTATATATTTTTATTCAAATTTACATAATTTTATGTGTATTTTGTATATGTATTTCAATAGAAATTTACCTAATTTCATGTGTATTTTGTATATATTTTATACAAATTTAAATTATTTTTTGTGTATTTTTGTATAGAGTTTTATTCAAATTTACAATATTTTATGTGTATTTTGTATATCTATTTTCATACAAATACACATTCTTTTATTGATATTTTGTTTATTTATTTTGATGCGAATTTACATTATTTAATGTGTATTGTGAATATATATTTTTATACGTATTTACGTCATTTCATGTGTATTTTGTATATATTTTTATAGAAACATACGTTATTTTATGTGTATTCTTATATATATTTTGAAACAAATATACATTGTTTTATGTGCATTTTGCATATTTTTTAATACAAATTTACCTTATTGTACGTGCATTTTGTATATTAATTTTAATACAAATTTAGCTATTCCATGTGTATTTTTGTAAATGTATTTTTTAAAAAATAGGCTTTATTTTATGGGTATTTTGCATCTTTATTTTCATACAAAATTACATTATTTTATTGATATTCTCCGTATTTATTTTGATACGATTTTACATTATTCTATGTATATTTTGTATATCTATTTTATACCAATGTACGTTATTTTATGTGAATTTGTTTTCATTTCATACAAATTTACATTATTTTATGTGAATTTTGTACATGTATTTAAATACAAATTTAACTAATTATATGTGTATTTTGTATATCTATTTTCATACAAATTGAAATTAATTTTGTGTATTTTTGTATATATTTTTATTCAAATTTTCGTAATTTTATGTTTTTTTTGTATATTTATTTTCCTACAAATATAATTTCTTTTATGTGAAATTTATTTATTTATTTTGATACGAATTTTCATTTTTTTTAGGTGTATTTGATATATATATTTTTATACTTATTTACATAATTTTATATGTATTTTGAATATATATTTTCATAGAAATCTTCTCTCTCTCTCTCTCTCTCTCTCTCTCTCTCTCTCTCTCTCTCTCTCTCTCTCTCTCTCTCTCTCTATCTCTCTCTCTCTCTCTCTCTCTCTCTCTCTCTCTCTCTCTCTCTCTCTCTCTCTCTCTCTCTCTCTCTCTCTCTCTCTCTCTCTCTCTCTCTCTCTCTCTCTCTCTCTCTCTCTCTCTCTCTCTCTCTCTCTCTCTCTCTCTCTCTCTCTCTCTCTCTCTCTCTATATATATATATATATATATATATATATATATATATAGAAAATACACATGAAATAATCTAAATTCGTATCGAAATAAATGAACACAATACCGATAAAATAATGTAATTTTGAATGAAAATATATATAGAAAATACACATAAAATAACGTAAATACAATTAAATATATACATATAAAATGATTTGAATTTGAATGAAAATAGAAATAAAAATAAACTTAAAATAAGGCAAATTTATAATGAAATATATATACAAAATACACATAAAATAATGTAGATTTGTTTCAAAATATATATACGAATACACATAATATAACGTAGATTTCTATAGAAATATATATACAAAATATACATGAAATGTTGTAAATTCGTGTCAAAATAAATAATTAAAATATCAATAAAAGAATGTGTATTTGTATGAAAATACATATACAAAATACACATAAAATAACGTAAATTTGTTTAAAACTATATATAAAAATACACAAAAATAAGTTAAATTTGTATGAAAATAAATATACAAAATACACATAAAATTAGGTAAATTTGTAAAGAAATACATATACAAAATACACATAAAATAATGTAAATTTGAATGAAAATATATAAACAAATACACTTAAATTAACATAAATTTGTATAAAATATATATAAAAAATACTCATTAAATAAACAAAATACCAATAAAAGAAAGTGTATTTGGATAAATATAAATATACAAAATACACATATAAAATAAACATAAAATAAGGTAGATTTGTAATAAAATATATGTACAAAATACACATACAATAATGTAATGAAATGTATATGAAAATATATATACAAATACACATAAAATACCATGAATTTGTATAAAAAATTATATTCAAAATAAATATTAAATAATGTAAGAGCGTATAAAAATATATATACAAAGTACATATAAAATGAAAATTAAGATGCAAAAAATGTGTAAAAACGTATAAAAAAATGTGTACAAAATACACATATAATCATGTAATTCGATTTAAAATAAATAAACAAAATACCAATAAAAGAATCTGTATTTGGATAAATATAAATATTCAAAATACACATAAAAAATAAACATAAAATAAGGTAAATTTGTAATGAAATATATGTACAAAATACACATAAAATAATGTAAATTTATATGAAAATATATATACAAATACACATAAAATACCATGAATTTGTATAAAATTATATATTCAAAATAAATATTAAATAATGTAAATGCGTATAAAAATATATATAAAAAGTACATATAAAATAATGTAAATTCGTATCAATATAAATCAACAAAATACCAATAAAATAATATATATTTGAATGAAAATAGATTTACAAAATACACATAACATAACTAAAATTTGTATTGAAATATATACAAAAATACATAAAAATAATTTGAGTTTGTGTGAAAATAGATATTCAAAATACACATAAAAATAGGTAAATTTCTTTTGAAATATATATACAAAATACCCATAAAATATTGTAAATTTGTGTCAAAATATATAAACAAATACACATAAAATAACGTAAATTTGTATGAAAAATATTTACAAAATACACATAGAATAATGTCAGATCGTATCAAAATGAATGAGCAGAATATCAATAAAATAACGTAAATTTGTATGAAAATAAAGATGCAAAATACCCATAAAATAAAGCATATTTTTTATAAAAATACATATACAAAAATACGTATAAAATAGAATAATTAAATTTGTATTAAAATTAATTAACAAAATGCATATACAATAAGGTAAATTTCTACTGAAAAAATATGCAAGATACATATAGAACAATGTAAATTTGTTTCAAAATATATATACGAATACACATAATATAACGTAGATTTCTATAGAAATATATATACAAAATACATATGAAATGATGTAAATACGTATAAAAATATATATACAAAATACACATAAAATAATTTAAATTCTCGTCAAAATAAATAAACAAAATATCAATAAAAGAATGTGTATTTGTATGAAAATAGATATACAAAATACTCATAAAATAACCTAAGTTTGTATAAAACTATATACAAAATACACAAAATAATTGAAATTTGTATGAAAATAAATATACAAAATACATAAAATTATGTAAATTTGTATTGAAATACATATACAAAATACACATAAAATAATGGAAGTTTGAATGAAAATATATAAACATATACACTTAAAATAACGTAAATTTGTATCAAATATATATACAAAATACTAATTAAATAATGTAAATATGTATAAAAAAATATATTCAAAACACAAATAGAATAATGTAAAATCGTATCAAAATAAATACACAGAATATTAATAAAATAATGTAAATTTGTATGAAAATAAAATGCAAAATAATACAAAATAACGCATTTTTTATAAATATATATATATATAAATATACATAAAAATATTAGAATTTGTATTAAAATAAATATAAAAATGCACATACTGTAAGTAAATTTGTATTGAAATAGATATGCAAAATACATATAAAATAATGTAAATTTGTTTCAAAATATATATACGAATACACATAAAATAACGTTGATTTCTATAAAAATATATACAAAATACATATAAAATGAATTATTTGATATATATATTTTTATACTTATTTACATAATTTTATATGTATTTTGAATATATATTTTCATAGAAATTTACTCTATATGTATATGTATAGAAAATTCACATGAAATAATCTAAATTCGTATCGAAATAAATGAACAAAATACCGATAAAATAATGTTATTTTGAATGAAAATATATATAGAAAATACACATAAAATAACGTAAATACAAATAAATATATACACATAAAATGATTTGAATTTGAATGAAAATAGATATAAAAATAAACTTAAAATAAGGCAAATTTATAATGAAATATATATACAAAATACACATAAAATAATGTAGATTTGTTTCAAAATATATATACGAATACACATAAAATAACGTAGATTTCTATAGAAATATATATACAAAATTCACATGAAATGTTGTAAATACGTATAAAAATATATATACAAAATACACATTAAATAATGTAAATTCTTGTCAAAATAAATAATTAAAATATCAATAAAAATGTGTATTTGTATGAAAATACATATACAAAATACACATAAAATAACGTAAATTTGTATAAAACTATATATAAAAATACACAAACATAAGTTAAATTTCTATGAAAATAAATATACAAAATACACATAAAATTAGGTAAATTTGTAAAAATACATATACAAAATACACATAAAATATCGTAAATTTGAATGAAAATATATAAACAAATACACTTAAATTAACATAAATTTGTATAAAATATATATAAAAAATACTCATTAAATAATGTAAATATGTATAAAAAATATATATACAAAACACAAATAGAATAATGTAAAATCGTATTCAAATAAATACACAGAATGTAAATAAAATAATGTAAATTTGTATGAAAATAGAGATGCAAAATACCCATAAAATAACGCATTTTTTATAAATATAAAAAATACACATGAAAGGATGTAAATACGTATAAAAATATATACAAAATACACATTAAATAATGTAAATTCGCGTCAAAATAAATAAACAAAATGTCAATAAAAGAATGTGTATTTGTATGAAAATAAATATACAAAATACACATAAGATAACATAAATTTGTATAAAACTATATACAATAATACACAAAAATAATTTAAATTTGTATGAAAATAAATATACAAAATACACATAAAATTAGGTAAATTTGTATTGAAATACATATACAAAATACACATAAAATACTGTAAATTTGAATGAAAATACATAAACAAATACACTTAAAATAACGTAAATTTGTATAAAAAAATATATACAAAACACAAATAGAATAATGTAAAATCGTATCAAAATATATACACAGAATATTAATAAAATAATGTAAATTTGTATGAAAATAAAGAAGCAAAATACCCATAAAATATATATACAAAAATACACATAAAAAATTTATTTGTATTAAAATAAATATACAAAATACACATACAATAAGGTAAATCTGTATTGAAATAGATATGCAAAATACATATAAAACAATGTAAATTTGTTTCAAAATATATATACGAATACACATAAAATAACGTAGATTTGTATAAAAATATATACAAAATACACGTAAAATGAAGTAAATACGTATAAAAAAATGTATACAAAATACACATAAAATAATGTAAATTAGTATCAAAATAAATAAACAAAATACCAATAAAAGAATGTGTATTTGTATAAATATAAATATACAAAATACTCATAAAATAACGTAAATTTGTATAAAACTATATACAAAAATACAGAGAAGTAATTAAATTCGTATGAAAATAGATATACAAAATACAGATAAAATAAGCTAAATTTGAATTGAAATGTATATACAAAATACATAAAATAATGTAAATTTGTATCAAAATATTTATAAAAATACATATAATAACGTAAATTTGTTTAAAAAATATAAACAAAATACACATTAAGTAATGTAAATACGTATAAATATATGTACAAAATACATATATAATCATGTAATTCGTATCAAACTAAATAAACAAAATAGCAATAAAATCATGTAAATTTGTATGAGAAAACATATACAAATACATATAAAATAAAGCTAATTTCTATAAAATATATGTCCAAAATGAACGTAAATTAAATTAACTTTGGATGAAAATATATATACAAAACACATTAAATAATGTAAATGCGTACATAAAATAACGTAAATTTGTATAAAACTATATAAAAAATACACAAAAATAATTTAAATTTGTATGAAAAGAAATATACAAAATACACATAAAATTAGGTTAATTTCTATTGAAATACATATACAAAATACACATAAAATAATGTAAATTTGAAAGAAAATATATAAACAAATACACATATAATAACGTAAATTTGTATGAAATATATAAAAAATACACATTAAATAATGTATATATGTATAAAAAAATTATACAAAATAAACATAGAATAATGTAAACTCCTATCAAAATAAATACACGGAATATCAATAGAATAATGCAAATTTGTATGAAAATGAAGATGCAAAATACCCATAAAATAACGCATTTTTTATAAAATTATTGATACCAAAATACACATAAAATATTTGAATTTGTATCAAAATAAATATACAAAATGCACATACAATAAGGTAAATTTGTATTGAAATAGATATGCAAAATACATATAAAATAATGTAAATTTGTTTCAAAATATATATGCGAATACACATAAAATAACGTAGATTTCTATAAAAATACATATACAAAATACACATAAAATTAAGTAAATACGTATAAAAAAATGTATACAAAATACACATAAAATAATGTAAATTCGTATAAATATAAATAAACAATATAGCAATAAAAGAATGTGTATTTGTATAAATATAAATATACAAAATGCACATAAAATAACGTTAATTTATATAAAACTATATACATAAAATAACGCAAATTTCTATAAAAGTATATGTACAAAAAAGAACATAAAATAAATTTGCATAAAAATATATATACAAAACACACATTAGATAATGTAAATGAGTATAAAAATATGTATACAAAATACCTATGAAATAATCTAAATTCGTATCGAATTAAATTAAGAAAATACCAATATAATAATGTAATTTTGGATGAAAATATATATACAAAATACACATAAAATAACCTAAATACAAATACAAATATACATATAAAATAATTTAAAATTGAATGAAATAAATATACAAAATAAACATAAAATAAGGTAAATTTGTAATGAAATATATATACAAAATACACATAAAATAATATAAATTTGTATGAAAATATATATACAAATACACATTAAATAGCATGAATTTGTATAAAATTTGTATCAAAATATATACGAATACACACAATAAAATAACGTAATTTTTTTATGAAAATGTATATACAAAATACACATAAAATAATGTAAATTTGTATAGAAATATATAAACAAATACACATAAAATAATGTAAATTTGGATAAAATATATATACAAAATAAACCTTAAATAATGTAAATATGTAAAAAAAATATATACAAAATACACATAGAATAATGTTAAATCGTATCAAAATAAATAAAGAGAATATCAATAAAATAATGTAAATTTGTATGAAAATAAAGCTGCAAAATATCCATATAATAACGCATATTTGCATAAAAATATATATACAAAAATACATATAAAATAATTAAATTTGTATTAAAATAAATATACAAAATGCACGTACAATTAAGAAAATTTGTATTGAAATAGATATGCAAAATACACATCAATAATGTAAATTTGTATCAAAATATATATAAGAATACTCATAAAATACAAAATAGATATACAAAATACACATATAACTAGTTAAATTTGTATTTAAATACATGTACAAAAAACACATAAAATAATGTAGATTTGTATGAAATGAAAACAAATACATTTTATATAAAATATATATACAAAATACACATAGAATAATGTAAAATCATACCAAATAAATACACAGAATATCAATAAAATAATGTAAATTTGTATGAAAATAAAGATGCAAAATACCCATAAAATAAAGCATATTTTTATAAAAATACATACACAAAAATACACATAGATTAATCAAATTTGTATTAAAATTAATATACAAAATGCACATACAATAATTTAAATTTGTATTGAAAAAATATGCAAAATACACATAAAACAATGTAAATTTGTTTCAAAATATATATACGAATACACATAAAATAACGTAGATTTCTATAGAAATATATATACAAAATACACTTGAAATAATGTAAATACGTATAAAAATATATATACAAAATACACATTAAATAATGTTAATTCATGTCAAACAAATAAAAAAAATATCATGAAAAGAATGTGTATTTGTATGAAAATAGATATACAAAATACACATAAAATAACCTAAATTTGTATAAAACTATATACAAAAATAAACAAAAAATAATTTAAACTTGTATGAAAATAAATATACAAAAAACATAAAAATAAGTAAATTTGTATTGAAATACATATACAAAATACACATAAAATAATGTAAATTTGAATGAAAATATATAAACATATAGACTTAAAATAACGTAAATTTGTATCAAATATGTATACAAAAAACACTTTAAATAATGTAAATATGTATAAAAAAATATAAACAAAACACAAATAAAATAATGTAAAATCTTATCAAAATGAATACAGAAAATATTAATAAAATAATGTAAATTTGTATGAAAATTAAGATTCAAAATACCCGTGTCATGTGTATTCGTATATATATTTTGAAACAAATTTACATTGTTTATATGTATTTTGCATATCTATTTTTGTGTATTCTGTATTTATTTTTGTTATACATAGAATAATGTAAAATCGTATCAAAATAAGTACACAGAATATCAATAAAATAATTTAAATATGTATGAAAACAAAGATGCAAAATACCCATAAGATAAAGCATTTTTTTTTAAATACATATACAAAAATACACATAGAATAATTAAATTTGTATTAAAATTAATATACAAAATGCACACATACAATAAGGTAAATTTGTATAGAAAAAAAACGCATAATACAAATAAAAAAGTGTAAATTTGTTTCAAAATATATATACGAATACACATAAAATAACGTAGATTTCTATTGAAATATATATACAAAATACACATGAAATTATGTAAATACGTATAAAAATATATATATAAAATACAAATTAAGTAATGTAAATTCGTGTCAAAATAAATAAACAAAATATCATGAAAAGAATGTGTATTTGTATAAAAATAAATAATAGATAATAAATTTGTATGAAATATATATGCAAGATATACATTAAATAATGTAAATATGTATAAAAATATATATACAAAAAACAAATAGAATAATGTAAGATCGTATCAAAATAAATACACCATATCATGTGTATTCGTATATATATTTAGAGACAAATTTCCATTGTTTATATGTATTTTGCATATCTATTTTTGTGTATTCTGTATTTATTTTTGTTATACATAGAATAATGTAAAATCGTATCAAAATAGGTACACAGAATATCAATAAAATAATTTAAATTTGTATGAAAACAAAGATGCAAAATACCCATAAGATAAAGCATTTTTTTTTAAATACATATACAAAAATACACATAGAATAATTAAATTTGTATTAAAATTAATATACAAAATGCACACATACAATAAGTTAAATTTGTATTGAAAAAAAACGCAAAATACAAATAAAACATTGTAAATTTGTTTCAAAATATATATACGAATACACATAAAATAACGTAGATTTCTATAGAAATATATATACAAAATACACATGAAACTATGTAAATACGTATAAAAATATATATATAAAATACAAATTAAGTAATGTAAATTCGTGTCAAAATAAATAAACAAAATATCATGAAAAGAATGTGTATTTGTATGAAAATAAATAATAGATAATAAATTTGTATGAAATATATATGCAAGATATTCATTAAATAATGTAAATAAGTATAAAAAAATATATATACAAAAAACAAATAGAATAATGTAAGATCGAATCAAAATAAATACACCGAATATTAATAAAATAATGTAAATTTGTATGAAAATAAAGATGCAAAATTCCCATCAAATAGCGCATTTCTTATAAAAATATATATACCAAAATACACATAAAATATTTAAATTTGTATTGAAATAAATGTACAAAATGCACATACAATAAGGTAAACTTCTATTGAAAGAGATATGCAAAAATACATATAAAACAAAGTAAATTTGTTTCAAAATATATATACGAATACACATAAAATAACGTAGATCTCTATAAAAATATATATACAAAATACACATAAAATTAGGTAAATACGTATAAAAAAATGTAAACAAAATACACGTAAAATAATATAAATTCGAAACAAAATAAATAAACAAAATATCAATAAAAGAATGTGTATTTGTATAAATATAAATGTACAAAATACATATACAAAATAAACATAAAATAAGGTAAATTTGTAATGAAATATATGTACAAAATACACATAAAATAATGTAAATTTATGTGAAAATATATATACAAATACACATAAAATACCATGAATTTGTATAAAATTATATATACAAAATAAATATTAAATAATGTAAATGCGTATAAAAATATATGTAAAAAGTACATATAAAATAATGTAAATTCGTATCAATATAAATCAACAAAATACCAATAAAATAATATATATTTGATTGAAAATAGATTTACAAAATACACATAACATAACTAAAATTTGTATTGAAATATATACAAAAATACATAAAAATAATTTGAGTTTGTATGAAAATAGATATTCATAATAAACATAAAAATAGGTAAATTTCTTTTGAAATATATATACAAAATACCCATAAAATATTGTAAATTTGTGTCAGAATATATAAACAAATACTCATAAATAACATAAATTTGTTTGAAAAATATATACAAAATACACATAGAATAATGTCAAATCGTATCAAAATGAATGAGCAGAATATCAATAAAATAACGTAAATTTGTATGAAAATAAAGATGCAAAATACCCATAAAATAAAGCATATATTTTATAAAAATACATATACAAAAATATACATATAATAATTAAATTTGTATTAAAATTAATATACAAAATGAATATACAATAAGGTAAATTTGTATTGAAAAAATTTGCAAAATACACATAAAAGTGTAAATTTGTTTAAAAATCGATATACGAATACACATAATATAACGTAGATTTCTATAGAAAGATATATACAAAATACACATGAAATGATGTAAATACGTATAAAAATATATATACAAAATACACATTAAATAATTTAAATTCTCGTCAAAATAAATAAACAAAATATCAATAAAAGAATGTGTATTTGTATGAAAATAGATATACAAAATACTCATAAAATAACTTAAGTTTGTATAAAACTATATACAAAAATACACAAAAATAATTTAAATTATTATGAAAATCAATATACAAAATACACATAAACTTATTTTGTATATCTATTTTATACAAATGTACGTTATTTTATGTGAATTTGTTTTCATTTCATACAAATTCACATTATTTTATGTGTATTTTGTACATGTATTTAAATACAAATTTAACTAATTATATATTTTTATAAAAATACATATACAAAAATACACATAGATTAATCAAATTTGTATTAAAATTAATATACAAAATACACATACAATAAGGTATATTTATATTGAAAAAATATGCAAAATACACATAAAACAATGTAAATTTGTTTCAAAATATATATACGAATACACATAAAATAACGCAGATTTCTATAAAAATTTATATACAAAATACTCTTGAAATAATGTAAATACGTATAAAAATATATATACAAAATACACATTAAATAATGTTAATTCGTGTCAAAATAAACAAACAAAATATCATGAAAAGAATGTGTATTTGTATGAAAATAGATATACAAAATACACATAAAATAACCTAAATTTGTATAAAACTATAAACAAAAATACACAAAAATAATTTAAACTTGTATGAAAATAAATATACAAAAAACATATAAAATTAGGTAAATTTGAATTGAAATACATATACAAAATACACATAAAATAATGTAAATTTGAATGAAAATATATAAACATATAGACTTAAAATAACGTAAATTTGTATCAAATATATATACAAAACACAAATAAAATAATGTAAAATCGTATCAAAATAAATACAGAAAATATTAATAAAATAATGTAAATTTGTATGAAAATTAAGATGCAAAATACCCATAAAATAACTCATTTTTTATAAAAATATATATACGAAAAAACATAAAATATTTGATTTTGTATTAAAATAAATAGATATACAACATACACATAAAATAAGCTAAATTTGAATTGAAATATATATACAAAATACATAAAATAATGTAAATTTGTATCAAAATAACTATACAAATACACATATAATAACGTAAATTTGTATAAAAATATATAAACAAAATACACATTATATAATGTAAATACGTATAAAAAAATGTAAAAAATACACAAATAATCATGTAGTTCGTATCAAAATAAATAGACAAAATACCAATAAAATAATGTAAATTTCTATGAGAAAACATATACAAAATACACATAAATAACGCAAATATCAATAAAAATATATATAATATAATATATTTTTATACATATTTAAAATATTTTATGTATATTTTGTATATATATATTTTATCCAAATTTACGTGATTTTATATGTATTTGTTTATATATTTTCATACAAATTTACATTATTTTATGTGAGTTTTGTATATGTATTTCAATACAAATTTGCCTAACTTTATGTGTATTTTGCATATCTATTTTCAAACAAATTTAAATTATTTTGTGTATTTTGTATATATTTTATACAAATTCTAGTTATTTTATTTGTTTTTGTATATAATTTCCTACAAATATACATTCTTTTATTGGAATTTTGTGTATTTAATTTTTTACGAATTTACATTATTTTATGTGTATATTGTATATATATTTTTCTACGTATTTAAACTATTTTATACATTTTCATAAAAATTTACGTTATTTTATTGTGTGTATTCGTATATATTTTGAAACATTTTATACAAATTCATGTTATTTTATGTGTATTTGTATTTATATTTTCATACAAATTTATATTATTTTATGTGTATTCTTACATATATTTTATTACAAATTTACCTTATTTTATGTTTATTTTGTATATTTATTTCATTCAATTTTAAATTATTTAATGTGTATATTTGTATTTGTATTTAGGTTATTTTATGTGTTTTTCTATATATATTTCATCAAAATTACATTATTTTATTGTTATTTTCTTAATTTAACTCGATACGAGTTTAGATTATTTCATAGGTATTTTGTATACATATTTTTATACTCATTTACATTATCTAATGTGTGTTTTGTATATATTTTTTTTATGCAAACTAATTTTATGTGCATTTTTGTACATATATTTTTATAGAAACAAAACGTTATTTTATGTGTATTTTGTATATGTTTTCTCATACAAATTTACATTATTTAATTAGTTTTTTGTTTATTTATTTTGATACGAATGACTTGATTATTGGTGTATTTTGTAAAAAAAATTTTATACGTATTTACATTACTTAATGTGTATTTTGTTTATATATTTTTTTTACAAATTTACGTTATTATATGTGTATTTGTTAAAAATATTTTGAAACGAATTTACTTTATTTTATGTATATTGTATATATATTTCAATTCAAATTTAGCTTATTTTGTGTGTATTTTGTATATCTATTTTCAAGCAAATTTAATTTCTTCTGTGTATTTTTGTATATAGTTTTATAAAATTTACGTTATTTTATGTGCATTTTGTATATTTATATTTATACAAATACACATTCTCTTATTGGTATTTTGTTTATTTTTATTTATACGAATTTACATTATTTTATGTGTATTTTGTATACATTTTTGATTCGTATTTACTTAATTTTATTTCTATTTTGTATATATATATTTATAGAAATCTACGTTATTTTATGTGTATTCGTATATATATTTTGAAACAAATTTACATTGTTTTATATGTTTTTTGCATATCTATTTCAATACAAATTTACCTTATTGTATGTGCATTTTGTATATTTATTTTAATACAAATTCAAATATTTTATGTGTATTTTGGTATATATAATTTTATAAAAAATGCGTTATTTTATAGGTATTTTGCATCTTAGTTTTCATACAAATGTTCATTATTTTATTAATATTCTGTGTATATATTTTGATACGATTTTATATTATACTATTTGTGTTTTGTATATATTTTTTTATACATATTTTCATTATTTAATGTGTATTTTTTATATGTATTTTATACAAATTAACGTCATTTTAAGTGTATTTGTTTATATAATTTCATTCAAATTTACATTATTTTAAGTGTATTTTGTATATGTATTTCAATACAAATTGACCTAATTTTATGTGTATTTTGTATATTTATTTTCATACAAATTTACATTATTTTTGTGTTTTTTTGTATATACATATAGAGTAAATTTCTATGAAAATATATATTCAAAATACATATAAAATCATGTAAATAAGTATAAAAATATATATATCAAATACACCTAAAAAAATGAAAATTCGTATCAAAGTAAATAAACAAAATTCCGATAAAAGAACGTATATTTGTAGAAAAATAAATATACAAAATACACATAAAATTACGAAAATTTGAATAAAAATATATACGAAAAAACAAAAAAATAAATTTCAATTTATATGGAAATAGATATACAAAATACACATATAATTAGTTAAATTTGTATTTAAAAACATGTACAAAATACACATAAAATAATGTAAATTTGTATGAAATGAAAACAAATTCACATAAAATAACGTACATTTGTATAAAATAGATATACAAAATATATTTAGAATAATGTAAAATCGTACCAAAATAAATACACAGAATATCAATAAAATAATGTAGTTTTGTATGAAAATAAAGATGCAAAATACCCATAAAATAAAGCATATTTTTCTTAAAATACATATACAAGAATACACATAGAATAATTAAATTTGTATTAAAATTAATATAGAAAATGCACGTACAATAAGGGAAATTTGTATTGAAAAAATATACAAAATGCACATAAAACAATGTATATTTGTTTCAAAATATATATACGAATACACATAAAATAACGTATATTTCTATAGAAATATATATAAAAAATACACATGAAATGACGTAAATACGTACAAAAATATATATACACAATACACATTAAATAATATAAATTCGCATCAAAATAAATAAACAAAATATCAATAAAATAATGTGTATTTGTATGAAAATAGATATACAAAATACACAAAATATTGTAAATTTGTATAAAACTCTTAAAAAATACACAAAAATAATTTAAATTTGTATAAAAATATATATACAAAATACACATAAAACTAGTTAAATTTCTATTGAAATACATATACAAAATACACATAAAATAATGTAAATTTGAATGAAAATATATAAACAAATTCACTTAAAATAACGTAAATTTGTATGAAATATATATAGAAAATACACATTAAATAATGTAAATATGTATAAAAAAGTATATACAAAACACAAATAGAATAATGTAAAATAGTATCAAAATAAATACACAGTATATTAATAAGATAATGTAAATTTGAATGAAAATAAAGACGCAAGACACCCATAAAACAACGCATTTTTTTTAAATATATATACCAAAATACACATAAAATATTTAAATTTGTATTACAATAAATATACAAAATGCACATACAATAAGATAAATTTGTATTGAAATAGATATGCAAAATATATATATACGAATACACATAAAATAACGTAGATTTCTATAAAAATATATATACAAAATACACATAAAATGAAGTAAATACGTATAAGAAAATGTATACAAAATACACATAAAATAATGTAAACTCGTATCAAAATAAATAAACTAAATGCCAATAAAAGAATGTTTACTTGTATAAATATAAATATACAAAATACACATAAAATAACGTAAAATTGTATAAAACTAAATACAAAAATAAACAAAAATAATTATATTTGTATGAAAATAAATATACAAAAGACACATAAAATAAGCTGAATTTGAATTGAAATAAATATAGAAAATACATAAAATAATGTAAATTTGTATCAAAATATATATTCAAATACACATATATTAAAATTAATATACAAAATGCGTATATAATAAGGTAAATTTGTATTGAAAAAATATGCAACATACACGTTTACTCATACAAATTTATATTATTTTATTGGTATTTTGTTTATTTATTTTGATACGAATTACATGATTATATGTGTATTTTGTACATATTTTTTTATACGTATTTACATTATTTAATGTATTTTGTATACATTTTCATACAAATTTACGTTATTATATGTGTATTTGTATAAATATTTTGATACAAATTTACTTTTATTTCATGTATTTTGTATATATATTACAATTCAAATTTAGCTTATTTTGTGTGAATTTTGTATATTTTCATACAAATTTAATTACTTCTGTATTTTTGTATATAGTTTTATATAAATTTACGTTATTTTATGTGTATTTTGTATATTTATATTTATACAAATACACATTCTTTTATTGCTATTTTGTTTATTTATTTTGATACGAGTTTACATTATTTTATGTGTATTTTGTATACATTTTTTTATACGTATTTACTTCATTTTATGTGTATTTTGTATATATATTTTTATAGAAATCTACGTTATTATATGTGTACTCGTATATATATTTTGAAACAAATTTACATTGTTTTATATGTATTTTGCATATCTATTTCAATACAAATTTACCTTATTGTATGTGTTTTTTGTATATTTATTTTATTACAAATTTAATTTTTTGATGTGTATTTTGGTATATATATTTTTATAAATAAAAAAATGCTTTATTTTATGGGTATTTTGCTTCTTTATTTTCATACAAATTTACGTTATTTTATTGTTATTCTCCTCATTCATTTTGATACGATCTGACATTATTCTATGTGTTTTTTGTAAATATTTTTCATACAAATTTACGTTATTTTATGTGTATTTGTTTATATATTTTGACACAAATTTACAATATTTTTTGGGTATTTTGTATATATATTTCAAAAGAAATTTACCTATTTTTATGTGTATTTTGAATATCTGTTTTCACACAAATTCAAATTATTTTTATGTATTTTTGTATATATTTCAATACAAATTTTAGTTATGTTATGTGTATTTTGTAAATCTATTTTCATTCAAATATATATTATTTTATTGGTATTTTGTTGATTTATATTGATACGAATTTACATTATTTTATATGTACTTTGTATATATATTTTTATATGCATTTACATTATTTAATATTTATTTTGAATATATATTTTTATACAAATTCATGGTATTTTATATGTATTTCTATATATGTTTCATATAAATTTACATTATTATATGTGTATTTTTTACATATATTTCATTACAAATTTACCTTATTTTATGTTTATTTTGTATGTGTATTTTGTATATTTATATTTATACAAATACACATTCTTTTATTGGTATTTTGTTTATTTATTTTAAATCGAAATACATGATTATATGTGTATTTTGTACACATTTTTTTATACGTTTTTACACATTTTTTGCATCTTAATTTTCATTTTATATGTACTTTGTATATATATTTTTATTCGCTCTTACATTATTTAATATTTATTTTGAATATAATTTTTTATACAAATTCATGGTATTTTATGTGTATTTGTATATATATTTTCATATACATTTCATTACATTATTGTATGTGTATTTTGTACATATATTTTATTACAAATCTACCTTATTTTATGTTTATTTTATATGTGTATTTTGAATATTTATATTTATCCCAATACACTTTCTTTTATTGGTATTTTGTTTATTTAATGAGTATTTTTTATATATATTTTATACAAATTTATGTTAATTTAAGTGTATTTGTTTATATATTTTCATTCAAATTTACATTATTTTATGTGTATTTTGTATATGTATTTCTTTACAAATTTACCTAATTTTATGTGTATTTTGTATATTTATTTTCATACAAATTAAACTTATTTTTGTGTATTTTTATATATAGTTTTAAACAAATTTACGTTATTTTATGTGTATTTTGTATATGTATTTTCATACAAATACATATTCTTTTATTGATATTTTAATTATTTATTTTGACACGAATTTACATTATTTAATGTGTATTTAGTATATATATTTTTATACGTATTTACAACATTTCATGTATATTTTTTATATATATTTCTATAGAAATCTACGTTATATTATGTGTATTCGTATATATATTTTGAAACAAATCTACATTATTTTATGTGTATTTTGTATATATATTTCATTATAAATTTGCCTTATTTTAAGTTTATTTTTATATCTATTTTCATTCAAATTCAAATCATTTTATGTGTATATATTTATTTGTATTTACGTTATTTTATGTGTATTTTCTATATATATTTTCATTCAAAATTACATTATTTTATCGGTATTGTGTTCATTTATTTCGATACGAATTTAGATTATTTCATGTGTATTTTCTATACATATATATATTGAGAGAAGATTTCTATGAAAATATATATTCAAAATACATATAAAATTATGTAAATAAGTATAAAAATATATATATCAAATACACCTAAAAAAAATGAAAATTCGTATCAAAATAAATAAATAAATTTCCCATAAAAGTAAATATACAAAAAACACATAAAATTACGAAAATTTGAATAAAAATATATACAAAAATACACAAAATTAATTTCAATTTGTATGAAAATAGATATACAAAATACACATATAATTATTTAAATTTGTATTTAAGTACATGTACAAAATTCACATAAAATAATGTAAATTTGTATGAAATGAAAACAAATTCACATAAAATAACGTACATTGGTATAAAATAGATATACAAAATATACATAGAATAATGTAAAATCGTATCAAAATAAATACGGAGAATATCAATAAAATAATGTAATTTTGTATGAAAATAAAGATGCAAAATACCCATAAAATAAAGCATATTTTTATAAAAATACATATACAAAAATACACATAGAATAGCTAAATTTGTATTAAAATTAATATACAAAATGCACGTACAATAAGGTAAATTTGTATTGAAAAAATATGCAAAATGCACATAAAACAATGTATATTTGTTTCAAAATATATACGAATACACATAAAATAACGTATATTTCTATAAAAATATATACAAAATACACATGAAATGACGTAAATACGTATAAAAATATATATACACAATACACATTAAATAATGTAAATTCGCATCAAAATAAATAAACAAAATATCAATAAAAGAATGAGTATTTGTATGAAAATAGATATGCAAAAAATACATAAAATATTGTAAATTTGAATAAAACTCTATACAAAAATACACAAAAAATAATTTAAATTTGTATAAAATATATATACAAAATACACATGAAATTAGGTAAATTTCTATTGAAATACATATACAAAATACATATAAAATTATGTAAATTTGAATAAAAATATATAAACAAATACACTTAAAAGAACGAAAATTTGTATGAAATATATATAGAAAATACACATTAAATAATGTAAATTTGTATAAAAAAATATATACAAAACACAAAATAGAATAAAGTAAAATAGTATCAAAATAAATACACAGAATATTAATAAAATAATGTAAATTTGTATGAAAATAAAGATGCAAAATACCCATAAAACAACGCATTTTTTATGAAAATATATATACCAAAATGCACATCAAATATTTAAATTTGTATTACAATAAATATACAAAATGCATATACAATAAAGTAAATTTGTATTGAAATAGATATGCAAAATACATATAAAACAATGTAAATTTAATACAAAATATACATACGAATACTCATAAAATAACGTAGATTTCTATAAAATATATATACAAAATACACATCAACTGAAGTAAATACGTATAAGAAAATGTATACAAAATACACATAAAATAATGTAAATTCGTATCAAATTTACAATATTTTATGTGTATTTTGCATATCTATTTTCATACAAATACTCATTCTTTTATTGATATTTTGTTTATTTATTTTGATGCGAATTTACATTATTTAATGTGTATTGTGTATATATATTTTTATACGTATTTACGTCATTTCATGTGTATTTTGTATATATTTTTATAGAAATATACGTTATTTTATGTGTATTCGTATATATATTTTAAATAAATAAACTAAATGCCAATAAAAGAATGTTTACTTGTATAAATATAAATATACAAAATACACATAAATTAACGTAAAATTGTATAAAACTATATACAAAAATAAACAAAAATAATTAAATTTGTATGAAAATAGATATACAACAGACACATAAAATAAGCTAAATTTGAATTGAAATAAATATAGAAAATACATAAAATAATGTAAATTTGTATCAAAATATATATTCAAATACACATATAATAACGTAAATTTGTATAAAAATATATAAACAAAATACACATTAAATAATGTAAATACGTATAATGTACTTATACATTAAATAAACAAAATACCAATAAAAGAATGTGTATTTGGATAAATATAATTATACAAAATACACATATAAAATAAACATAAAATAAGGTAGATTTGTAATAAAATATATGTACAAAATACACATACAATGATGTAAATTTATATGAAAATATATATACAAATACACATAAAATACCATGAATTTGTATAAAAAATTATATTCAATATAAATAATAAATAATGTAAGAGCGTATAAAAATATATATACAAAGTATATTAAAGATGCAAATTACCCATAAAATATCTTATATTTAAAAAAAAATATATACAAAAATACACATAAAATAATTAAATTTGTATTAAAATAAATATACAAAATACACATACAATAAGGTAGATTTTTATTGAAATAGATATGCAAAAAACACATAAAATAATGAAATTTTTTATAAAAATATATACGAATACACACAATAAAATTACGTAAATTTTTATGAAAATATATATACAAAATACACATAAAATAATGTAAATACATAGAAAAATATATATACAAAATACACATAAAATAATATAAATTAGTATCAAAATAAATAAAGAAAATTTCCTCTAAAAGAATCTATATGTGTAGGAAAATATATATACAAAATACAAATCAAATAAAAAAAATTTGTATAAAAATATTACAAAAATACACAAAAATAATTTAAATTTGTTTGAAAATAGATATGCAAAATACAAATGAAATTAGGCAAATTTTTTTTGAAATACATATACAAAATACACATAAAATAATGTAAATTTGTATGAAAATATATAAACAAATACACATAAGATAACGTAAATTTCCATAAAATATATATACAAAATATACATTAAATAATGTAAATATGTCTAAAAATATATATACAAAATACACAGAATAACGTAAAATCGTATCAAAATAAATAAACAGACAATCAATAAAATAATGTAAATTTGTATGAAAATAAAGATGCAATATACCCATATAATAACGCATATTTGTTTAAAAATATATATACAAAAATACACATAAAATGATTAAATTTGCATCAAAATAAATATACAAAAGGCACATACAATAAAGAAATTTGTATTGAAATAGATATGCGAAATACACATAAATAATGTAAATTTGTATCAAAATATATATAGGAATACACATAAAATAGAATAAATTTCTATGAAAATATATATTCAAAATACATATAAAATTATGTAAATAAGTATAAAAATATATATATCAAATACACCTAAAATAATGAAAACTCGTATCAAAATAAATAAACAAAATTCCGATAAAAGAACCTATATTTGTAGGAAAATAAATATACAAAATACACATAAAATTACGAAAATTTGAATAAAAATATATACTAAAATACACAAAATTAATTTCAATTTGTATGAAAATAGATATACATAATACACATATAATTAGTTAAATTTGTATTTAAATACATGTACAAAATACACATAAAATAATGTAAATTTGTATGAAATGAAAACAAATTCACATAAAATAACGTTCATTTGTATGAAATATATATACATAATATACATAGAATAATGTAAAATCGTATCAAAATAAATACACAGAATATCAATAAAATAATGTAAATTTGTATGAAAATAAAGATGCAAAATACCCATAAAATAAAGCATTTTTTTATGAAAATAAATATACAAAAATACACATAGAATAATTAAATTTGTATTAAAATTAATATACAAAATGCACGTACAATAAGGTAAATTTATATTTAAAAAATATGCAAAATGCACATAAAACAATGTATATTTGTTTCAAAATATATATACGAATACACATAAAATAGCATATATTTCTATAGAAATATATATACAAAATACACATGAAATGACGTAAATACGTATAAAAATATATATACACAATACACATTAAATAATGTGAATTCGCGTCAAAATAAATAAACAAAATACCAATAAAAAATGTGTATTTGTATGAAAATAGATATACAAAATACACATAAAATATTTTAAATTTATATAAAACTCTTTTTATAAAAATATATATACCAAAATAATAAAATTTTAAAATTTGTATTACAATAAATATACAAAATGCACATACAATAAGGTAGATTTATATTGAAATAGATATGCTAAATACATATAAAACAATGTAAATTTGCTTCAAAATATATATACCAATACACATAAAATAACGTAGATTACAATAAAAATATATATACAAAATACACATTAAATGAAGTAAATACGTATAAGAAAATGTATACAAAGTACACATAAAATAATTAAATTTGAATTAAAATAAATATACAAAATACACATACAATAAGGTAAATCAATATTGAGATAGATATGCAAAATAAACATAAAATAATGTAAATTTGTATCAAATCATATACGAATACACACAATAAAATAACGTAAATTTTTTAAAAAATGTATATAATAAATACACATAAAATAATGTAAATACATAGAAAAATATATATACAAAAAACACATAAAATTATGTAAATTCTTATGAAAATAAATGAACAAAATTCCACTAAAAGAATGTATATTTGTAGGAAAATATAAATACAAAATACAAATAAAATAACTAAAATTTGTATAAAAATATATAAAAAATACATAAAAATAATTTAAATTTGTTTGAAAATAGATATGCAAAATACACATAAAATTAGGCAAATCTGTATTGAAATACATAAACAAATACACATAAAATAGCGTAAATTTATATAAAATATATATACAAAATATACATTAAATAATGTAAATGTGTATAAAAATATATATACAAAATACACATAGAATAATGTAAAATCGTAACAAAATAAATAAACAGAATATCAATAAAATAATGTAAATTTGTATGAAAATAAAGATGCAAAATATCCAAATAATAACGCATATTTTTACAAAAATACACACAAAACAATTAAATTTGTATTAAAATAAATATACAAAATACACATACAATATGGTAAATTTGTATTTATATAGATATGCAAAATAAACATAAATAATGTAAATTTGTATCAAAATATATATACTAATACCCATAAAAAGAGTAAATTTCTATGAAAATATATATTCAAAACACAAATAAAATGATATAAATAAGTATAAAAATATACATATCAAATACACCTAAAATAATGTAAATTCGTATAAAAATAAATAAACAAAATTACGATAAAAGATGCAAGATACACATTAAATAATGTAAATATTTATAAAAAAATATATACAAAAAAAAATTGAATAATGTGAAATCGTATGAAAATAAATACACCGAATATTAATAAAATAATGTAAATTTGTATGAAAATAAAGATGCAAAATTCCCATCAAATAGCGCATTTCATATAAAAATATATATACCAAAATACACATAAAATATTTAATATATATATATATATATATATATATATATATATATATATATATATATATATATATATATATATATATATATATATATATATATATATATATATATATATATATATATATATATATATATATATATATAAAGTACATATAAATAATAATAATTCGTATTAATATAAATCAACAAAACACCAATAAAATAATATATATTTGAATGAAAATAAATTTACAAAATACACATAACATAACTAAAATTTGTATTAAAATATATACAAAAATACATAGAAATAATTTGAGTTTGTATGAAAATAGATATTCAAAATACACATAAAATAGGTAAATTTCTTTTGAAATGTTTATACAAAATACCCATAAAATATTGTAAATTTGTGTCAAAATATATAAACAAATACACATAAAATAACGTAAATTTGTATGAAAAATATATACAAAATACACATAGAATAATGTCAATTCCTATCAAAATGAATGAGCAGAATATCAATAAAATAATGTAAATTTGTATGAAAATAAAGAGACAAAATACCCAAAAAATAAAGAATATGTTTATAAAAATACAGATACAAAAATACACATCGAATAATTAAATTTGTATTAAAATTAATATACAAAATGCGTATATAATAAGGTAAATTTGTATTGAAAAAAATATGCAACATACACGTTTACTTATACAAATTCACGTTATTTTATGAGTATTTTGTATATTTATATTTATACAAATACACATTCTTTTATTGGTATTTTGTTTATTTATTTTGATACGAATTTACATTATTTTATGTGTATTTTGAATACATTTTTTTATACGTATTTACTTAATTTTACGTGTATTTTGTATATATTTTTTATACAAATCTACGTTATTTTATGTGTATTCGTATATATATTTTGAAACAAAGTTACATTGTTTTATATGTATTTTGCATATCTATTTCAATACAGAAGATTTTTATTATTATGTGTATTTTTATATTTTATTTAATAAAAAAAAATTTTTATGTGTATTTTTGTATATATATTTTATGGGTATTTATGCTTTATTTTCATACAAATTTACATTATTTTATTAATATTCTGTGTATATATTTTTGATACGATTTTACATTATTCTATTTGTGTTTTGTATATATTTTTATACAAATTTACGTTATTTTAAGTGTATTTGTTTATGTATTTTCATTCAAGTTTACAGTATTTTATGTATTTTGTATATATTTCAATACAAATTTACCTAATTTTATGTGTATTTTGTATATTTATTTTCATACAAATTTAAATTATTTTGTGTATTTTTGTATATAGTTTGATACAAATTTATGTTATCTTATGTGTATTTTGTATATTTATTTTCATACAACACATTCTTTTATTGACATTTTGTTTATTTATTTTGACTCGAGTTTACATTATTTAATGTGTATTTTGTATATATATTTTATACGTATTTACATCCTTTCATGTGTATTTTGTATATTTATAAAAATGCGGTATTTTATGGGTATTTTGCATCTCTATTTTCATACAAATTTACATTATTTTATTTACATTCTGTGTATTTATTTTAATACGATTGTACATTATTCTATTTGTGTTTTGTATATATTTTTTATACATATTTACATTATTTAATGAGTATTTTTTATATATATTTTATACAAATTTATGTTAATTTAAGTGTATTTGTTTATATATTTTCATTCAAATTGACGATATTTTATGTGTATTTTGTATATGTATTTCTTTACAAATTTACCTAATTTTATGTGTATTTTGTAGATTTATTTTCATAGAAATTTAACTTATGTTTGTGTATTTTTATATATAGTTTTATACAAATTTACGTTATTTTATGTGTATTTTGTATATGTATTTTCATACAAATACACATTCTTTTATTGATATTTTAATTATTTATTTTGACAAGAATTTACATTATTTAATGTGTATTTTGTATATATATTTTTATACGTATTTACAACATTTCATGTGAATTTTGTATATATATTTCTATAGAAATCTACGTTATTTTATGTGTATTCGTATATATATTTTGAAACAAATCTACATTATTTTATGTGTATTTTGTATATATATTTCATTATAAATTTGCCTTATTTTAAGTTTATTTTTATATCTATTTTCATTCAAATTCAAATCATTTTATGTGTATATATTTATTTGTATTTACGTTATTTTATGTGTATTTTCTATATATATTTTCATTCAATATTACATTATTTTATCGGTATTTTTTTCATTTATTTCGATACGAATTTACATTATTTCATGTGTATTTTCTATAAATATAAATATATAGTAAATTTCTATTAAAATATATATTAAAAATAAATATAAAATTATTTAAATAATTATAAAAATATATATATCAAATAATTCATTTTATGTTTATTTTGTATATATTTTTATAGAAATCAACGTTATTTTATGTGTATTCGTATATAATTTGAAACAAATTTACATTATTTTATATGTATTTTGCATATCTATTTCAATACAAATTTACCTTCCAGTATGTTCATTTTTTATATTTATTTTAATACAAATTCTAATATTTTATGTGTATTTTGGTATATATATATTTATAAAAAAAATGCGTTATTTTATAGCTATTTTGCATTTTTATTTTCATACAAATTTACATTATTTTATTAATATTCTGTGTATTTATTTTGATACGATTTTACATTATTCTATTTGTGTTTTGAATATATTTTTTTATACATATTTACATTATTTAATTAGTATTTTGTATATATATTTGATACAAATTTACGTTATTTTAAGTGTATATGTTTATATATTTTCATTCAAACTTCCATTATTTTATGTGTATTTTGTATATGTATTTGAATACAAATTTACCTAATTTTATGTGTATTTTGAATATTTATTTTCATACAAATTTAAATTATTTTTGTGTATTTTTGTATATAGTTTTATACAAACTTAGGTTATTTTATGAGTATTTTGTATATCTATTTTCATACAAATACACATTCTTTTATTGATATTTTGTTTATTTATTTTGACGAGAATTTAAATTATTTAATGTGTATTTTGTATATATATTTTTTTACGTATTTTCATCATTTCATATGTATTTTGTATATATATTTCTATAGAAATCTACGTTATATTATGTGTATTCGTATATAGATTTTTAAACAAATTTACACTTTTATGTGTATTTTGCATATTTTTTCAATACAAATTTACCTTATTGTATATGCATTTTGTATATTAACTTTAATACAATATTAATTATTCAATTTAATATTTTGTATATGTATTTTTATAAAAAATATGCTTTATTTTATGGGTATTTTGCATCTTTATTTTCATACAAATTTACGTTATTTTATTGATATTCTGCTCATTCATTTTGATACGATCTGACAGTATTCTATGTGTATTTTGTAAATATTTTTCATACAAATTTACGTTATTTTATGTGTATTTGTTTATATATTTTGACACAAATTTACAATATTTTATGGGTATTTTGTATATATTTCAAAAGAAATTTACCTATTTTTATGTGTATTTTGAATATCTATTTTCACACAAACTCAAATTATTTTTATGTATTTTTGTATATATTTCAATACAAATTTTAGTTATGTTATGTGTATTTTGTAAATCTATTTTCATTCAAATATATATTATTTTATTGGTATTTTGTTGATTTATATTGATACGAATTTACATTATTTTATATGTACTTTATATATATTTTATACGCATTTACATTATTTAATATTTATTTTGAATATAATTTTATAAAATTTATGGTATTTTATGTGTATTTATATATATATTTTCATATAAATTTACATTATTTTATGTGTATTTTGTACATATATTTCATTACAAATTTACCTTATTTTATGTTTATTTTTTATGTGTATTTTGTATATTTATATTTATCCAAATACAGATTCTTTTATTGGTATTTTGTTTATTTATTTTAAATCGAATTACATGATTATATGTGTATTTTGTACACATTTTTTTATACGTTTTTACACATTTTTGCATCTTAATTTTCATTTTATATGTACTTTGTATATATATTTTATACGCTTACATTATTTAATATTTATTTTGAATATAATTTTTATACAAATTCATGGTATTTTATGTGTATTTGTATATATATTTTCATATACATTTCATTACATTATTGTATGTGTATTTTGTACATATATTTTATTACAAATCTACCTTATTTTATGTTTATTTTATACGTGTATTTTGTATATTTATATTTATCCCAATACACTTTCTTTTATTGGTATTTTGTTTATTTAATGAGTATTTTTTATATATATTTTATACAAATTTATGTTAATTTAAGTGTATTTGTTTATATATTTTCATTCAAATTTACATTATTTTATGTGTATTTTGTATATGTATTTCTTTACAAATTTACCTAATTTTATGTGTATTTTGTATATTTATTTTCATACAAATTTAACTTATTTTTGTGTATTTTTATATATAATTTTAAACAAATTTACGTTATTTTATGTGTATTTTGTATATGTATTTTCATACAAATACACATTCTTTTATTGATATTTTAATTATTTATTTTGACACGAATTTACATTATTTAATGTGTATTTAGTATATATATTTTTATACGTATTTACAACATTTCATGTATATTTTGTATATATATTTCTATAGAAATCTACGTTATATTATGTGTATTCGTATATATATTTTGAAACAAATCTACATTATTTTATGTGTATTTTGTATATATATATATCATTATAAATTTGCCTTATTTTAAGTTTATTTTTATATCTATTTTCATTCAAATTCAATTCATTTTATGTGTATATATTTATTTGTATTTACGTCATTTTATGTGTATTTTCTATATATATTTTCATTCAAAATTACATTATTTTATCGGTATTGTGTTCATTTATTTCGATACGAATTTAGATTATTTCATGTGTATTTTCTATACATATATATATATATATATATATATATATATAGAGAAGATTTCTATGAAAATATATATTCAAAATACATATAAAATTATGTAAATATATATATCATATACACCTAAAAAAAATGAAAATTCGCATCAAAATAAATAAATAAATTTCCGATAAAAGAACGTATATTTGTAGGAAAATAAATATACAAAAAACACATAAAATTACGAAAATTTGAATAAAAATATATACAAAAATACACAAAATTAATTTCAATTTGTATGAAAATAGATATACAAAATACACATATAATTAGTTAAATTTGTATTTAAATACATGTACAAAACTCACATAAAATAATGTAAATTTGTATGAAATGAAAACAAATTCACATAAAATAACGTACATTGGTATAAAATAGATATACAAAATATACATAGAATAATGTAAAATCGTATCAAAATAAATACAGAGAATATCAATAAAATAATGTAATTTTGTATGAAAATAAAGATGCAAAATAACCATAAAATAAAGCATATTTTTATAAAAATACATATACAAAAATACACATAGAATAGCTAAATTTGTAATAAATTAATATACAAAATGCACGTACAATAAGGTAAATTTGTTTTGAAAAAATATGCAAAATGCACATAAAACAATGTATATTTGTTTCAAAATATATATACGAATACACATAAAATAACGTATATTTCTATAAAAATATATACAAAATACACATGAAATGACGTAAATACGTATAAAAATATATATACACAATACACATTAAATAATGTAAATTCGCATCAAAATAAATAAACAAAATATCAATAAAAGAATGTGTATTTGTATGAAAATAGATATACAAAATACACATAAAATATTGTAAATTTGAATAAAACTCTATACAAAAATACACAAAAAATAATTTAAATTTGTATAAAATATATATACAAAATACACATGAAATTAGGTAAATTTCTATTGAAATACATATACAAAATACACATAAAATTATGTAAATTTGAATAAAAATATATAAACAAATACACTTAAAATAACGAAAATTTGAGTGAAATATATATAGAAAATACACATTAAATGATGTAAATATGTATAAAAAAAATATATACAAAACACAAAATAGAATAAAGTAAAATAGTATCAAAATAAATACACAGAATATTAATAAAATAATGTAAATTTGTATGAAAATAAAGATGCAAAATACCCATAAAACAACGCATTTTTTATGAAAATATATATACCAAAATGCACATAAAATATTTAAATTTGTATTACAATAAATATACAAAATGCACATACAATAAGGTAAATTTGTATTGAAATAGATATGCAAAATACATATAAAACAATGTAAATTTGATTCAAAATATACATACGAATACTCATAAAATAACGCAGATTTCTATAAAATATATATACAAAATACACATCAAATGAAGTAAATACGTATAAGAAAATGTATACAAAATACACATAAAATAATGTAAATTCGTATCAAAATAAATAAACTAAATGCCAATAAAAGAATGTTTACTTGTATAAATATAAATATACAAAATACACATAAATTAACGTAAAATTGTATAAAACTATATACAAAAATAAAAAAAAATAATTAAATTTGTATGAAAATAGATATACAAAAGACACATAAAATAAGCTAAATTTGAATTGAAATAAATATAGAAAATACATAAAATAATGTAAATTTGTATCAAAATATATATTCAAATACACATATAATAACGTAAATTTGTATAAAAATATATAAACAAAATACACATTAAATAATGTAAATACGTATAATGTACTTATACATTAAATAAACAAAATACCAATAAAAGAATGTGTATTTGGATAAATATAAATATACAAAATATTCATAAAATATTCATAAAATATATATATAAAATAAACATAAAATAAGGTAGATTTGTAATAAAATATATGTACAAAATACACATACAATAATGTAAATTTATATGAAAATATATATACAAATACACATAAAATACCATGAATTTGTATAAAAAATTATATTCAAAATAAATATTAAATAATGTAAGAGCGTATAAAAATATATATACAAAGTATATGAAAGATGCAAATTACCCATAAAATATCTTATATTTAAAAAAAAATATATACAAAAATACACATAAAATAATTAAATTTGTATTAAAATAAATATACAAAATACACATACAATAAGGTAGATTTTTATTGAAATAGATATGCAAAAAACACATAAAATAATGATTTTTTTTTATCAAAATATATACGAATACACACAATAAAATTACGTAAATTTTTATGAAAATATATATACAAAATACACATAAAATAATGTAAATACATAGAAAAATATATATACAAAATACATATAAAATAATATAAATTCGTATCAAAATAAATAAAGAAAATTTCCTCTAAAAGAATCTATATGTGTAGGAAAATATATATACAAAATACAAATAAAATAAAAAAAATTTGTATAAAAATATTACAAAAATACACAAAAATAATTAAAATTTGTTTGAAAATAGATATGCAAAATACAAATGAAATTAGGCAAATTTTTTATTGAAATACATATACAAAATACACATAAAATAATGTAAATTTGTATGAAAATATATAAACAAATACACATAAGATAACGTAAATTTCCATAAAATATATGTACAAAATATACATTAAATAATGTAAATATGTCTAAAAATATATATACAAAATACACAGAATAACGTAAAATCGTTAAAAATAAATAGACAGACAATCAATAAAATAATGTAAATTTGTATGAAAATAAAGATGCAAAATACCCATATAATAACGCATATTTGTTTAAAAATATATATACAAAAATACACATAAAATGATTAAATTTGCATCAAAATAAATATACAAAAGGCACATACAATAAAGAAATTTGTATTGAAATAGATATGCGAAATACACATAAATAATGTAAATTTGTATCAAAATATATATACGAATACACATAAAATAGAGTAAATTTCTATGAAAATATATATTCAAAATACATATAAAATTATGTAAATAAGTATAAAAATATATATATCAAATACACCTAAAATAATGAAAACTCGTATCAAAATAAATAAACAAAATTCCGATAAAAGAACGTATATTTGTAGGAAAATAAATATACAAAATTCACATAAAATTACGAAAATTTGAATAAAAATATATACTAAAATACACAAAATTAATTTCAATTTGTATGAAAATAGATATACATAATACACATATAATTAGTTAAATTTGTATTTAAATACATGTACAAAATACACATAAAATAATGTAAATTTGTATGAAATGAAAACAAATTCACATAAAAGAACGTTCATTTGTATGAAATATATATACATAATATACATAGAATAATGTAAAATCGTATCAAAATAAATACACAGAATATCAATAAAATAATGTAAATTTGTATGAAAATAAAGATGCAAAATACCCATAAAATAAAGCATTTTTTTTTATGAAAATACATATACAAAAATACACATAGAATAATTAAATTTGTATTAAAATTAATATACAAAATGCACGTACAATAAGGTAAATTTATATTGAAAAAATATGCAAAATGCACATAAAACAATGTATATTTGTTTAAAAATATATATACGAATACACATAAAATAACATATATTTCTATAGAAATATATATACAAAATACACATGAAATGACGTAAATACGTATAAAATATATATACACAATACATTAAATAATGTGAATTCGCGTCAAAATAAATAAACAAAATATCAATAAAAAATGTGTATTTGTATGAAAATAGATATACAAAATACACATAAAATATTTTAAATTTATATAAAACTCTTTTTATAAAAATATATATACCAAAATAATAAAATTTTAAAATTTGTATTACAATAAATATACAAAATGCACATAAAATAAGGTAGATTTATATTGAAATAGATATGCTAAATACATATAAAACAATATAAATTTGCTTCAAAATATATATACCAATACACATAAAATAACGTAGATTACAATAAAAATATATATACAAAATACACATTAAATGAAGTAAATACGTATAAGAAAATGTATACAAAGTACACATAAAATAATTAAATTTGAATTAAAATAAATATACAAAATACACATACAATAAGGTAAATCTATATTGAAATAGATATGCAAAATAAACATAAAATAATGTAAATTTGTATCAAATCATATACGAATACACACAATAAAATAACGTAAATTTTTATGAAAATGTATATAATAAATACACATAAAATAATGTAAATACATAGAAAAATATATATACAAAAAACACATAAAATTATGTAAATTCTTATGAAAATAAATGAACAAAATTCCACTAAAAGAATGTATATTTGTAGGAAAATATAAATACAAAATACAAATAAAATAACTAAAATTTGTATAAAAATATATAAAAAATACATAAAAATAATTTAAATTTGTTTGAAAATAGATATGCAAAATACACATAAAATTAGGCAAATCTGTATTGAAATACATAAACAAATACACATAAAATAGCGTAAATTTATATAAAATATATATACAAAATATACATTAAATAATGTAAATGTGTATAAAAATATATATACAAAATACACATAGAATAATGTAAAATCGTATCAAAATAAATAAACAGAATATCAATAAAATAATGTAAATTTGTATGAAAATAAAGATGCAAAATATCCAAATAATGACGCATATTTTTACAAAAATACACATAAAACAATTAAATTTGTATTAAAATAAATATACAAAATACACATACAATATGGTAAATTTGTATTTATATAGATATGCAAAATAAACATAAATAATGTAAATTTGTATCAAAATATATATACGAATACCCATAAAATAGAGTAAATTTATATGAAAATATATATTCAAAACACAAATAAAATGATATAAATAAACATAAAAATATACATATCAAATACACCTAAAATAATGTAAATTCGTATAAAAATAAATAAACAAAATTACGATAAAAGATGCAAGATACACATTAAATAATGTAAATATTTATAAAAAAATATATACAAAAAAAAATTGAATAATGTAAAATCGTATGAAAATAAATACACCGAATATTAATAAAATAATGTAAATTTGTATGAAAATAAAGATGCAAAATTCCCATCAAATAGCGCATTTCATATAAAAATATATATACCAAAATACACATTAAATATTTAAATTTGTATTGAAATAAATATACAAAATGCACATACAATAAGGTAAATTTGTATTTAAAGAGATATGCAAAAATACATATAAAACAATGTAAATTTGTTTCAAAATATATATACGAATACACATAAAATAACGTAGATTTCTATAAAAATATATATACAAAATACACATAAAATTAAGTAAATACGTATAAAAATAGATATACAAAATAGACATAGAATAATGTAAAATTGTTTAAAAAAAACAGAATATAAATAAAATAATGTAAATTTGTAAGAAAATAAAAATACAAAATACCCATAAAATAAAGCATATTTTTTATAAAAATACATATACAAAAATACACATAGCATAATTAAATTTGTATTAAAATTAATATACAAAATGCATATAAAATAAGGTAAATTTGTATTGAAAAAATATGCAAATTACACATAAAACAGAGTAAATTTATTTCAAAATCTATATACGAATACTCATAAATCAACGTAGATTTCTATAGAAATATATATACAAAATAGACATCAAATGATGTAAACACGAATAAAAAATATATATATATATATATATATATATATATATATATATATATATATATATATATATATATATATATATATATATATATATATATATATATATATATATATATATATATATATATATATATATATATATAAAATACACATTAAATAATGTTAACTCGCCTCAAAGTAAATAAACAAAATATCAATAAAAGAATGTGTATTTGTATGAAAATAGATATTCAATATACATAAAATCATATAAATTTGTATAAAACTATATACAAAAATACACAAAAATAATTTTAATTTGTATGAAAATAAATATACAAAATACACATAAAATTAGGTAAATTTGTATTGAAATACATTTACAAAATACACATAAAATAATGTAAATTTGAATGAAAATATATAAACAAATACACTTAAAATAACGTAAATTTGTATAAAATATATATGCAAGATACACATTAAATAATGTAAATATGTATAAAAGAATATATACAAAACACAAATAGAATAATATAAAATCGTATCAAAATAAATACACAGAATATTAATAAAATAATGTAAATTTGTATGAAAATTAAGATGCAAAATACCCATAAAATAACGCATTTTTTCTAAAAATATTTATACCAAGACACACATAAAATATTTGAATTTGTATTAAAATAAATATACAAAATGCACATACAATAAGGTAAATTTGCATTGAAATAGATATGCAAAATACATATAAAACCATGTAAATTAAAAAAATATATACATACGAATACACATAAAATAACGTAGATTTCTATGAAAATAAATATAAAAATACACATAAAATGATGTAAATACGTATAAAAAAAGGTATACAAAATACATATAAAATAATGTAAACTTGTATGAAAATAAATAAACAAAATAATAATAAAAGAAAGTGTATTGTATATATATAAATTTACAAAATATTAAAATAACGTAAATTTATATAAAACTATATGCAAAAATACACAAAAGTAATTAAATTTGTGTGAAAATAGATATACAAAATACATGTGTATTTTGTATATTTATTTTCATACAAATTGAAATTATTTTTGTTTAATTTTTTATATATTTTCATACAAATTTTCGTTATTTAATGTGTATTTTGTATATTTATTTTTTCTACAAATATACGTTCTTTTATCTGAATTTTGTTTATTGAATTTGTAACGAATTTAACTTTTATTTTGTTTATCTATTTTCATACAAATTAAAATACTTCTGTGTATATGTGTATATAGTTTTATATAAATTTACGTTATTTTATGTGTATTTTGTATATTTATATTTATACAAATACACATTCTTTTATTGGTATTTTGTATATTTATTTTGATACGAGTTTACATTATTTTATGTGTATTTGTATACATTTTTTTATACGTACTTACTTCATTTTATGTGTATTTTGTATACATATTTTTATAGAAATCTACGTTATTTTATGTGTATTCGTATATATATTTTGAAACAAATTTATATTCTTTTATATGTATTTTGCATATCTATTTCAATACAAATTTACCTTATTGAATGTGTTTTTTGTATATTTATTTTAATACAAATTTAATTTTTTGATGTGTATTTTGGTATATATATTTTTATAAATACAAAAATGCGTTATTTTATGGGAATTTTTATAAATATTTTGATACAAATCTACATTATTTTATGTATTTTGTATATACATTTCAATTCAAATTTAGCTTATTTTATCTGTATTTTGTATATCTACTTTCATACGAATTTAATTACTTCTGTGTATTTTTGTATATAGTTTTATACAAATTTACGTTATTTTATGTGTATTTTGTATATTTATATTTATACAAATACACTTTCTTTTATTGGTATTTTGTTTATTTATTTTGATACGAAATTACATTATTTTATGTGTATTTTGTATACATTTTCTTATACGTATTTACTTCATTTTATGTGTATTTTGTATTTATATTTTTATACAAATCTACGTTATTTTATGTGTATTCGTATATATATTTTGAAACAAATTTACATTGTTTTATATGTATTTTACATATCTATTTCAATAAAGATTTACCTTATTGTATGTGTATTTTGTATATTTATTTTAATACAAATTAATTTTTTCATGTGTATTTTGTTATATATATTTTTATAAAAAATGCGTTATTTAATGGGTATTTTGCATCTTAATTTTCATACCAATTTACATTGTTTTATTAATATTTTGTGTATTTATTTTGATACGATTTTACATTATTATATTTGTGTTTTGTATTATATATATTTACATTATTTAATGTGTAATTTATATTAAAACAAATTTACGTTATTTTATGCGCATCTGTTAAATTATTTTGATACAAATTTACATTATTTTATGTATTTTGTATATATATTTCAATAGAAATTTAGTTTATTTTATGAATATTTTGTATATCTATTTTCATTTGTATCAAAATAAATAAACAAAATAGCAATAAAATAATGTAAATTTGTATAAGAAAACATATACAAATGCACATAAAATAAAGTAAATTTGCATATTTGTATTGAAATAGATATGCAAAATACATATAAAACAATGTAAATTTGTTTCAAAATATATATACGAATACACATAAAATAACGTAGATTTCTATAAAAATATGTACAAAATACACATAAAATGAAGTAAATACGTATAAAAAAATGAATACAAAAAATACATAAAAATTGTATCAAAATAAATAAACAAACTACCAGTAAAAGAATGTGTATTTGTAAAAATATAAATATACAAAATACACATAAAATATCGTAAATTTGTATAAAACTAAATACAAAAATACACAGAAGTAATTAAATTTGTATGAAAATATATATAAAAAATACAGCTAAATTAAGCTAAATTTGAATTGAAATGTACATACAAAATACATAAAATAATGTAAATCTGTATCAAAATATTTATACAAATACATATAATAAAGTAGATTTGTTTAAAAATATATAAACAAAATAAACATTAAGTAATGTAAATACGTATAAAAAAATATGTACAAAATACACATATAATCATGTAATTCGTATCAAAATAAATAAACAAAATAGCAATAAAATAATGTAAATTTTTATGAGAAAACATATACAAATAACGCAAATTTCTATAAAATATATGTACAAAATGCACATAAAATAAAGTAAATTTGCAAAAAATATATATACAAAAGACTCACTAAATAATATAAATGCGTAAAAAAATAACCTAAATTTGTATTAAACAATATACAAAATACACAAAAATAATTTAAATTTGTTTGAAAAGAAATATACAAAATACACATAAAATTAGGTAAATTTGTATTGAAATACATATACAAAATACACATCAAATAATGTAATATAGTAAATTTGTAATAAAGTAATGTAATAATGTAAACTTGTTTCAAAATATATATACGAATAGAAATAAAAAAACGTAGATTTCTATAAAAATATATATACAAAATACACATAAAATTAAGTAAATACGTATAAAAAAATGTGTATTTGTAAAAATATAAATATACAAAATACACATAAAATATCGTAAATTTGTATAAAACTGTATACAAAAATACACAGAAGTAATTAAATTTGTATGAAAATATATATACAAAATACAGCTAAAATAAGCTAAATTTGAATTGAAATGTACATACAAAATACATAAAATAATGTAAATCTATATCAAAATATTTATACAAATACATATAATAACGTAGATTTGTTTAAAAATATATAAACAAAATACACATTAAGTAATGTAAATACGTATAAAAAATATGTACAAAATACACATATAATCATGTAATTCGTATCAAAATAAATAAACAAAATAGCAATAAAATAATATAAATTTGTATGAGAAAACATATACAAATAACACAAATTTCTTATAAAAATATATGTACAAAAATGCACATAAAATAAAGAAAATTTGCAAAAAAATATATATACAAAACACACACTAAATAATGTAAATGCGTACATAAAATAACCTAAATTTGTATACAACTATATAAAAATACACATAAAATTAGGTAAATTTGTATTGAAATACATATACAAAATACACATCAAATAATGGAAATTTGAATGAAAATATATAAACAAATACACTTAAAATAACGTAAATTTGTATAAAATATATATGCAAGATACACATTAAATAATGTAAATGTGTATAAAAAAATATATACAACAAACAAATAGAATAATGTAAAATCGTATCAAAATAAATACACAGAATATCAATAAAATAATGTAAATTTGTATGAAAAGAATGATGCAAAATTCCCATAAAATAGCGCATTTTTTAAAAAATATATATACAAAAATACACATAAAATATTTAAATTTGTATTGAAATAAATATACAAAATGCATATACAGTAAGGTAAATATGTATTGAAAGACATATTCAAAAATACATATAAAACAAAGTTAATTTGTTTCAAAATATATATACGAATACACATAAAATAACGTAGATTTCTATAGAAATATATATACAAAATACACATGAAATTATGTAAATACGTATAAAAATATATATACAAAATACATATCTAGGTAAATTCGTGTCAAAATAAATAAACAAAATATCATGAAAAGAATGTGTATTTGCATGAAAATAAATAATAGATAATAAATTTGTATGAAATATATATGCAAGATACACTTTAAATAATGTAAATATGTAAAAAAAAATATATATACAAAAAACAAATAGAATAATGTGAAATCGTAACAAAATAAATACACCGAATATTAATAAAATAATGTAAATTTGTATGAAAATAAAGATGCAAAATTCCCATCAAATAGCGCATTTCTTATAAAAATATATATACCAAAACACACATAAAATATTTAAATTTGTATTGAAATAAATATACAAAATGCACATACAATAAGGTAAACTTGTATTGAAAGAGATATGCAAAAAAATACATATAAAACAATGTAAATTTGTTTCAAAATATATATACGAATACACATAAAATAACGTAGATTTCTATAAAAATATATATACAAAATACACATAAAATTAAGTAAATACGTATAAATATAGTTATACAAAATACACATGGAATAATGTAAAATTGTTTAAAAAAAAATAAACAGAATATAAATAAAATAATGTAAATTTGTATGAAAATAAAAATGCAAAATACCCATAAAATAAAGCATATTTTTATAAAAAAATACATATACAAAAATACACATAGCATAATTAAATTTGTATTAAAATTAATATACAAAATGCATATACAATAAGGTAAATTTGTATTGAAAATATATGCAAAATACACATAAAACAGTGTAAATTTATTTCAAAATCTATATACGAATACTCATAAATCAACGTAGATTTCTATAGAAATATATATACAAAACACACATCAAATTATGTAAACACGTATAAAAATATATATATATATAAAATACACATTAAATAATGTAAATTCGCGTCAAAATAAATAAACAAAATATCAATAAAAGAATGTGTATTTGTATGAAAATAGATATACAATATACACATAAAATCACCTAAATTTGTATAAAACTATATACAAAAATACACAAAAATAATTTTAATTTGTATGAAAATAAATATACAAAATACACATAAAATTAGGTAAATTTGTATTGAATTACATTTACAAAATACACATAAAATAATGTAAATTTGAATGAAAATATATAAACAAATACACTTAAAATAACGTAAATTTGTATAAATTATATATAAAAAATACACATTAAATAATGTAAATATGTATGAAAAAATATATACAAAACACAAATAGAATAATATAAAATCGTATCAAAATAAATACACAGAATATTAATAAAATAATGTAAATTTGTATGAAAATTAAGATGCAAAATACCCATAAAATAACGCGCTTTTTTTTTTAAATATATATACCAAGATACACATAAATATCTGAATTTGTATTAAAATAAATATACAAAATGCACATAAAATAAGGTAAATTTGTATTGAAATAGATATGCAAAATACATATAAAACCATGTAAATTTTTTTCAAAATATATATACGAATATACATAAAAAAACGTAGATTTCTATGAAAAAAAATATACAAAATACACATAAAATGAAGTAAATACGTATAAAAAAAGGTATACAAAATACACATAAAATAATGTAAACTCGTATCAAAATAAATAAACAAAATACTAATAAAAGAATGTGTATTGTATAAATATAAATATACAAAATACAAACAAAATAACGTAAATTTATATAAAACTATATGCAAAAATACACAAGTAATTAAATTTGTGTGAAAATAGATATACAAAATACATGTGTATTTTGTATATTTATTTTCATACAAATTGAAATTATTTTTGTTTATTTTTTTATATATTTTCAAACAAATTTTCGTTATTTTATGTGTATTTTGTATACTTATTTATTCTTCAAATATACTTTCTTTTATCTGAATTTTGTTTATTGAATTTGAAACGAATTTAAGTTATTTTGTATATCTATTTCCATACAAATTAAAATTCTTCTGTGTATTTTTGTATATAGTTTTATATAAATTTACGTTATTTTATGTGTATTTTGTATATTTATATTTATAATACATTCTTTTATTGGTATTTTGTATATTTATTTTGATACAAATTTACATTATTTTATGTGTATTTTGTATACATTTTTTTATACGTATTTACTTCATTTTATGTGTATTTTGTATATATATTTTTATAGAAATCTAAGATATTTTATGTGTATTCGTATATATATTTTGAAACAAATTTACATTGTTTTATATGTATTTTGCATATCTATTTCAATACAAATTTACCTTATTGTATGTGTTTTTTGTATATTTATTTGATACATATTTCATTTTTGATGTATTTTTGGTATATATATTTTATAATTAAAAAAAAATGCATTATTTTATGGTTATTTTGCTTCTTTATTTTCATACAAATTTACATTATTTTATTAATATTCTGTGTATTTATTTTGATACGATTTTACATTATTCTATTTGTGTTTTGTACATATTTTTTTATACAAATTTACGTTATTTTAAGTGTATTTGTTTATGTATTTTCATTCAAATTTACATTATTTTATGTGTATTTTGTGTATGTATTTCAATACAAATTTATAAATATATAAACAAATACACTTTAAATAACGTAAATTTGTATAAAAAAAAATATGTACAAAACACAAATAGAATAATGTAAAATCGTATCAAAATAAATACACAGAATATTAATAATATAATGTAAATTTGTATGAAAATAAAGAAGCAAAATACCCATAAAATAACGCATTTTTTTTATTTATAAAAATATATATATCAAAATACACATCAAAAAATTAAATTTGTATTAAAATAAATATACAAAAAACACATACAATAAGGTAAATTTGTATTGAAATAGATATGCAAAATACATATAAAACAATGTAAATTTGTTTCAAAATATATATACGAATACACATAAAATAACGTAGATTTCTATAAAAAATATATACAAATACATAAAATAAAGTAAATACGTATAAAAATGTATAAAAACACATAAAATAATGTAAATTCGTATCAAAATAAATAAACAAAATACCAATAAAAGAATGTGTATTTTTATAAATATAAATATACAAAATACACATATAATAACGTAAATTTATATAAAACTATATACAAAAATACACAGAAGTAATTAAATTTGTATGAAAATATATACAAAATACACACAAAATAAGCTAAATTTGAATTGAAATATATATACAAAATACATGAAATAAAGTAAATTTGTATCAAAATATTTATACAAATACACATATAATAACGTAAATTTGTATAAAAATATATAAGCAAAATACACATTAAATAATGTAAATACGTATAAAAAAATGAACAAAATACACATATAATCAATTAATTCCTATCAAAATAAATAAACAAAATACCAATAAAATAATATAAATTTGTATGAGTAAACGTGTATGTTGCATATTTTTTCAATACAAATTTACCTTATTATATACGCATTTTGTATATTAATTTTAATACAAATTTAATTATTCGATGTGTATTTTTGTATCTGTATTTGTATATATATTTTTATACGCTTTTACATTATTTAATATTTATTTTGAATATATATTTTTATACAAATTCATGGTATTTTATGTGTATTTGTATATATATTTTTATATAAATTTACGTTATTTTATGTGTATTTTGTACATATATTTTTTTACAAATCTACCTTATTTTATGTTTATTTTGTATTATTATATACGCATTTTGTATATTAATTTTAATATATGTGTATTTGAATATATATTTTGATACAAATTTACATTATTTTATGTATTTTCTATATTTATTTCAATTCAAATTTAGCTTATTTTATGTGTCTTTTGTATATCTATTTTCATACAAATTTAATTATTTTTGTTTATTTTTGTATTTAGTTTTATACAATTTTACGTTATTTTATGTGTATTTTGTATATTTATATTTATACAAGTAAACATTCTTTTATTGGCATTTAGTTTATTTATTTTGATACGAGTTTACATTATTTTATGTGTATTTTGTATACATTTTCTTATACGTATTTACTTCATTTTATGTGTATTTTGTACATGTATTTTTATTGAAATCTACGTTATTTTATGTGTATTCGTATATATATATTTTGAAACAAATTTACATTGTTTTATGTGTATTTTGCATATCTATTTCAATACAAATTTACCTTATTGTATGTGCATTTTGTATATTTATTGTAATACAAATTTAAATATTTTATGTGTATTTTGGTATATATATTTAAAAAAAAAGCGTTGTTTTATGGGTGCTTTGCGTCTTTATTTTCATACAAATTTACATTATTTTATTAATATACTGTGTATTTATTTTGATACTATTTTACATTATTCTATTTGTGTTTTGTATATACTTTTTTATTCATATTTACATTATTTAATGTGTATTTTCTATATATATTTCATACAAATTTACGTTATTTTAAGTGAATTTGTTTATATATTTTCATTCAAATTTACATTATTTTATGTGTATTTTGTATATGTATTTCAATAGAAATTTAACTAGTTTTATGTGTATTTTGTATATATATTTTTATACAAATTTAAATTATTTTTGTGTATTTTTTTAATAGAGTTTTATACAAATTTTCAATATTTTGTGTATTTTGTATATCTATTTACATACAAATACACATTCTTTTATTGATATTTTGTTTATTTATTTTGATGCGAATTTATATTATTTAATGTGTATCGTGTATATATATTTTTGTACGTATTTACGTCATTTCATGTGTATTTTTTATATATATTTCTATAGAAATATACGTTATTTTATGTGTATTCGTAAATATATTTTGAAACAAATATACATTGTTTTATGTGCATTTTGTATATTTTTTCAATACAAATTTCCCTTATTGTACGTGCATTTTGTATATTAATTTTAATACAAATTTAATTATTCTATGTGTATTCTTGTATATGTATTTTAAGAAAAATATGCTTTATTTTATGGGTATTTTGCATCTTTATTTTCATACAAAACTACATTATTTTATTGATATTCTGTGTATTTATTTTGGTACGGTTTTACATTATTCTATGTATATTTTGTATATCTATTTTATACAAATGTACGTTATTTTATGTGAATTTGTTTTCATTTCATACAAATTTACATTATTTTATGTGTATATTGTACATGTTTTTAAATACAAATTTAACTAATTATATGTGTATTTTGTATATCTATTTTCATATAAATTGAAATTTATTTTTTTGTTTTTTCGTATATATTTTTATTCAAATTTTCGTAATTTTATTTGTATTTTGTATATTTATTTTTCTACAAATATACGTTCTTTTATCGGAATTTTGTTTATTTATTTTGATACGAATTTTCATTTTTTTAGGTGTATTTGATATATATATTTTTATACTTATTTACATAATTTTATATGTATTTTGAATATATATTTTCATAGAAATTTACTCTATATGTATATACATAAAAACACAAAAATAATGTAAATTTGTATGAAAATAAATATACAAAATACACATAAAATTAGGTAAATTTGTATTGAAATACATATATAAAATACACTTAAAATAATGTAAATTTGAATGAAATTATATAAACAAATACACTTAAAATGACGTTAATTTGTATAAAATATAGATAAAAATACACATTAAATAATGAAAATATGTATAAAAAAATATAAAAAACACAAATAGTATAATATAAAATCGTATCAAAATATATACACAGAATATTAATAAAATAATGTACATTTGTATGAAAACTAAGATGCAAAATACCTATAAAATAACGCATTTTTTTTTATAAAATTATATATACCAAAATACACATAAAATATTTGAATTTGTATTAAAATAAATATACAAAATGCACATACAATAAGGTAAATTTGTATTGAAATAGATATGCAAAAAACATATAAAACAATGTAAATTTGTTTCAAAATATATATACGAATACACATAAAATAACGTAGATTTCTATAAATATATATATACAAAATACAAATAAAATTAAGTAAATACGAATCAAAAATGTATACAAAATACACATAAAATAATGTAAATTCGTATAAATATAAATAAACAAAATACCAATAAGAGAATGTGTATTTGTATAAATATAAATATACAAAATGCACATAAAATAACGTAAATTTGTATAAAACTATATACAAAAATACACTGAAGTAATTAAATTTGCATGAAAATAGATATACAAAATACACACAAAATAAGCTAAATTTGAATTGGAATATATATACGAAATACATAAAATAATGTAAATTCGTTTCAAAATATCTTTAACAAATACACATATAATAACGTAAATTTGTAAAAAAAATATATAAACAAAATACACATTAAGTAATGTAAATACGTATAATTTTTTTTTTACAAAATACACCAATAATCAAGTCATTCGTATCAAAATAAATAAACAAAAAACTAATTAAATAATGTAAATTTGTATGAGAAAACATATACAAAATACACATAAAATAACGTTTTAAGTTTCTATAAAAATATAGGTACAAAAATGCACATAAAATTAGTTTGCATAAAAAAATATATACAAAACACACATTAGATAATGTAAAAGAGTATAAAAATATGTATACAAAATACCTATGAAATAATCTAAATTCGTATCGAGTTAAATTAAGAAAATAACAATAAAATAATGTAATTTTTGATGAAAATATATATAGAAAACACACATAAAATAACCTAAATACAAATACAAATATACACATTAAATAATTTAAAATTGAATGAAATAAATATACAAAATAAACATAAAATAAGGTAAATTTGTAATAAAATATATGTAAGAATACACAAAATAATATAAATTTGTATGAAAATATAAATACAAATACACATAAAGTAACATGAATTTGTATAAAATGTTTCAAAATATATACGAATACACACAATAAAATAACGTAAATTTTATGAAAATGTATATATAAAATACACATAAATAGTTTAAATACGTAGAAAAATATATATAATATACACATAAACTAATGTAAATTCGTAAAAAATTAAATACACAAAATTCCAATGAAAGAATGTATATTTGTAGGAAAAAATATATACAAAAAACAAATAAAATAACTAGAATTTGTATTAAAATATATACAAAAATACACAAAAATAATTTAAATTTGTTTGAAAATAGATATGCAAAATACACATAAAGTTAGGCAAATTTGTATTGAAATACATATACAAAACTCACATAAAATAATGTAAATTTGTATGAAAATATATAAACAAATACATATAAAATCACGTAAATTTGGATAAAATATATATATACAAAATATACATTAAATATTTTAAATATGTATAAAAATATATTATATTATATATATTTTTATTGATATTTGCGTTTTTTATGTGTATTTTGAATATGTTTTCTCATAGAAATTTACATTATTTTATTGGTATTTTTTTTATTTTTTTTTTATACGAGCTACATGATTATTTGTGTATTTTTTACATTTTTTTATACGTATTTACATTATTTAATGTGTATTTTGTTTATATATTTTTATACAAATTTACGTTATTATATGTGTATTTGTATAGGTATTTTGATACAAATTTACATTATTTTATGTATTTTGTATATATATTAAATTCAAATTTAGCTTATTTTATATGTATTTTGTATATCTATTTATTTTAATACAAAATCAAATATTTTATGTTTTTTCGTATATATATTTTTATAAAAAATGAGTTATTTTATGGGTATTTTGCATCTTAATTTTCATACAAATTTACATTATTTTATTAATATTTTCTGTATTTATTTTGATACGATTTTACATTATTTTATTTGTGTTTTGTATATATTTTTTTTATACATATTTACATTATTTAATGTGTTTTGTATATATTTTTTATACAAATTTTAGTGATTTTATGTCTATATTTTTATATTTTTTCATTCACATTTTCATTATTTTATTTGTATTTTGTATATTTATTTCAATTCAAATTTACCTAATTTTATATGTTTTTGTATATTTATTTTCATACAAGTTTAAATTATTTTGTGTATTTTTGTTTATAGTTTTATACAAATTTAGGTTATTTTATGTGTATTTTGTATATCTATTTTCATACAAATACACATTCTTTTCATGATATTTTGTTTATTTATTTTGACACGAATTAACATTATTTAATGTGTATTTTGTATATAATTTTATACGTATTTACATTATTTCAAGTGTATTTTGTATATAAATTTCTATAGAAATCTGCGTTATTTTATGTGTATTCGTATATATATTTTGAAACAAATTTACATTGTTTTATGTGTATTTTGCATATTTTTCAATACAAATTTACCTTATTGTATGTGTGTTTTGTATATTAATTTTAATACAAATTTGATTAATCTATGTGTATTTTTGTATATGTATTTTATAAAATATATAATTAGTTAAATTTGTATTTAATACATGTACAAAATACACATAAAATAATGTAAATTTGTATGAAATGAAAACAAATTCACATAAAATAACGTACATTTGTATAAAATAGATATACAAAATAATTTTATGTGTATTTTGTATATTGATTTTCATACAAATTTAAATTATTTTTGTGTATTTTTGTTTATAGTTTTATACAAACTTAGGTTATTTTATGAGTATTTTGTATATCTATTTTCATACAAACACACATTCTTTTATTGATATTTTGTTTATTTATTTTGACGAGAATTTAAATTATTTAATGTGTATTTTGTATATATATTTTTATACGTATTTACATCATATCATGTGTATTTTGTATATATCTTTCTATAGAAATCTACGTTATATTATGTGTATTCGTATATCGATTTTTAAACAAATTTACACTTTTATGTGTATTTTGCATATTTTTTTCAATACAAATTTACTTTATTGTATATGCATTTTGTATATTAATTTTAATACAAATTTAATTATTCTATGTGTATTTTTGTATATGTATTTTTATAAAAATATGCTTTATTTTATGGGTATTTTGCATCTTTATTTTCATACAAATTTACGTCATTTTATTGATATACTGCTCATTCATTTTGATACGATTTGACATTATTCTATGTGTATTTTGTATATATTTTTCAAACAAATTTATGTTATTTGATGTGTATTTGTTTATATATTCTGACACAAATTTACAATATTTTATGGGTATTTTGTATATATATTTCAAAAGAAATTTACCTATTTATATGTGTATTATGAATATCTATTTTCATACAAACTCAAATTATTTTTATGTATTTTTGTATATATTTCAATACAAATTTTAGTTATGTTATGTGTATTTTGTAAATCTATTTTCAATCAAATATATATTATTTTATTGGTATTTTATTGATTTATATTGATACGAATTTACATTATTTTATATGTACTTTTTACATATATTTTTATACGCATTTACATTATTTAATATTTATTTTGTATATATAATTTTATACAAATTCATGGTATTTTATGTGTATTTGTATATATATTTTCACATAAATTTACATTATTTTATGTGTATTTTGTACATATATTTCATTACAAATTTACCTTATTTTATGTTTATTTTGTATATGTATTTTGTACATTTATATAATTATTATATACAAATACACATTCTTTTATTGGTATTTTGTTTATTTATTTTGTTTCGAATTTATATTATTTTATGTGTATTTTGTTTACATTTTTTTATACGTATTTACCTAATTTTATGTGTATTTTGTATATATATTTTTATAGAGATCTACGTTAATATATGTGTATTCGTATATATATATTTTGAAACAAATTTACTTTGTTTTATATGTATTTTTGCATATCTCTTTCAATAGAAGTTTACCTTATTGTATGTGCATTTTGTACATTTATTTCAATACAAATTTAAATATTTTATGTGTATTTTGGTATATATATTTTTATAAGAAATGCGCTTTTTGATGGGAATTTTGCATCTTTATTTTCATACAAATTTACATTATTTTATTAATATTCGGTGTATTTATTTTGATACGATCTTACATTATTCTATTTGTTTTTTGTATATATTTTTTTTATACATATTTACATTATTTAATGAATATCTTGCATATATATTTCATACAAATTTATTATCTATTATTTATTTTCATACAAATACACATTCTTTTCATGATATTTTGTTTATTTATTTTGACACGAATTTACATTACTTAATTTGTATTATATATATATATTTTTATACGTATTTACATAATTTCATGTGTATTTTGTATATATATTTCTATAGAAATCTACGCTATTTTATGTGTATTCGTATATATATTTTGAAACAAATTTACAATGTTTTATTTGTATTTTGCGTTTTTTTTCAATACAAATTTACCTTATTGTATGTGTGCATTTTGTATATTAATTTTAATACAAATTTAATTATTCTATGTGTATTTTTGTATATGTATTTTTTTAAAAAAATATGCTTTATCTTATGGGTATTTTGCATCTTTGTTTTCATACAAATTTAAATTATTTTATTGATATTCTGTGTACTTATTTTGATACGATTTTACATTATTCTATGTATAACAAAAATAAATACAGAATACACAAAAATAGATATGCAAAATACATAGAAACAATGGAAATTTTATTTCAAAATATATATACGAATACACATGACATGGTGTATTTATTTTGATACGATCTTACATTATTCTATTTGTTTTTTGTATATATATTTTTATACATATTTACATTATTTAATGTATATCTTGCATATATATTTCATACAAATTTATTATCTATTATTTATTTTCATACAAATACACATTCTTTTCATGATATTTTGTTTATTTATTTTGACACGAATTTACATTACTTAATTTGTATTATATATATATATATATATATATATATATATATATATATATATATATATATATATATATATATATATATATATATATATATATATATATATTTTTTTTTTATACGTATTTACATAATTTCATGTGTATTTTGTATATATATTTCAATAGAAATCTACGTTATTTTATGTGTATTCGTATATATATTTTGAAACAAATTTACACTTTTTTATTTGTATTTTGCGTTTTTTTCAATACAAATTTACCTTATTGTATGTGTGCATTTTGTATATTAATTTTAATACAAATTTAATTATTCTATGTGTATTTTTGTATATGTATTTAAAAAAAATGCTTTATCTTATGGGTATTTTGCATCTTTGTTTTCATACAAATTTAAATTATTTTATTGATATTCTGTGTACTTATTTTGATACGATTTTACATTATTCTATGTATAACAAAAATAAATACAGAATACACAAAAATAGATATGCAAAATACATATAAACAATGTAAATTTGTTTCAAAATATATATACGAATACACATGACATGGGTATTTTGAATCTTAATTTTCATACAAATTTACATTATTTTATTAATATTTTCTGTATTCATTTTGATAAGATTTTACATTATTTTATTTGTGTTTTGTACATATTTTTTTGTACATATTTACATTATTTAAAGTGTTTTTTGTATACATATTTGATACAAATTTACGTTATTTTAAGTCTATATGTTTATATATTTTCATTCAAATTTACATTATTTTATGTGTATTTTGTATATGTATTTCAATACAAATTTACCTATTTTTATATGTTTTTTGTATATTTATTTTCATACAAGTTTAAATTATTTTCGTTTATTTTTGTATATAGTTTTATACAAATTTAGGTTATTTTATGTGTATTTTGTATATCTATTTTCATACAAATACACATTCTTTTCATGATATTTTTTTTATTTATTTGACATGAATTAACATTATTTAATGTGTATTTTGTGTATATATTTTTATACGTATTTACATTATTTCAAGTGTATTTTGTATATATATTTCTATAGAAATCTACATTATTTTATGTGTATTCGTACATATATTTTGAAACAAATTTACATTGTTTTATGTGTATTTTGCATATTTTTCAATACAAATTTACATTATTGTATGTGCATTTTGTATATTAATTTTAATACAAATTGGATTAATCTATGTGTATTTTTGTGTATGTATTTTTAAAAAAATATGCTTTATTTTATGGGTATTTTGCATCTTTATTTTCATACAAATTTACATTATTTTATTGATATTCTGTGTATTTATTTGGTATGATTTTACATTATTCTATGTGTATTTTGTATATATATTTTATATAAAATGTATTTGTTTTCATTTCATACAAATCTACATTATTTTATGTGTTTTTTATACATGTATTTAAATACAAATTTAACTAGTTATATGTATATTTTGTATATCTATTTTGTATGTATATTTTTATAGAAATTTTCTCTATTTTATGAGTATTCGTATATATATTTTGATACAAATATACATTATTGATGTGTATTTTGCATATCTATTTCAATACAAATTTTCTTAATTGTACGTGCATTTTGTATATTTATTTTAATACAAATTTAATTATTTTATATGTATTTTTGTATATATATTTTTATGCAAATATGCGTTATTATATGGATATTTTGCAGCTTTATTTTCATACAAATTTACATTATTTTATTGATATTCTCTTTATTTATTTTGATACGATTTAACATTATTCTATGTGTATTTTGTATATATTTTTTTTACATATTTACATTATTTAAGGTTTATTTTGTATATATATTTTATCCAAATTTACATTATTTTAAGTGTATTTGTTTATATATTTTTATACAAATTTACATTATTTTATGTGTATTTTGTATATACATTTTCATAAAAAATTACGTTATTTTATTGTGTGTATTCGTATATATTTTGATACAAATTTTATACAAATTCATGTTATTTAATGTGTATTTGTATATATATTTTCATACAAATTTATATTATTTTATGTGTATTTTTTCATATATTTCATTACAAATTTACCTTATTTTATGTTTATTTTCTATAGTTTTTCATTCAATTTTAAATTATTTTATGTGTATATTTGTATTTGTATTTAGGTTATTTTATGTGTATTTTGTATATATATTTTCATCCAAAATTACATTATTATATTGGTATTTTCTTAATTTAATTCGATACGAATTTAGATTATTTCATAGGTATTTTGTATACATATTTTTATACTCATTTACATTATCTAATGTGTGTTTTGTATATATATTTTTATGCAAATTTATTTTATGTTCTTTTCTGTACATATATTTTTATAGAAATTTGCGTTATTTTATGTATATAGTTTTATATAAATTAACGTTATTTTATGTGCATTTTGTATATTTATATTTATACAAATACACATTCTTTTATTGCTATATTGTTTATTTATATTTATACGAATTTACATTATTTTATGTGTATTTTGTATACATTTTTTTATACGTATTTACTTAATTTTATGTGTATTTTGTATATGTATTTTTATAGAAATCTACGTCATTTTATGTGTATTCGCATATATATTTTGAAACAAATTTACATTATTTTATATGTATTTTGCATATCTATTTCAATACAAATTTACCTTATTGTATGTGCATTTTGTATATTTATTTTGATACAAATTCAAATATTTTATGTGTATTTTGGTATCAATAATTTTATAAAAAAATGCGTTATTTTATAGGTATTTTGCATCTTAATTTTCATACAAATTTACATTATTTTATTAATATTCTGTGTATATATTTTGATACGATTTTACATTATTCTATTTGTGTTTTGTATATATTTTTTATACATATTTACATTATTTAATGTGTATTTTGTATATATATTTCATACAAATTTACGTTGTTATATGTGTATTTGTTTATATATTTTCTTTCAAATTTATATTATTTTATGTGTATTTTGTATATGTATTTCAATAGAAATTAACCTAATTTTATGTGTATTTTGTATATTTCTTTTCATACAAATTTAAATTATTTTTGTGTATTTTTGTATATAGTTTTATACAAATTTAGGTTATTTTATATACGCATTTACATTATTTAATGTTTGTTTTGTATATATATTTTCATCCAAAGTTAATTTAATTTACGTTCATTTTTGGACATATATTTTTATAGAAATTAGGTTTATTTTATATGTATTTGTATATGTTTTCTCATACAAATTTACATTAGTTTATTGCTATTTTGTTTATTTAGTTTGATACGAATTACATGATTATATGTGTATTTTGTACATATTTTTTAAACATATTTACATTACTTAATGTGTATTTTGTTTATATATTTTTAAACAAATTTACGTTATTATATGTATTTTTATAAATATTTTGATATAAATTTACATTATTTTATGTATTTTGTATATACATTTCAATTCAAATTTAGCTTATTTTATCTGTATTTTGTATATCTATTTTCATACGAATTTAATTACTTCTCTGTATTTTTGTATACAGTTTTATACAAATTTACGTTATTTTATGAGTATTTTATATATTTATATTTATACAAATACACATTCTTTTATTGGTATTTTGTTTATTTATTTTGATACGAATTTACATTATTTTATGTGTATTTTGAATACATTTTTTTATACGTATTTACTTCATTTTACGTGTATTTTGTATATATATTTTTATACAAATCTACGTTATTTTATGTGTATTCGTATATATTTTGAAACAAATTTACATTGTTTTATATGTATTTTGCATATCTATTTCAATACAGATTTACCTTATTGTATGTGTATTTTGTATATTTATTTTAATACAAATAAATTTTTTTATGTGTATTTTTGTATATATATTTTATGGGTATTTTGCTTCTTTATTTTCATACAAATTTACATTATTTTATTAATATTCTGTGTATATATTTTGATACGATTTTACATTATTCTATTTGTGTTTTGTATATATTTTTTTATACAAATTTACGTTATTTTAAGTGTATTTGTTTATGTATTTTCATTCAAATTTACAGTATTTTATGTGTATTTTGTATATGTATTTCAATACAAATTTACCTAATTTTATGTGTATTTTGTATATTTATTTTCATACAAATTTAAATTATTTTTGTGTATTATTGTATATAGTTTTATACAAATTTATGTTATCTTATGTGTATTTTGTATATTTATTTTCATACAAATACACATTCTTTTATTGACATTTTGTTTATTTATTTTGACGCGAGTTTACATTATTTAATGTGTATTTTGTATATATATTTTATACGTATTTACATCCTTTCATGTGTATTTTGTATATTTATAAAAAAATGCGTTATTTTATGGGTATTTTGCATCTCTATTTTCATACAAATTTACATTATTTTATTTACATTCTGTGTATTTATTTTAATACGATTTTACATTATTCTATTTGTGTTTTGTATATATATTTTTTATACATATTTACATTATTTAATGAGTATTTTTTATATATATTTTATACAAATTTATGTTAATTTAAGTGTATTTGTTTATATATTTTCATTCAAATTTACGATATTTTATGTGTATTTTGTATATGTATTTCTTTACAAATTTACCTAATTTTATGTGTATTTTGTAGATTTATTTTCAAAGAAATTTAACTTATGTTTGAGTATTTTTATATATAGTTTTATACAAATTTACGTTATTTTATGTGTATTTTGTATATGTATTTTCATACAAATACACATTCTTTTATTGATATTTTAATTATTTATTTTGACAAGAATTTACATTATTTAATGTGTATTTTGTATATATATTTTTATACGTATTTACAACATTTCATGTGAATTTTGTATATATATTTCTATAGAAATCTACGTTATTTTATGTGTATTCGTATATATATTTTGAAACAAATCTACATTATTTTATGTGTATTTTGTATATATATTTCATTATAAATTTGCTTTATTTTAAGTTTATTTTTATATCTATTTTCATTCAAATTCAAATCATTTTATGTGTATATATTTATTTGTATTTACGTTATTTTATGTGTATTTTCTATATATATTTTCATTCAATATTACATTATTTTATCGGTATTTTGTTCATTTATTTCGATACGAATTTAGATTATTTCATGTGTATTTTCTATACATATACATATATAGTAAATTTCTATGAAAATATATATTCAAAATACATATAAAATTATGTAAATAAGTATAAAAATATATATATCAAATAATTGATTTTATGTGTATTTTGTATATATTTTTATAGAAATCAACGTTATTTTATGTGTATTCGTATATATATTTTGAAACAAATTTACATTATTTTATATGTATTTTGCATATCTATTTCAATACAAATTTACCTTCCAGTATGTGCATTTTTTATATTTATTTTAATACAAATTCTAATATTTTATGTGTATTTTGGTATATATATATTTATAAAAAAATGCGTTATTTTATGGCTATTTTGCATTTTTATTTTTATACAAATTTACATTATTTTATTAATATTCTGTGTATTTATTTTGATACGATTTTACATTATTCTATTTGTGTTTTGAATATATTTTTTTATACATATTTACATTATTTAATTAGTATTTTGTATATATATTTGATACAAATTTACGTTATTTTAAGTGTATATGTTTATATATTTTCATTCAAACTTCCATTATTTTATGTGTATTCTGTATATGTATTTCAATACAAATTTACCTAATTTTATGTGTATTTTGTATATTTATTTTCATACAAATTTAAATTATTTTTGTGTATTTCTGTATATAGTTTTATACAAACTTAGGTTATTTTATGAGTATTTTGTATATCTATTTTCATACAAATACACATTCTTTTATTGATATTTTGTTTATTTATTTTGACGAGAATTTATATTATTTAATGTGTATTTTGTATATATATTTTTTTACGTATTTACATCATTTCATATGTATTTTGTATATATATTTCTATAGAAATCTACGTTATATTATGTGTATTCGTATATAGATTTTTTAACAAATTTACACTTTTATGTGTATTTTGCATATTTTTTCAATACAAATTTACCTTATTGTATATGCATTTTGTATATTAATTTTAATACAAATTTAATTATTCTATGTGTATAAAAATATGCTTTATTTTATGGTATTGTGCATCTTTATTTTCATACAAATTTACATTATTTTATTGATATTCTGCTCATTCATTTTGATACGATCTGACATTATTCTATGTGTATTTTGTAAATATTTTTCATACAAATTTACGTTATTTTATGTGTATTTGTTTATATATTTTGACACAAATTTACAATATTTTATGGGTATTTTGTATATATATTTCAAAAGAAATTTACCTATTTTTATGTGCATTTTGAATATCTATTTTCACACAAACTCAAATTATTTTTATGTATTTTTGTATATATTTCAATACAAATTTTAGTTATGTTATGTGTATTTTGTAAATCTATTTTCATTCAAATATATATTATTTTATTGGTATTTTGTTGATTTATATTGATACGAATTTACATTATTTTATATGTACTTTTTATATATATTTTTATACGCATTTACATTATTTAATATTTATTTTGAATATATAATTTTATACAAATTCATGGTATTTTATGTGTATTTGTATATATTTTCATATAAATTTATATTATTTTATGTGTATTTTGTACATATATTTCATTACAAATTTACCTTATTTTATGTTTATTTTTTATGTGTATTTTGTATATTTATATTTATCCAAATACATATTCTTATATTGGTATTTTGTTTATTTATTTTAAATCGAATTACATGATTATATGTGTATTTTGTGCACATTTTTTTATACGTTTTTACACATTTTTTGCATCTTAATTTTCATTTTATATGTACTTTGTATATATATTTTTATACGCTCTTACATTATTTAATATTTATTTTTAATATAATTTTTTATACAAATTCATGGTATTTTATGTGTATTTGTATATATATTTTCATATACATTTCATTACATTATTGTATGTGTATTTTGTACATATATTTTATTACAAATCTACCTTATTTTATGTTTATTTTGTATGTGTATTTTGTATATTTATATTTATCCAAATACACTTTCTTTTATTGGTATTTTGTTTATTTAATGAGTATTTTTTATATATATTTTATACAAATTTATGTTAATTTAATTGTATTTGTTTATATATTTTCATTCAAATTTACATTATTTTATGTGTATTTTGTATATGTATTTCTTTACAAATTTACCTAATTTTATGTGTATTTTGTATATTTATTTTCATACAAATTTAACTTATTTTTGTGTATTTTTATATATAGTTTTAAACAAATTTACGTTATTTTATGTGTATTTTGTATATGTATTTTCATACAAATACACATTCTTTTATTGATATTTTAATTATTTATTTTGAATGAAATATATGTACAAAATACACATAAAATAATATAAATTTATATGAAAATATATATACAAATACACATAAAATACCATAAATTTGTATAAAATTATATATTCAAAATAAATATTAAATAATGTAAATGCGTATAAAAATATATATAAAAAGTACATATAAAATAATGTAAATTCGTATCAATATAAATCAACAAAATACCAATAAAATAATATATATGTTTTTATACGTATTTACAACATTTCATGTATATTTTGTATATATATTTCTATAGAAATCTACGTTATATTATGTGTATTCGTATATATATTTTGAAACAAATCTACATTATTTTATGTGTATTTTGTATATATATATCATTATAAATTTGCCTTATTTTAAGTTTATTTTTATATCTATTTTCATTCAAATTCAAATCATTTTATGTGTATATATTTATTTGTATTTACGTTATTTTATGTGTATTTTCTATATATATTTTCATTCAAAATTACATTATTTTATCGGTATTGTGCTCATTTATTTCGATACGAATTTAGATTATTTCATGTGTATTTTTTATACATATATATAGAGAGAAGATTTCTATGAAAATATATATTCAAAATACATATAAAATTATGTAAATAAGTATAAAAATATATATATCAAATACACCTAAAAAAAATGAAAATTCGTATCAAAATAAATAAATAAATTTCCGATAAAAGAACGTATATTTGTAGGAAAATAAATATACAAAAAACACATAAAATTACGAAAATTTGAATAAAAATATATACAAAAATACACAAAATTAATTTCAATTTGTATGAAAATAGATATACAAAATACACATAATTAGTTAAATTTGTATTTAAATACATGTACAAAATTCACATAAAATAATGTAAATTTGTATGAAATGAAAACAAATTCACATAAAATAACGTACATTGGTATAAAATAGATATACAAAATATACATAGAATAATGTAAAATCGTATCAAAATAAATACAGAGAATATCAATAAAATAATGTAATTTTGTATGAAAATAAAGATGCAAAATACCCATAAAATAAAGCATATTTTTATAAAAATACATATACAAAAATACACATAGAATAGCTAAATTTGTAATAAATTAATATACAAAATGCACGTACAATAAGGTAAATTTGTATTGAAAAAATATGCAAAATGCACATAAAACAATGTATATTTGTTTCAAAATATATATACGAATACACATAAAATAACGTATATTTCTATAAAAATATATACAAAATACACATGAAATGACGTAAATACGTATAAAAATATATATACACAATACACATTAAATAATGTAAATTCGCATCAAAATAAATAAACAAAATATCAATAAAAGAATGTGTATTTGTATGAAAATAGATATACAAAATACACATAAAATATTGTAAATTTGAATAAAACTCTATACAAAAATACACAAAAAATAATTTAAATTTGTATAAAATATATATACAAAATACACATGAAATTAGGTAAATTTCTATTGAAATACATATACAAAATACACATAAAATTATGTAAATTTGAATAAAAATATATAAACAAATACACTTAAAATAACGAAAATTTGTATGAAATATATATAGAAAATACACATTAAATAATGTAAATATATATAAAAAAAATATATACAAAACACAAAATAGAATAAAGTAAAATAGTATCAAAATAAATACACAGAATATTAATAAAATAATGTAAATTTGTATGAAAATAAAGATGCAAAATACCCATAAAACAACGCATTTTTTATGAAAATATATATACCAAAATGCACATAAAATATTTAAATTTGTATTACAATAAATATACAAAATGCACATACAATAAGGTAAATTTGTATTGAAATAGATATGCAAAATACATATAAAACAATGTAAATTTGATTCAAAATATACATACGAATACTCATAAAATAACGTAGATTTCTATAAAATATATATACAAAATATACATCAAATGATGTAAATACGTATAAGAAAATGTATACAAAATACACATAAAATAATGTAAATTCGTATCAAAATAAATAAACTAAATGCCAATAAAAGAATGTTTACTTGTATAAATATAAATATACAAAATACACATAAATTAACGTAAAATTGTATAAAACTATATACAAAAATAAACAAAAATAATTAAATTTGTATGAAAATAGATATACAAAAGACACATAAAATAGGCAAAATTTGAATTGAAATAAATATAGAAAATACATAAATAATGTAAATTTGTATCAAAATATATATTCAAATACACATATAATAACGTAAATTTGTATAAAAATATATAAACAAAATACACATTAAATAATGTAAATACGTATAATGTACTTATACATTAAATAAACAAAATACCAATAAAAGAATGTGTATTTGGATAAATATAAATATACAAAATACACATATAAAATAAACATAAAATAAGGTAGATTTGTAATAAAATATATGTACAAAATACACATACAATAATGTAAATTTATATGAAAATATATATACAAATACACATAAAATACCATGAATTTGTATAAAAAATTATATTCAAAATAAATATTAAATAATGTAAGAGCGTATAAAAATATATATACAAAGTATATTAAAGATACAAATTACCCATAAAATATCTTATATTTAAAAAAAATATATACAAAAATACACATAAAATAATTAAATTTGTATTAAAATAAATATACAAAATACACATACAATAAGGTAGATTTTTATTGAAATAGATATGCAAAAAACACATAAAATAATGAATTTTTTATCAAAATATATACGAATACACACAATAAAATTACGTAAATTTTTATGAAAATATATATACAAAATACACATAAAATAATGTAAATACATAGAAAAATATATATACAAAATACACATAAAATAATATAAATTCGTATCAAAATAAATAAAGAAAATTTCCTCTAAAAGAATCTATATGTGTAGGAAAATATATATACAAAATACAAATAAAAAAAAAAATTTGTATAACATATTACAAAAAAACACAAAATAATTTAAATTTGTTTGAAAATAGATATGAAAAATAGAAATGAAATTAGTCAAATTTGTATTGAAATACATATACAAAATACACATAAAATAATGTAAATTTGTATGAAAATATATAAACAAATACACATAAGATAACGTAAATTTCCATAAAATATATGTACAAAATATACATTAAATAATGTAAATATGTCTAAAAATATATATACAAAATACACAGAATAACGTAAAATCGTATCAAAATAAATAAACAGACAATCAATAAAATAATGTAAATTTGTATGAAAATAAAGATGCAAAATACCCATATAATAAAGCATATTTGTTTAAAATATATATACAAAATACACATAAAATGATTAAATTTGCATCAAAATAAATATACAAAAGGCACATACAATAAAGAAATTTGTATTGAAATAGATATGCGAAATACACATAAATAATGTAAATTTGTATCAAAATATATATACGAATACACATAAAATAGAGTAAATTTCTATGAAAATATATATTCAAAATACATATAAAATTATGTAAATAAGTATGAAAATATATATATCAAATACACCTAAAATAATGAAAACTCGTATCAAAATAAATAAACAAAATTCCGATAAAAGAACGTATATTTGTAGGAAAATAAATATACAAAATTCACATAAAATTACGAAAATTTGAATAAAAAAATATACTAAAATACACAAAATTAATTTCAATTTGTATGAAAATAGATATACATAATACACATATAATTAGTTAAATTTGTATTTAAATACATGTACAAAATACGCATAAAATAATGTAAATTTGTATGAAATGAAAACAAATTCACATAAAATAACGTTCATTTGTATGAAATATATATACATAATATACATAGAATAATGTAAAATCGTATCAAAATAAATACACAGAATATCAATAAAATAATGTAAATTTGTATGAAAATAGAGATGCAAAATACCCATAAAATAAAGCATTTTTTTATGAAAATACATATACAAAAATACACATAGAATAATTAAATTTGTATTAAAATTAATATACAAAATGCACGTACAATAAGGTAAATTTATATTGAAAAAATATGCAAAATGCACATAAAACAATGTATATTTGTTTCAAAATATATATACGAATACACATAAAATAACATATATTTCTATAGAAATATATATACAAAATACACATGAAATGACGTAAATACGTATAAAAATATATATACACAATACACATTAAATAATGTGAATTCGCATCAACATAAATAAACAAAATATCAAAAAAAAAAAAGTGTATTTGTATGAAAATAGATATACAAAATACACATAAAATATTTAAAATTTATATAAAACTCTTTTTATAAAAATATATATACCAAAATAATAAAATTTTAAAATTTGTATTACAATAAATATACAAAATGCACATACAATAAGGTAGATTTATATTGAAATAGATATGCTAAATACATATAAAACAATGTAAATTTGCTTCAAAATATATATACCAATACACATAAAATAACGTAGATTACAATAAAAATATATATACAAAATACACATTAAATGAAGTAAATACGTATAAGAAAATGTATACAAAGTACACATAAAATAATTAAATTTGAATTAAAATAAATATACAAAATACACATACAATAAGGTAAATCTATATTGAAATAGATATGCAAAATAAACATAAAATAATGTAAATTTGTATCAAATCATATACGAATACACACAATAAAATAACGTAAATTTTTATGAAAATGTATATAATAAATACACATAAAATAATGTAAATACATAGAAAAATATATATACAAAAAACACATAAAATTATGTAAATTCTTATTAAAATAAATGAACAAAATTCCACTAAAATAATGTATATTTGTAGGAAAATATAAATATAAAATACAAAGAAAATAACTAAAATTTGTATAAAAATAAAAAAAAAATACATAAAAATAATTTAAATTTGTTTGAAAATAGATATGCAAAATACACATAAAATTAGGCAAATCTGTATTGAAATACATAAACAAATACACATAAAATAGCGTAAATTTATATAAAATATATATACAAAATATACATTAAATAATGTAAATGTGTATAAAATATATATACAAAATACATATAGAATAATGTAAAATCGTATCAAAAGAAATAAACAGAAAATCAATAAACTAATGTAAATTTGTATGAAAATAAAGATGCAAAATATCCAAATAATGACGCATATTTTACAAAATACACATAAAACAATTAAATTTGTATTAAAATAAATATACAAAATACACATACAATATGGTAAATTTGTATTTATATAGATATGCAAAATAAACATAAATAATGTAAATTTGTATCAAAATATATATACGAATACCCATAAAATAGAGTAAATTTCTATGAAAATATATATTCAAAACACAAATAAAATGATATAAATAAGTATAAAAATATACATATCAAATACACCTAAAATAATGTAAATTCGTATAAAAATAAATAAACAAAATTACGATAAAAGATGCAAGATACACATTAAATAATGTAAATATTTATAAAAAAATATATACAAAAAAAATTTGAATAATGTGAAATCGTATGAAAATAAATACACCGAATATTAATAAAATAATGTAAATTTGTATGAAAATAAAGATGCAAAACTCCCATCAAATAGCGCATTTCATATAAAAATATATATACCAAAATACACATAAAATATTTAAATTTGTATTGAAATAAATATACAAAATGCACATACAATAAGGTAAATTTGTATTTAAAGAGATATGCAAAAATACATATAAAACAATGTAAATTTGTTTCAAAATATATTTACGAATACACATAAAATAACGTAGATTTCTATAAAAATATATATACAAAATACACATAAAATTATGTGTGTGCTCAGCGCATCACAGAGGTGATTGTCTCTGGAATGGAGGCATACATTCCTCGTTCTTTCTCTACTCCTCACGCTAAAAAGCCTTGGTTTAATCACGCTTGTTCTCGTGCTGTCAATGATAGAGAGGTAGCTCACAAAAGATACCAGAGCCTTTAAACTAATGCTAATTATGAACTTTACATTTCTGCCCGAAATCGTGCCAAATCTATTCTCCGACTAACCAAAAATTCTTTCATTAATAGAAAATGTCAAAACCTTGCTTTCTCTAACTCTTCCCGTGACTTCTGGCATCTAGCCAAAAACATCTCCTCCAACTTCACTTCTTCATCTTTCCCTCCACTCCTCAGTCCTGACGGCAACACTGCCGTCTCATCTATCTCTAAAGCTGAACTCTTCTCTCAAACTTTTTCTAAAAACTCCACTCTGGACGATTCTGGGCATATTCCTCCTACTCATCCCCCCTCTGACTCCTTTATGCCTGTTATAAAGATTCTTCAAAATGATGTTTTCTATTCCTCTCTGGCCTCAATCCTCAGAAGGCTTATGGACCTGATGGAGTGCCTCCTATTGTCCTTAAAACTGTGCCTCCGTGCTGTCACCCTGCCTGGTCAAACTCTTTCGCCTCTGCCTGTCAACATCTACCTTTCCTTCTTGCTGGAAGTATGCCTTCACACAGCCTGTACCTAAGAAGGGTGACCGCTCCAATCCCTCAAACTACCGTCCTATTGCTTTACTTTCTTGTCTATCTAAAGCTTTTGAATCAATCCTTAACCGTAAGATTCAAGCACCTTTCCACTTCTGACCTTCTATCTGATCGCCAGTATGGGTTCCGCAAGGGGCGTTCTACTGGTGATCTCCTAGCCTTCTTAACTGACTCTTGGTCATCCTCTCTTAGCCGTTTCAGTGAAACTTTTGCTATTGCGCTGGACATATCAAAAGCTTTTGATAGGGTCTGGCACAAATCTTTGCTTTCTAAACTACCCTCCTACGGTTTCTATCCTTCTCTCTGTACCTTTATCTCCAGTTTCCTTTCTGACCGTTCTATTTCAGCCGTGGTAGACAGTCACTGTTCTTCCCCTAAATCTATTAACAGTGGTGTCCCACAGGGTTCTGTCCTATCTCCACTCTTTTTCTGTTGTTCATTGATGATCTTCTTTCCAAAACGAACTGTCCTATCCATTCCTACGCCGATGATTCCACTCTGCATTATTCAACTTATTTTAATAGAAGACCCACCCTTCAGGAACTTAACGACTCAAGGCTGGAGGCTGCAGAACGCTCAGACCTTACTATTATTTCCGATTGGGGCAAGAAGAACCTGGTGTCCTTCAACGCCTCAAAAACACAGTTTCTCCACCTATCCACTCGACACAATCTTCCAAACAACTATCCCCTATTCTTTGACAACACCCAGCTATCACCTTCCTCAACACTAAACATCCTCGGTCTATCCTTAACTCAAAATCTCAACTGGAAACTTCATATCTCATCTCTTACTAAATCAGCTTCCTCGAGGCTGGGCGTTCTGTACCGTCTCCGCCAGTTCTTCTCCCCTGCACAGTTGCTGTCCATATACAGGGGCCTTGTCCGCCCTCGTATGGAGTATGCATCTCATGTGTGGGGGGGCTCCACTCACACAGCTCTTCTGGACAGAGTGGAGGCAAAGGCTCTTCGTCTCATCAGCTCTCCTCCTCATACTGATAGTCTTCTACCTCTTAAATTCCGCCGCAATGTTGCCTCTATTTCTATCTTCTATCGATATTTCCACGCTGACTGCTCTTCTGAACTTGCTAACTGCATGCCACCCCCCTCCCGCGGCCCCGCTGCACTCGACTTTCTACTCATGCTCATCCCTATACTGTCCAAACCCCTTATGCAAGAGTTAACCAGCATCTTCACTCTTTCATCCTTCACGCTGGTAAACTCTGGAACAATCTTCCTTCATCTGTATTTCCTCCTGCCTACGACTTGAACTCTTTCAAGAGGAGGGTATCAGGACACCTCTCCTCCCAAAACTGACTTATCTTTCGGCCACCTCTTTGGATTCTTTTTAGGAGCAGCGAGTAGCGGGCTTTTTTTTTTTTAATGTTTAATTTTTTTTGCCATTTAGCTGTCTCCTTTGCTGTAAAAAAAAAAAAAAAAAAAAAAAAAACGTATAAAAATAGATATACAAAATAGACATAGAATAATGTAAAATTGTTTAAAAAAAAACAGAATATAAATAAAATAATGTAAATTTGTAAGAAAATAAAAATACAAAATACCCATAAAATAAAGCATATTTTTTATAAAAATACATATACAAAAATACACATAGCATAATTAAATTTGTATTAAAATTAATATACAAAATGCATATACAATAAGGTAAATTTGTATTGAAAAAATATGCAAATTACACATAAAACAGAGTAAATTTATTTCAAAATCTATATACGAATACTCATAAATCAACGTAGATTTCTATAGAAATATATATACAAAATAGACATCAAATGATGTAAACACGAATAAAAAAAAAATATATATATATATATATATATATATATATATATATATATATATATATATATATATATATATATATATATATATATATATATATATATATATATATATAGATATATATATATATATATATAAAATACATTAAATAATGTAAACTCGCGTCAAAGTAAATAAACAAAATATCAATAAAGAATGTGTATTTGTATGAAAATAGATATTCAATATACATAAAATCACATAAATTTGTATAAAACTATATACAAAATACACAAAATAATTTTAATTTGTATGAAAATAAATATACAAAATACACATAAAATTAGGTAAATTTGTGTTGAAATACATTTACACCATACACATAAAATAATGTAAATTTGATTGAAAATATATAACCAAATACACCTAAAATAACGTAAATTTGTATAAAATATATACACATTAAATAATGTAAATATGTATAAAAAAATATATACAAAACACAAATAGAATAATGTAAAATCGTATCAAAATAAATACAAAGAATATTAATAAAATAATGTAAATTTGTATGAAAATAAAGAGGCAAAATACCCAATAAATAACGCCTTTTTAATACACATAAAATATTTGAATTTGTATTAAAATAAATATACAAAATGCACATACAATAAGGTAAATTTGTATTGAAATTCATATGCAAAATACATATAAATTAATGTAAATTTAAAAAAATATATATACGAATACACATAAAATAACGTAGATTTTTATTAAAATACATATACAAAATACATATAAAATAAAGTAAATACGTAAAAAAAAATGTATACAAAATACACATAAAATAATGTAAATTCGTATAAAGATAAATAAACAATATACCAATAAAAGAATGTGTATTTGTATAAATATAAATATACAAAATGCACATAAAATAACGTAAATTTATATAAAACTATATACATAAAATAACGCAAATTTCTATAAAAATGAACATAAAATAAATTTGCATAAAAATATATATACAAAAAACACATTAGATAATGTAAATGAGTATAAAAATATGTATAGAAAATACCTATGAAATAATCTAAATTCGTATCGAATTAAATTAAGAAAATACCAATAAAATAATGAAATTTTGGATGAAAATATATATACAAAATACACATAAAATAACCTAAATACAAATACAAATATACACATAAAATATTGTATTTTGTATATACATTTCAATTCAAATTTAGCTTATTTTATCTGTATTTTGTATATCTATTTTCATACGATATTAATTACTTTTGTGTATTTTTGTATAGTTTTATACAAATTTACGTTATTTTATGTGTATTTTGTATATTTATATTTATACAAATACACATTCTTTGATTGGTATTTTGTTTATTTATTTTGATACGAATTTACATTATTTTATGTGTATTTTGTATAAATTTTCTTATACGTATTTACTTCATTTTATGTGTATTTTGTATATATATTTTTATACAAATCTACGTTATCTTATGTGTATTCGTATATATATTTTGAAACAAATTTACATTGTTTTATATGTATTTTGCATATCTATTTCAATACAGATTTACCTTATTGTATGTGTATTTTGTATATTTATTTTATTATATATTATTTTTTTCATGTGTATTTTGGTATATATATTTAACAAAAAAATGCTTTATTTAATGGGTATTTTGCATCTTTATTTTCATACAAATTTACATTGTTTTATTAATATTCTGTGTATTTATTTTAATACGATTTTACATTATTCTATTTGTGTTTTGTATATATTTTTTTTTATACATATTTACATTATTTAATGTGTATTTTGTATATTTTAAAACAAATCTACGTTATTTTATGCGCATCTGTTAAAATATTTTGATACAAATTTACATTATTTTATGTATTTTGTATATATATTTCAATACAAATTTAGTTTATTTTATGTATATTTTGTATATCTATTTTCATTCGTATCAAAATAAATAAACAAAATAGCAATCAAATAATGTAAATTTGTATATGAAAACATATACAAATACACATAAATTAACGCAAATTTCTAAAAAAATATATGTACAAAAATGCACATAAAATAAAGTAAATTTGAATAAAAATATATATACAAAACACACATTAAATAAAGTAAATGCGTACATAAAATAACCTAAATTTGTATAAAACTATATACAAAAATACACAAAAATATTAAAAATTTGTATGAAAAGAAATATACAAAATACACATAAAATTAGGTAAATTTGTATTGAAATACATATACAAAATACACATAGAATAATGTAAATTTGAATGAAAATATATAAACAAATACACTTAAAATAACGTAAATTTGTATAAAATATATATCCAAGATACACATTAAATAATGTAAATGTGTATAAAAAAAATATTTACAAAAAAGAAATAGAATAATGTAAAATCCTATCAATATAAATACACAGAATATCAATAAAATAATGTAAATTTGTATGAAAAGAAAGATGCAAAATTCCCATAAAATAGCGTATTTTTTATAAAAAATATATACCAAAATACACATAAAATATTTAAATTTGTATTGAAATAAATATACAAAATGCATATACAGTAAGGTAAATATGTATTGAAAGAGATATTCAAAAATACATATAAAACAAAGTAAATTTGTTTCAAAATATATATACGAATACATATAAAATAACGTAGATTTCTATAGAAATATATATACAAAATACACATGAAATTATGTAAATACGTATAAAAATATATATACAAAATACATATCTAATTAAATTCGTGTCAAAATAAATAAACAAAATAACATGAAAAGAATGTGTATTTGTATGAAAATAAATAATAGATAATAAATTTGTATGAAATATATATGCAAGATACACATTAAATAATGTAAATATGTATAAAAAATATATATACAAAAAACAAATAGAATAATGTGAAATCGTATCAAAATAAATACACCGAATATTAATAAAATAATGTAAATTTGTATGAAAATAAAGATGCAAAATTCCCATCAAATAGCGCATTTCTTATAAAAACATATACCAAAATACACATAAAATATTTAAATTTGTATTGAAGTAAATATACAAAATGCACATACAATAAGGTAAACTTGTCTTGAAAGAGATATGCAAAAATACATATAAAACAATGTAAATTTGTTTCAAAATATATACGAATACACATAAAATAACGTAGATTTCTATAAAAATATATATACAAAATACACATAAATTAAGTAAATACGTATAAAAATAGATATACAAAATACACATAGAATAATGTAAAAATGTTTCAAAAAAAAAACAGAATATAAATAAAATAATGTAAATTTGTATGAAAATCAAATGCAAAATACCCATAAAATAAAGCATATTTTATAAAATACATATACAAAAATACACATAGCATAATTAAATTTGTATTAAAATTAATATACAAAATGCATATACAATAAGGTAAATTTGTATTGAAAAAATATGCAAAATACACATAAAACAGTGTAAATTTATTTCAAAATCTATATACGAATTCTCATAAATCAACGTAGATTTCTATAGAAATATATATACAAAACACACATCAAATGATGTAAACACGTATAAAAATATATATATAAAATACACATTAAATAATGTAAATTCGCGTCAAAATAAATAAACAAAATATCAATAAAAGAATGTGTATTTGTATGAAAATAGATATACAATATACACATAAAATCACCTAAATTTGTATAAAACTATATACAAAAATACACAAAAATAATTTTAATTTGTATGAAAATAAATATACAAAATACACATAAAATTAGGTAAATTTGTATTGAATTACATTTACAAAATACACATAAAATAATGTAAATTTGAATGAAAATATATAAACAAATACACTTAAAATAACGTAAATTTGTATAAAATATATATAAAAAATACACATTAAATAATGTAAATATGTATGAAAAAATATATACAAAACACAAATAGAATAATATAAAATCGTATCAAAATAAATACACAGAATATTAATAAAATAATGTAAATTTGTATGAAAATTAAGATGCAAAATACCCATAAAATAACGCATTTTTTATAAAAATATTTATACCAAGACACACATAAAATATTTGAATTTGTATTAAAATAAATATACAAAATGCACATACAATAAGGTAAATTTGTATTGAAATAGATATGCAAAATACATATAAAACCATGTAAATTTTTTTCAAAATATATATACGAATACACATAAAATAACGTAGATTTCTATGAAAAAAAATATACAAAATACACATAAAATGAAGTAAATACGTATAAAAAAAGGTATACAAAATACACATAAAATAATGTAAACTCGTATCAAAATAAATAAACAAAATACTAATAAAAGAATGTGTATTGTATAAATATAAATATACAAAATACAAACAAAATAGCGTAAATTTATATAAAACTATATGCAAAAATACACAAAAGTAATTAAATTTGTGTGAAAATAGATATACAAAATACATGTGTATTTTGTATATTTATTTTCATACAAATTGAAATTATTTTTGTTTATTTTTTTATATATTTTCAAACAAATTTTCGTTATTTTATGTGTATTTTGTATACTTATTTATTCTTCAAATATACTTTCTTTTATCTGAATTTTGTTTATTGAATTTGAAACGAATTTACCTTATTTTGTATATCTATTTCCATACAAATTAAAATTCTTCTGTGTATTTTTGTATATAGTTTTATATAAATTTACGTTATTTTATGTGTATTTTGTATATTTATATTTATACAAATACACATTCTTTTATTGGTATTTTGTATATTTATTTTGATACGAATTTACATTATTTTATGTGTATTTTGTATACATTTTTTTATACGTATTTACTTCATTTTATGTGTATTTTGTATATATATTTTTATAGAAATCTAAGTTATTTTATGTGTATTCGTATATATATTTTGAAACAAATTTACATTGTTTTATATGTATTTTGCATATCTATTTCAATACAAATTTACCTTATTGTATGTGTTTTTTGTATATTTATTTTAATACATATTTAATTTTTTGATGTGTATTTTGGTATATATTTTTATAAATAAAAAAAATGCATTATTTTATGGGTATTTTGCTTCTTTATTTTCATACAAATTTACATTATTTTATTAATATTCTGTGTATTTATTTTGATACGATTTTACATTATTCTATTTGTGTTTTGTACATATTTTTTATACAAATTTACGTTATTTTAAGTGTATTTGTTTATGTATTTTCATTCAAATTTACATTATTTTATGTGTATTTTGTGTATGTATTTCAATACAAATTTATAAATATATAAACAAATACACTTTAAATAACGTAAATTTGTATAAAAAAATATGTACAAAACACAAATAGAATAATGTAAAATCGTATCAAAATAAATACACAGAATATTAATAAAATAATGTAAATTTGTATGAAAATAAAGAAGCAAAATACCCATAAAATAACGCATTTTTTATTTATAAAAATATATATACCAAAATACACATCAAAAAATTAAATTTGTATTAAAATAAATATACAAAAAACACATACAATAAGGTAAATTTGTATTGAAATAGATATGCAAAATACATATAAAACAATGTAAATTTGTTTCAAAATATATATACGAATACACATAAAATAACGTAGATTTCTATAAAAATATATATACAAAATACACATAAAATAAAGTAAATACGTATAAAAAAATGTATACAAAATACACATAAAATAATGTAAATTCGTATCAAAATAAATAAACAAAATACCAATAAAAGAATGTGTATTTGTATAAATATAAATATACAAAATACACATAAAATAACGTAAATTTATATAAAACTATATACAAAAATACACAGAAGTAATTAAATTTGTATGAAAATATATACAAAATACACACAAAATAAGCTAAATTTGAATTGAAATATATATACAAAATACATGAAATAAAGTAAATTTGTATCAAAATATTTATACAAATACACATATAATAACGTAAATTTGTATGAAAATATATAAACAAAATACATATTAAATAATGTAAATACGTATAAAAAATATGTACAAAATACACATATAATCATGTAATTCGTATCAAAATAAATAAACAAAATACCAATAAAATAATATAAATTTGTATGAGTAAACGTGTATGTTGCATATTTTTTCAATACAAATTTACCTTATTATATACGCATTTTGTATATTAATTTTAATACAAATTTAATTATTCGATGTGTATTTTTGTATCTGTATTTGTATATATATTTTTATACGCTTTTACATTATTTAATATTTATTTTGAATATATATTTTTATACAAATTCATGGTATTTTGTGTATTTGTAATATATTTTTATATAAATTTACTTTATTTTATGTGTATTTTGTACATATATTTTTTTACAAATCTACCTTATTTTATGTTTATTTTGTATGTGTATTTTGTATATTTATATTTATCCAAATACACATTCTTTTATTGGTATTTTGTTTATTTATTTTAATTCGAATTTACATTATTTTATGTGTATTTTGTATACATTTTTTTATACGTATTTAATTAATTTTATGTGTAATTTGTATATATATTTTTATAGAAATCTACGTTTTTTTATTTATATTCGTATATATATTTTGAAACAAATTTACATTCTTTTATATGTATTTTTGCATATCTCTTTCAATACAAATTTACCTTATTGTATGTGCATTTTGTATATTTATTTCAATGCAAATTTAAATATTTTGTGTATTTGGTATATATATTTTTTTAAGATTACGAAAATTTGAATAAAAATATATACAAAAAAAAAAAAGAAATAAATTTCAATTTGTATGAAAATAGATATACAAAATACACATATAATTAGTTAAATTTGTATTTAAATACATGTACAAAATACACATAAAATAATGTAAATTTGTATGAAATGAAAAGAAATTCACATAAAATTCGCGTCAAAATAAATAAACAAAATATCAATAAAAGAATGTGTATTTGTATGAAAATAGATATACAAAATACACATAAAATAACCTAAATTTGTATCAAACTATATACAAAAATACACAAAAATATTTTAAATTTGTATGAAAATAAATATACAAAATACACATAAAATTAGGTAAATTTGTATTGAAATACATACACAAAATACACATAAAATAATGTAAATTTGAATGAAAATACATAAACAAATACACTTAAAATAACGTAAATTTATATAAAAAAATATGTACAAAACACAAATAGAATAATGTAAAATCGTATCAAAATAAATACACAAAATATTAATAAAATAATGTAAATTTGTATGAAAATAAAGAAGCAAAATACCCATAAAATAACGCATTTTTTATTTATAAAAATATATATACCAAAATACACATCAAAAAATTAAATTTGTATTAAAATAAATATACAAAAAACACATACAATAAGGTAAATTTGTATTGAAATAGATATTCAAAATACATATAAAACAATGTAAATTTGTTTCAAAATATATATACGAATACACATATAATAACGTAGATTTCTATAAAAATATATATACAAAATACACATAAAATGAAGTAAATACGTATAAAAAAATGTATACAAAATACATAAAATAATGTTAACTCGTATCAAAATAAATAAACAAAATAGCAATAAAAGAATGTGTATTTGTATAAATATAAATATACAAAATACACATAAAATAACGTAAATTTATATAAAACTATATACAAAAATACACAGAAGTAATTAAATTTGTATGAAAATATATACAAAATACACACAAAATAAGCTAAATTTGAATTGAAATATATATACAAAATACATGAAATAAAGTAAATTTGTATCAAAATATTTATACAAATACACATATAATAACGTAAATTTGTATGAAAATATATAAACAAAATACACATTAAATAATGTAAATACGTATAAAAAATATGTACAAAATACACATATAATCATGTAATTCGTATCAAAATAAATAAACAAAATACCAATAAAATAATATAAATTTGTATGAGTAAACGTGTATGTTGCATATTTTTTCAATACAAATTTACCTTATTATATACGCATTTTGTATATTAATTTTAATACAAATTTAATTATTCGATGTGTATTTTTGTATCTGTATTGTATATATATTTTTATACGCTTTTACATTATTTAATATTTATTTTGAATATATATTTTTATACAAACTCATGGTATTTTATGTGTATTTGTATATATCTTTTTATATAAATTTACATTATTTTATGTGTATTTTGTACATATATTTTTTTTACAAATCTACCTTATTTTATGTTTATTTTGTATGTGTATTTTGTATATTTATATTTATCCAAATACACATTCTTTTATTGGTATTTTGTTTATTTATTTTAATTCGAATTTACATTATTTTATGTGTATTTTGTATACATTTTTTTATACGTATTTAATTAATTTTATGTGTAATTTGTATATATATATTTTTATAGAAATCTACGTTTTTTTTTATTTATAATCGTATATATATTTTGAAACAAATTTACATTCTTTTATATGTATTTTTGCATATCTCTTTCAATACAAATTTACCTTATTGTATGTGCATTTTGTATATTTATTTCAATGCAAATTTAAATATTTTGTGTATTTTGGTATATATATTTTTTTAAGATTACGAAAATTTGAATAAAAATATATACAAAAAAACAAAAAAATAAATTTCAATTTGTATGAAAATAGATATACAAAATACACATATAATTAGTTAAATTTGTATTTAAATACATGTACAAAATACACATAAAATAATGTAAATTTGTATGAAATGAAAACAAATTCACATAAAATTCGCGTCAAAATAAATAAACAAAATATCAATAAAAGAATGTGTATTTGTATGAAAATAGATATACAAAATACACATAAAATAACCTAAATTTGTATCAAACTATATACAAAAATACACAAAAATATTTTAAATTTGTATGAAAATAAATATACAAAATACACATAAAATTAGGTAAATTTGTATTGAAATACATACACAAAATACACATAAAATAATGTAAATTTGAATGAAAATACATAAACAAATACACTTAAAATAACGTAAATTTATATAAAAAAAAATATGTACAAAACACAAATAGAATAATGTAAAATCGTATCAAAATAAATACACAGAATATTAATAAAATAATGTAAATTTGTATGAAAATAAAGAAGCAAAATACCCATAAAATAACGCATTTTTTTATTTATAAAAATATATATACCAAAATACACATCAAAAAATTAAATTTGTATTAAAATAAATATACAAAAAACACATACAATAAGGTAAATTTGTATTGAAATAGATATGCAAAATACATATAAAACAATGTAAATTTGTTTCAAAATATATATACGAATACACATATAATAACGTAGATTTCTATAAAAATATATATACAAAATACACATAAAATGAAGTAAATACGTATAAAAAAATGTAAACAAAATACACATAAAATAATGTAAACTCGTATCAAAATAAATAAACAAAATAGCAATAAAAAAATGTGTATTTGTATAAATATAAATATACAAAATACACATAAAATAACGTAAATTTATATAAAACTATATACAAAAATACACAGAAGTAATTAAATTTGTATGAAAATATATACAAAATTCACACAAAATAAGCTAAATTTGAATTGAAATATATATACAAAATACATGAAATAAAGTAAATATGTATCAAAATATTTATACAAATACACATATAATAACGTAAATTTGTATGAAAATGTATACACAAAATACACATTAAATAATGTAAATACGTATAAAAAAATATGTACAAAATACACATATAATCATGTAATTCGTATCAAAATAAATAAACAAAATACCAATAAAATAATATAAATTTGTATGAGTAAACGTGTATGTTGCATATTTTTTCAATACAAATTTACCTTATTATATACGCATTTTGTATATTAATTTTAATATATGTGTATTTGAATATATATTTTGATACAAATTTACATTATTTTATGTATTTTCTATATTTATTTCAATTCAAATTTAGCTTATTTTATGTCTTTTGTATATCTATTTTCATACAAATTTAATTATTTTTGTTTATTTTTGTATTTAGTTTTATACAATTTTACGTTATTTTATGTGTATTTTGTATTTATATTTATACAAGTAAACATTCTTTTATTGGCATTTAGTTTATTTATTTTGATACGAGTTTACATTATTTTATGTGTATTTTGTATACATTTTCTTATACGTATTTACTTCATTTTATGTGTATTTTGTATATGTATTTTTATAGAAATCTACGTTATTTTATGTGTATTCGTATATATATATATATATATATATATATATATATATATATATATATTTATAAAAATATATATATATATATATATATATATATATATATATATATATATTTATATATATATATTGTAATACAAATTTATATATTTATTCATATTTACATTATTTAATGTGTATTTTCTATATATATTTCATACAAATTTACGTTATTTTAAGTGAATTTGTTTATATATTTTCATTCAAATTTACATTATTTTATGTGTATTTTGTATATGTATTTCAATAGAAATTTAACTAGTTTTATGTGTATTTTGTATATATATTTTTATACAAATTTAAATTATTTTTGTGTATTTTTTTAATAGAGTTTTATACAAATTTACAATATTTTGTGTATTTTGTATATCTATTTTCATACAAATACACATTCTTTTATTGATATTTTGTTTATTTATTTTGATGCGAATTTATATTATTTAATGTGTATCGTGTATATATATTTTTGTACGTATTTACGTCATTTCATGTGTATTTTTTATATATATTTCTATAGAAATATACGTTATTTTATGTGTATTCGTATATATATTTTGAAACAAATATACATTGTTTTATGTGCATTTTGTATATTTTTTCAATACAAATTTCCCTTATTGTACGTGCATTTTGTATATTAATTTTAATACAAATTTAATTATTCTATGTGTATTCTTGTATATGTATTTTAAGAAAAATATGCTTTATTTTATGGGTATTTTGCATCTTTATTTTCATACAAAACTGCATTATTTTATTGATATTCTGTGTATTTATTTTGGTACGGTTTTACATTATTCTATGTATATTTTGTATATCTATTTTATACAAATGTACGTTATTTTATGTGAATTTGTTTTCATTTCATACAAATTTACATTATTTTATGTGTATTTTGTACATGTTTTTAAATACAAATTTAACTAACTATATGTGTATTTTGTATATCTATTTTCATATAAATTGAAATTTATTTTTTTGTTTTTTCGTATATATTTTTATTCAAATTTTCGTAATTTTATGTGTATTTTGTATATTTATTTTTCTACAAATATACGTTCTTTTATCGGAATTTTGTTTATTTATTTTGATACGAATTTTCATTTTTTTAGGTGTATTTGATATATATATTTTTATACTTATTTACATAATTTTATATGTATTTTGAATATATATTTTCATAGAAATGTACTCTATATGTATATACATAAAAACACAAAAATAATGTAAATTTGTATGAAAATAAATATACAAAATTCACATAAAATTAGGTAAATTTGTATTGAAATACATATACAAAATACACTTAAAATAATGTAAATTTGAATGAAATTATAAACAGATACACTTAAAATGACGTTAATTTGTATAAAATATATATAAAAATACACATTAAATAATGAAAATATGTATAAAAAAATATATACAAAACACAAATAGTATAATATAAAATCGTATCAAAATATATACACAGAATATTAATAAAATAATGTACATTTGTATGAAAACTAAGATGCAAAATACCTATAAAATAACGCATTTTTTATAAAATTATATACCAAAATACACATAAAATATTTGAATTTGTATTAAAATAAATATACAAAATGCACATACAATAAGGTAAATTTGTATTGAAATAGATATGCAAAAAACATATAAAACAATGTAAATTTGTTTCAAAATATATATACGAATACACATAAAATAACGTAGATTTCTATAAATATATATATACAAAATACAAATAAAATTAAGTAAATACGAATCAAAAATGTATACAAAATACACATAAAATAATGTAAATTCGTATAAATATAAATAAACAAAATACCAATAAGAGAATGTGTATTTGTATAAATATAAATATACAAAATGCACATAAAATAACGTAAATTTGTATAAAACTATATACAAAAATACACTGAAGTAATTAAATTTGCATGAAAATAGATATACAAAATACACACAAAATAAGCTAAATTTGAATTGGAATATATATACAAAATACATAAAATAAAGTAAATTCGTTTCAAAATATCTTTAACAAATACACATATAATAACGTAAATTTGTAAAAAAAATATATAAACAAAATACACATTAAGTAATGTAAATACGTATAAATTTTTTTTTACAAAATACACCAATAATCAAGTCATTCGTATCAAAATAAATAAACAAAAAACTAATTAAATAATGTAAATTTGTATGAGAAAACATATACAAAATACACATAAAATAACGTTTTAAGTTTCTATAAAAATATATGTACAAAAATGCACATAAAATTAGTTTGCATAAAAAAATATATACAAAACACACATTAGATAATGTAAATGAGTATAAAAATATGTATACAAAATACCTATGAAATAATCTAAATTCGTATCGAGTTAAATTAAGAAAATAACAATAAAATAATGTAATTTTTGATGAAAATATATATAGAAAACACACATAAAATAACCTAAATACAAATACAAATATACACATTAAATAATTTAAAATTGAATGAAATAAATATACAAAATAAACATAAAATAAGGTAAATTTGTAATAATATATATGTAAGAATACACATAAAATAATATAAATTTGTATGAAAATATAAATACAAATACACATAAAATAACATGAATTTGTATAAAATGTTTCAAAATATATACGAATACACACAATAAAATAACGTAAATTTTTATGAAAATGTATATATAAAATACACATAAAATAGTTTAAATACGTAGAAAAAATATATATACAATATACACATAAAATAATGTAAATTCGTAAAAAATTAAATACACAAAATTCCAATAAAAGAATGTATATTTGTAGGAAAATATATATACAAAAAACAAATAAAATAACTAGAATTTGTATAAAAATATATACAAAAATACACAAAAATAATTTAAATTTGTTTGAAAATAGATATGCAAAATACACATAAAGTTAGGCAGATTTGTATTGAAATACATATACAAAACTCACATAAAATAATGTAAATTTGTATGAAAATATATAAACAAATACATATAAAATCACGTAAATTTGGATAAAATATATATATACAAAATATACATTAAATATTTTAAATATGTATAAAAATATATTATATTATATATATTTTTATTGATATTTGCGTTTTTTATGTGTATTTTGAATATGTTTTCTCATAGAAATTTACATTATTTTATTGGTATTTTGTCTATTTATTTTGATACGAACTACATGATTATTTGTGTATTTTTTACATTTTTTTATACGTATTTACATTATTTAATGTGTATTTTGTTTATATATTTTTATACAAATTTACGTTATTATATGTGTATTTGTATAGGTATTTTGATACAAATTTACATTATTTTATGTATTTTGTATATATATTTCAATTCAAATTTAGCTTATTTTATGTGTATTTTGTATATCTATTTATTTTAATACAAAATCAAATATTTTATGTTTTTTCGTATATATATTTTTATAAAAAATGAGTTATTTTATGGGTATTTTGCATCTTAATTTTCATACAAATTTACATTATTTTATTAATATTTTCTGTTTTTATTTTGATACGATTTTACATTATTTTATTTGTGTTTTGTATATATTTTTTTATACATATTTACATTATTTAATGTGTTTTTTGTATATATATTTGATACAAATTTACGTTATTTTAAGTCTATATGTTTATATATTTTCATTCAAATTTACATTATTTTATGTGTATTTTGTATATGTATTTCAATTCAAATTTACCTAATTTTATATGTTTTTTGTATATTTATTTTCATACAAGTTTAAATTATTTTTGTGTATTTTTGTTTATAGTTTTATACAAATTTAGGTTATTTTATGTGTATTTTGTATATCTATTTTCATACAAATACACATTCTTTTCATGATATTTTGTTTATTTATTTTGACACGAATTAACATTATTTAATGTGTATTTTGTATATATATTTTTATACGTATTTACATTATTTCAAGTGTATTTTGTATATAAATTTCTATAGAAATCTGCGTTATTTTATATGTATTCGTATATATATTTTGAAACAAATTTACATTGTTTTATGTGTATTTTGCATATTTTTTCAATACAAATTTACCTTATTGTATGTGTATTTTGTATATTAATTTTAATACAAATTTGATTAATCTATGTGTATTTTTGTATATGTATTTTTATAAAAATATATAATTAGTTAAATTTGTATTTAAATACATGTACAAAATACACATAAAATAATGTAAATTTGTATGAAATGAAAACAAATTCACATAAAATAACGTACATTTGTATAAAATAGATATACAAAATAATTTTATGTGTATTTTGTATATTGATTTTCATTCAAATTTAAATTATTTTTGTGTATTTTTGTTTATAGTTTTATACAAACTTAGGTTATTTTATGAGTATTTTGTATATCTATTTTCATACAAACACACATTCTTTTATTGATATTTTGTTTATTTATTTTGACGAGAATTTAAATTATTTAATGTGTATTTTGTATATATATTTTTATACGTATTTACATCATTTCATGTGTATTTTGTATATATCTTTCTATAGAAATCTACGTTATATTATGTGTATTCGTATATCGATTTTTAAACAAATTTACACTTTTATGTGTATTTTGCATATTTTTTCAATACAAATTTACCTTATTGTATATGCATTTTGTATATTAATTTTAATACAAATTTAATTATTCTATGTGTATTTTTGTATATGTATTTTTATAAAAATATGCTTTATTTTATGGGTATTTTGCATCTTTATTTTCATACAAATTTACGTTATTTTATTGATATTCTGCTCATTCATTTTGATACGATTTGACATTATTCTATGTGTATTTTGTATATATTTTTGAAACAAATTTATGTTATTTTATGTGTATTTGATTATATATTCTGACACAAATTTACAATATTTTATGGGTATTTTGTATATATATTTCAAAAGAAATTTACCTATTTTTATGTGTATTATGAATATCTATTTTCATACAAACTCAAATTATTTTTATGTATTTTTGTATATATTTCAATACAAATTTTAGTTATGTTATGTGTATTTTGTAAATCTATTTTCAATCAAATATATATTATTTTATTGGTATTTTGTTGATTTATATTGATACGAATTTACATTATTTTATATGTACTTTTTACATATATTTTTATACGCATTTACATTATTTAATATTTATTTTGTATATATAATTTTATACAAATTCATGGTATTTTATGTGTATTTGTATATATATTTTCACATAAATTTACATTATTTTATGTGTATTTTGTACATATATTTCATTACAAATTTACCTTATTTTATGTTTATTTTGTATATGTATTTTGTACATTTATATTTATACAAATACACATTCTTTTATTGGTATTTTGTTTATTTATTTTGTTTCGAATTTATATTATTTTATGTGTATTTTGTTTACATTTTTTTTATACGTATTTACCTAATTTTATGTGTATTTTGTATATATATTTTTATAGAGATCTACGTTATTTTATGTGTATTCGTATATATATTTTGAAACAAATTTACTTTGTTTTATATGTATTTTTGCATATCTCTTTTAATAGAAGTTTACCTTATTGTATGTGCATTTTGTACATTTATTTCAATACAAATTTAAATATTTTATGTGTATTTTGGTATATATATTTTTATAAGAAATGCGCTATTTGATGGGAATTTTGCATCTTTATTTTCATACAAATTTACATTATTTTATTAATATTCGGTGTATTTATTTTGATACGATCTTACATTATTCTATTTGTTTTTTGTATATATTTTTTATACATATTTACATTATTTAATGAATATCTTGCATATATATTTCATACAAATTTATTATCTATTATTTATTTTCATACAAATACACATTCTTTTCATGATATTTTGTTTATTTATTTTGACACGAATTTACATTACTTAATATGTATTTTATATATATATTTTTATACGTATTTACATAATTTCATGTGTATTTTGTATATATATTTCTATAGAAATCTACGTTATTTTATGTGTATTCGTATATATATTTTGAAACAAATTTACAATGTTTTATTTGTATTTTGCGTTTTTTTTCAATACAAATTTACCTTATTGTATGTGTGCATTTTGTATATTAATTTTAATACAAATTTAATTATTCTATGTGTATTTTTGTATATGTATTTTTTAAAAAATATATGCTTTATCTTATGGGTATTTTGCATCTTTGTTTTCATACAAATTTAAATTATTTTATTGATATTCTGTGTACTTATTTTGATACGATTTTACATTATTCTATGTATAACAAAAATAAATACAGAATACACAAAAATAGATATGCAAAATACATAGAAACAATGGAAATTTTATTTCAAAATATATATACGAATACACATGACATGGTGTATTTATTTTGATACGATCTTACATTATTCTATTTGTTTTTTGTATATATATTTTTATACATATTTACATTATTTAATGTATATCTTGCATATATATTTCATACAAATTTATTATCTATTATTTATTTTCATACAAATACACATTCTTTTCATGATATTTTGTTTATTTATTTTGACACGAATTTACATTACTTAATTTGTATTTTATATATATATATATATATATATATATATATATATATATATATATATATATATATATATATATATATATATATATATAGATATATATATATATATATATATATATATATATATATATATATATATATATATATATATATATATATATATATATATATATATACGTATTTACATAATTTCATGTGTATTTTGTATATATATTTCAATAGAAATCTACGTTATTTTATGTGTATTCGTATATATATTTTGAAACAAATTTACACTTTTTTATTTGTATTTTGCGTTTTTTTCAATACAAATTTACCTTATTGTATGTGTGCATTTTGTATATTAATTTTAATACAAATTTAATTATTCTATGTGTATTTTTGTATATGTATTTAAAAAAAAATATGCTTTATCTGATGGGTATTTTGCATCTTTGTTTTCATACAAATTTAAATTATTTTATTGATATTCTGTGTACTTATTTTGATACGATTTTACATTATTCTATGTATAACAAAAATAAATACAGAATACACAAAAATAGATATGCAAAATACATATAAACAATGTAAATTTGTTTCAAAATATATATACGAATACACATGACATGGGTATTTTGAATCTTAATTTTCATACAAATTTACATTATTTTATTAATATTTTCTGTATTCATTTTGATAAGATTTTACATTATTTTATTTGTGTTTTGTACATATTTTTTTGTACATATTTACATTATTTAAAGTGTTTTTTGTATACATATTTGATACAAATTTACGTTATTTTAAGTCTATATGTTTATATATTTTCATTCAAATTTACATTATTTTATGTGTATTTTGTATATGTATTTCAATACAAATTTACCTATTTTTATATGTTTTTTGTATATTTATTTTCATACAAGTTTAAATTATTTTTGTTTATTTTTGTATATAGTTTTATACAAATTTAGGTTATTTTATGTGTATTTTGTATATCTATTTTCATACAAATACACATTCTTTTCATGATATTTTTTTTATTTATTTGACATGAATTAACATTATTTAATGTGTATTTTGTATATATATTTTTATACGTATTTACATTATTTCAAGTGTATTTTGTATATATATTTCTATAGAAATATACGTTATTTTATGTGTATTCGTATATATATTTTGAAACAAATTTACATTGTTTTATGTGTATTTTGCATATTTTTTCAATACAAATTTACATTATTGTATGTGCATTTTGTATATTAATTTTAATAAAAATTTGATTAATCTATGTGTATTTTTGTGTATGTATTTTTATAAAAATATGCTTTATTTTATGGGTATTTTGCATCTTTATTTTCATACAAATTTACATTATTTTATTGATATTCTGTGTATTTATTTGGTATGATTTTACATTATTCTATGTGTATTTTGTATATCTATTTTGTATGTATATTTTCATAGAAATTTTCTCTATTTTATGAGTATTCGTATATATATTTTGATACAAATTTACATTATTGATGTGTATTTTGCATATCTATTTCAACACAAATTTTCTTAATTGTACGTGCATTTTGTATATTTATTTTAATACAAATTTAATTATTTTATATGTATTTTTGTATATATATTTTTATGCAAATATACGTTATTATATGGATATTTTGCAGCTTTATTTTCATACAAATTTACATTATTTTATTGATATTCTCTTTATTTATTTTGATACGATTTAACATTATTCTATGTGTATTTTGTATATATTTTTTTTACATATTTACATTATTTAAGGTTTATTTTGTATATATATTTTATCCAAATTTACATTATTTTATGTGTATTTGTTTATATATTTTTATACAAATTTACATTATTTTATGTGTATTTTGTATATACATTTTCATAAAAATTAAGTTTTTTTATTGTGTGTATTCGTTTATATTTTGATACTTATTTTATACAAATTCATGTTATTTAATGTGTATTTGTATATATTTTCATACAAATTTATATTATTTTATGTGTATTTTTTCATATATTTCATTACAAATTTACCTTATTTTATGTTTATTTTCTATATTTATTTCATTCAATTTTAAATTATTTTATGTGTATATTTGTATTTGTATTTAGGTTATTTTATGTGTATTTTGTATATATATTTTCATCCAAAATTACATTATTATATTGGTATTTTCTTAATTTAATTCGATTCGAATTTAGATTATTTCATAGGTATTTTGTATACATATTTTTATACTCATTTACATTATCTAATGTGTGTTTTGTATATATATTTTTATGCAAATTTATTTTATGTTCTTTTCTGTACATATATTTTTATAGAAATTTGCGTTATTTTATGTATATAGTTTTATATAAATTAACGTTATTTTATCTGCATTTTGTATATTTATATTTATACAAATACACATTCTTTTATTGCTATATTGTTTATTTATATTTATACGAATTTACATTATTTTATGTGTATTTTGTATACATTTTTTTATACGTATTTACTTAATTTTATGTGTATTTTGTATATGTATTTTTATAGAAATCTACGTTATTTTATGTGTATTTGCATATATATTTTGAAACAAATTTACATTATTTTATATGTATTTTGCATATCTATTTCAATACAAATTTACCTTATTGTATGTGCATTTTGTATATTTATTTTGATACAAATTCAAATATTTTATGTGTATTTTGGTATCAATAATTTTATAAAAAATGCGTTATTTTATAGGTATTTTGCATCTTAATTTTCATACAAATTTACATTATTTTATTAATATTCTGTGTATATATTTTGATACGATTTTACATTATTCTATTTGTGTTTTGTATATATTTTTTTATACATATTTACATTATTTAATGTGTATTTTGTATATATATTTCATACAAATTTACGTTATTATATGTGTATTTGTTTATATATTTTCTTTCAAATTTACATTATTTTATGTGTATTTTGTATATGTATTTCAATAGAAATTAACCTAATTTTATGTTTATTTTGTATATTTCTTTTCATACAAATTTAAATTATTTTTGTGTATTTTTGTATATAGTTTTATACAAATTTAGGTTATTTTATGTACGCATTTACATTATTTAATGTGTGTTTTGTATATATATTTTCATCCAAAGTTAATTTAATTTACGTTCATTTTTGGACATATTTTTATAGAAATTAGCTTTATTTTATATGTATTTGTATATGTTTTCTCATACAAATTTACATTATTTTATTGCTATTTTGTTTATTTAGTTTGATACGAATTACATGATTATATGTGTATTTTGTACATATTTTTTATACGTATTTACATTACTTAATGTGTATTTTGTTTATATATTTTTAAACAAATTTACGTTATTATATGTATTTTTATAAATATTTTGATACAAATCTACATTATTTTATGTATTTTGTATATACATTTCAATTCAAATTTAGCTTATTTTATCTGTATTTTGTATATCTATTTTCATACGAATTTAATTACTTCTCTGTATTTTTGTATACAGTTTTATACAAATTTACGTTATTTTATGAGTATTTTGTATATTTATATTTATACAAATACACATTCTTTTATTGGTATTTTGTTTATTTATTTTGATACGAATTTACATTATTTTATGTGTATTTTGAATACATTTTTTTATACGTATTTACTTCATTTTACGTGTATTTTGTATATATTTTTATACAAATCTACGTTATTTTATGTGTATTCGTATATATATTTTGAAACAAATTTACATTGTTTTATATGTATTTTGCATATCTATTTCAATACAGATTTACCTTATTGTATGTGTATTTTGTATATTTATTTTAATACAAATAAATTTTTTTATGTGTATTTTTGTATATATATTTTATGGGTATTTTGCTTCTTTATTTTCATACAAATTTACATTATTTTATTAATATTCTGTGTATATATTTTGATACGATTTTACATTATTCTATTTGTGTTTTGTATATATTTTTTTATACAAATTTACGTTATTTTAAGTGTATTTGTTTATGTATTTTCATTCAAATTTACAGTATTTTATGTGTATTTTGTATATGTATTTCAATACAAATTTACCTAATTTTATGTGTATTTTGTATATTTATTTTCATACAAATTTAAATTATTTTTGTGTATTATTGTATATAGTTTTATACAAATTTATGTTATCTTATGTGTATTTTGTATATTTATTTTCATACAAATACACATTCTTTTATTGACATTTTGTTTATTTATTTTGACTCGAGTTTACATTATTTAATGTGTATTTTGTATATATATTTTTATACGTATTTACATCCTTTCATGTGTATTTTGTATATTTATAAAAAATGCGTTATTTTATGGGTATTTTGCATCTCTATTTTCATACAAATTTACATTATTTTATTTACATTCTGTGTATTTATTTTAATACGATTTTACATTATTCTATTTGTGTTTTGTATATATATTTTTTATACATATTTACATTATTTAATGAGTATTTTTTATATATATTTTATACAAATTTATGTTAATTTAAGTGTATTTGTTTATATATTTTCATTCAAATTTACGATATTTTATGTGTATTTTGTATATGTATTTCTTTACAAATTTACCTAATTTTATGTGTATTTTGTAGATTTATTTTCACAGAAATTTAACTTATGTTTGTGTATTTTTATATATAGTTTTATACAAATTTACGTTATTTTATGTGTATTTTGTATATGTATTTTCATACAAATACACATTCTTTTATTGATATTTTAATTATTTATTTTGACAAGAATTTACATTATTTAATGTGTATTTTGTATATATATTTTTATACGTATTTACAACATTTCATGTGAATTTTGTATATATATTTCTATAGAAATCTACGTTATTTTATGTGTATTCTTATATATATTTTGAAACAAATCTACATTATTTTATGTGTATTTTGTATATATATTTCATTATAAATTTGCCTTATTTTAAGTTTATTTTTATATCTATTTTCATTCAAATTCAAATCATTTTATGTGTATATATTTATTTGTATTTACGTTATTTTATGTGTATTTTCTATATATATTTTCATTCAATATTACATTATTTTATCGGTATTTTTTTCATTTATTTCGATACGAATTTACATTATTTCATGTGTATTTTCTATACATATACATATATAGTAAATTTCTATGAAAATATATATTCAAAATACATATAAAATTATGTAAATAAGTATAAAAATATATATATCAAATAATTCATTTTATGTGTATTTTGTATATATTTTTATAGAAATCAACGTTATTTTATGTGTATTCGTATATATATTTTGAAACAAATTTACATTATTTTATATGTATTTTGCATATCTATTTCAATACAAATTTACCTTCCAGTATGTTCATTTTTTATATTTATTTTAATACAAATTCTAATATTTTATGTGTATTTTGGTATATATATATTTGCGTTATTTTATGGCTATTTTGCATTTTTATTTTCATACAAATTTACATTATTTTATTAATATTCTGTGTATTTATTTTGATACGATTTTACATTTTTCTATTTGTGTTTTGAATATATTTTTTTATACATATTTACATTATTTAATTAGTATTTTGTATATATATTTGATACAAATTTACGTTATTTTAAGTGTATATGTTTATATATTTTCATTCAAACTTCCATTATTTTATGTGTATTTTGTATATGTATTTCAATACAAATTTACCTAATTTTATGTGTATTTTGAATATTTATTTTCATACAAATTTAAATTATTTTTGTGTATTTTTGTATATAGTTTTATACAAACTTAGGTTATTTTATGAGTATTTTGTATATCTATTTTCATACAAATACACATTCTTTTATTGATATTTTGTTTATTTATTTTGACGAGAATTTAAATTATTTAATGTGTATTTTGTATATATATTTTTTTACGTATTTTCATCATTTCATATGTATTTTGTATATATATTTCTATAGAAATCTACGTTATATTATGTGTATTCGTATATAGATTTTTAAACAAATTTACACTTTTATGTGTATTTTGCATATTTTTCAATACAAATTTACCTTATTGTATATGCATTTTGTATATTAATTTTAATACAAATTTAATTATTCTATGTGTATTTTGTATATGTATTTTATAAAAATATGCTTTATTTTATGGGTATTTTGCATCTTTATTTTCATACAAATTTACGTTATTTTATTGATATTCTGCTCATTCATTTTGATACGATCTGACATTATTCTATGTGTATTTTGTAAATATTTTTCATACAAATTTACGTTATTTTATGTGTATTTGTTTATATATTTTGACACAAATTTACAATATTTTATGGGTATTTTGTATATATATTTCAAAAGAAATTTACCTATTTTTATGTGTATTTTGAATATCTATTTTCACACAAACTCAAATTATTTTTATGTATTTTTGTATATATTTCAATACAAATTTTAGTTATGTTATGTGTATTTTGTAAATCTATTTTCATTCAAATATATATTATTTTATTGGTATTTTGTTGATTTATATTGATATGAATTTACATTATTTTATATGTACTTTATATATATATATTTTTATACGCATTTACATTATTTAATATTTATTTTGAATATATAATTTTATACAAATTTATGGTATTTTATGTGTATTTGTATATATATTTTCATATAAATTTACATTATTTTATGTGTATTTTGTACATATATTTCATTACAAATTTACCTTATTTTATGTTTATTTTTTATGTATTTTGTATATTTATATTTATCCAAATACAGATTCTTTTATTGGTATTTTGTTTATTTATTTTAAATCGAATTACATGATTATATGTGTATTTTGTACACATTTTTTTTATACGTTTTTACACATTTTTTGCATCTTAATTTTCATTTTATATGTACTTTGTATATATATTTTTATACGCTCTTACATTATTTAATATTTATTTTGAATATAATTTTTTATACAAATTCATGGTATTTTATGTGTATTTGTATATATATTTTCATATACATTTCATTACATTATTGTATGTGTATTTTGTACATATATTTTATTACAAATCTACCTTATTTTATGTTTATTTTATATGTGTATTTTGTATATTTATATTTATCCAAATACACTTTCTTTTATTGGTATTTTGTTTATTTAATGAGTATTTTTTATATATATTTTATACAAATTTATGTTAATTTAAGTGTATTTGTTTATATATTTTCATTCAAATTTACATTATTTTATGTGTATTTTGTATATGTATTTCTTTACAAATTTACCTAATTTTATGTGTATTTTGTATATTTATTTTCATACAAATTTAACTTATTTTTGTGTATTTTTATATATAGTTTTAAACAAATTTACGTTATTTTATGTGTATTTTGTATATGTTATTTCATACAAATACACATTCTTTTATTGATATTTTAATTATTTATTTTGACACGAATTTACATTATTTAATGTGTATTTAGTATATATATTTTTATACGTATTTACAACATTTCATGTATATTTTGTATATATATTTCTATAGAAATCTACGTTATATTATGTGTATTCGTATATATATTTTGAAACAAATCTACATTATTTTATGTGTATTTTGTATATATATATCATTATAAATTTGCCTTATTTTAAGTTTATTTTTATATCTATTTTCATTCAAATTCAAATCATTTTATGTGTATATATTTATTTGTATTTACGTTATTTTATGTGTATTTTCTATATATATTTTCATTCAAAATTACATTATTTTATCGGTATTGTGTTCATTTATTTCGATACGAATTTAGATTATTTCATGTGTATTTTCTATACATATATATATAGAGAAGATTTCTATGAAAATATATATTCAAAATACATATAAAATTATGTAAATAAGTATAAAAATATATATATCAAATACACCTAAAAAAAATGAAAATTCGTATCAAAATAAATAAATAAATTTCCGATAAAAGAACGTATATTTGTAGGAAAATAAATATACAAAAAACACATAAAATTACGAAAATTTGAATAAAAATATATACAAAAATACACAAAATTAATTTCAATATGTATGAAAATAGATATACAAAATACACATATAATTAGTTAAATTTGTATTTAAATACATGTACAAAATTCACATAAAATAATGTAAATTTGTATGAAATGAAAACAAATTCACATAAAATAACGTACATTGGTATAAAATAGATATACAAAATATACATAGAATAATGTAAAATCGTATCAAAATAAATACAGAGAATATCAATAAAATAATGTAATTTTGTATGAAAATAAAGATGCAAAATACCCATAAAATAAAGCATATTTTATAAAATACATATACAAAATACACATAGAATAGCTAAATTTGTAATAAATTAATATACAAAATGCACGTACAATAAGGTAAATTTGTATTGAAAAAATATGCAAAATGCACATAAAACAATGTATATTTGTTTCAAAATATATATACGAATACACATAAAATAACGTATATTTCTATAAAAATATATAAACAAAATACACATGAAATGACGTAAATACGTATAAAAATATATATACACAATACATCATAAATAATGTAAATTCGCATCAAAATAAATAAACAAAATATCAATAAAAGAATGTGTATTTGTATGAAAATAGATATACAAAATACACATAAAATATTGTAAATTTGAATAAAACTCTATACAAAAATACACAAAAAATAATTTAAATTTGTATAAAATATATATACAAAATACACATGAAATTAGGTAAATTTCTATTGAAATACATATACAAAATACACATAAAATTATGTAAATTTGAATAAAATATATAAACAAATACACTTAAAATAACGAAAATTTGTATGAAATATATATAGAAAATACACATTAAATAATGTAAATTTGTATAAAAAATATATACAAAACACAAAATAGAATAAAGTAAAATAGTATCAAAATAAATACACAGAATATTAATAAAATAATGTAAATTTGTATGAAAATAAAGATGCAAAATACCCATAAAACAACGCATTTTTTATGAAAATATATATACCAAAATGCACATAAAATATTTAAATTTGTATTACAATAAATATACAAAATGCACATACAATAAGGTAAATTTGTATTGAAATAGATATGCAAAATACATATAAAACAATGTAAATTTGATTCAAAATATACAAACGAATACTCATAAAATAACGTAGATTTCTATAAAATATATATACAAAATACATATCAAATGAAGTAAATACGTATAAGAAAATATACAAAATACACATAAAATAATGTAAATTCGTATCAAAATAAATAAACTAAATGCCAATAAAAGAATGTTTACTTGTATAAATATAAATATACAAAATACACATAAATTAACGTAAAATTGTATAAAACTATATACAAAAATAAACAAAAATAATTAAATTTGTATGAAAATAGATATACAAAAGACACATAAAATAAGCTAAATTTGAATTGAAATAAATATAGAAAATACATAAAATAATGTAAATTTGTATCAAAATATATATTCAAATACACATATAATAACGTAAATTTGTAAAAAAAATATATAAACAAAATACACATTAAATAATGTAAATACGTATAATGTACTTATACATTAAATAAACAAAATACCAATAAAAGAATGTGTATTTGGATAAATATAAATATACAAAATACACATATAAAATAAACATAAAATAAGGTAGATTTGTAATAAAATATATGTACAAAATACACATACAATAATGTAAATTTATATGAAAATATATATACAAATACACATAAAATACCATGAATTTGTATAAAAAATTATATTCAAAATAAATATTAAATAATGTAAGAGCGTATAAAAATATATATACAAAGTATATTAAAGATGCAAATTACCCATAAAATATCTTATATTTGAAAAAATATATACAAAATACACATAAAATAATTAAATTTGTATTAAAATAAATATACAAAATACACATACAATAAGGTAGATTTTATTGAAATAGATATGCAAAAACACATAAAATAATGAATTTTTTATCAAAATATACGAATACACATAATAAAATTACGTAAATTTTTATGAAAATATATATACAAAATACACATAAAATAATGTAAATACATAGAAAAATATATATACAAAATACACATAAAATAATATAAATTCGTATCAAAATAAATAAAGAAAATTTCCTCTAAAAGAATCTATATGTGTAGGAAAATATATATTCAAAATACAAATAAAATAAAAAAAATTTGTATAAAAATATTACAAAAATACACAAAAATAATTTAAATTTGTTTGAAAATAGATATGCAAAATACAAATGAAATTAGGCAAATTTTTATTGAAATACATATACAAAATACACATAAAATAATGTAAATTTGTATGAAAATATATAAACAAATACACATAAGATAACGTAAATTTCCATAAAATATATGTACAAAATATACATTAAATAATGTAAATATGTCTAAAAATATATATACAAAATACACAGAATAACGTAAAATCGTATCAAAATAAATAAACAGACAATCAATAAAATAATGTAAATTTGTATGAAAATAAAGATGCAAAATACCCATATAATAACGCATATTTGTTTAAAAATATATATACAAAAATACACATAAAATGATTAAATTTGCATCAAAATAAATATACAAAAGGCACATACAATAAAGAAATTTGTATTGAAATAGATATGCGAAATACACATAAATAATGTAAATTTGTATCAAAATATATATACGAATACACATAAAATAGAGTAAATTTCTATGAAAATATATATTCAAAATACATATAAAATTATGTAAATAAGTATGAAAATATATATATCAAATACACCTAAAATAATGAAAACTCGTATCAAAATAAATAAACAAAATTCCGATAAAAGAACGTATATTTGTAGGAAAATAAATATACAAAATTCACATAAAATTACGAAAATTTGAATAAAAATATATACTAAAATACACAAAATTAATTTCAATTTGTATGAAAATAGATATATATAATACACATATAATTAGTTAAATTTGTATTTAAATACATGTACAAAATACACATAAAATAATGTAAATTTGTATGAAATGAAAACAAATTCACATAAAAGAACGTTCATTTGTATGAAATATATATACATATTATACATAGAATAATGTAAAATCGTATCAAAATAAATACACAGAATATCAGTAAAATAATGTAAATTTGTATGAAAATAGAGATGCAAAATACCCATAAAATAAAGCATTTTTTTATGAAAATACATATAAAAAAATACACATAGAATAATTAAATTTGTATTAAAATTAATATACAAAATGCACATACAATAAGGTAAATTTTTATTGAAAAAATATGCAAAATGCACATAAAACAATGTATATTTGTTTAAAAATATATATACGAATACACATAAAATAACATATATTTCTATAGAAATATATATACAAAATACACATGAAATGACGTAAATACGTATAAAAATATATATACACAATACACATTAAATAATGTGAATTCGCGTCAAAATAAATAAACAAAATATCAAAAAAAAATGTGTATTTGTATGAAAATAGATATACAAAATACACATAAAATATTTTAAATTTATATAAAACTCTTTTTATAGAAATATATACACCAAAATAATAAAATTTTAAAATTTGTATTACAATAAATATACAAAATGCACATACAATAAGGTAGATTTATATTAAAATAGATATGCTAAATACATATAAAACAATGTAAATTTGCTTCAAAATATATATACCAATACACATAAAATAACGTAGATTACAATAAAAATATATATACAAAATACACATTAAATGAAGTAAATACGTATAAGAAAATGTATACAAAGTACACATAAAATAATTAAATTTGAATTAAAATAAATATACAAAATACACATACAATAAGGCAAATCTATATTGAAATAGATATGCAAAATAAACATAAAATAATGTAAATTTGTATCAAATCATATACGAATACACACAATAAAATAACGTAAATTTTTATGAAAATGTATATAATAAATACACATAAAATAATGTAAATACATAGAAAAATATATATACAAAAAACACATAAAATTATGTAAATTCTTATGAAAATAAATGAACAAAATTCCACTAAAAGAATGAATATTTGTAGGAAAATATAAATACAAAATACAAATAAAATAACTTAAATTTGTATAAAAATATATAAAAAATACATAAAAATAATTTAAATTTGTTTGAAAATAGATATGCAAAATACACATAAAATTAGGCAAATCTGTATTGAAATACATAAACAAATACACATAAAATAGCGTAAATTTATATAAAATATATATACAAAATATACATTAAATAATGTAAATGTGTATAAAAATATATATACAAAATACACATAGAATAATGTAAAATCGTATCAAAATAAATAAACAGAATATCAATAAAATAATGTAAATTTGTATGAAAATAAAGATGCAAAATATCCAAATAATGACGCATATTTTTACAAAAATACACATAAAACAATTAAATTTGTATTAAAATAAATATACAAAATACACATACAATATGGTAAATTTGTATTTATATAGATATGCAAAATAAACATAAATAATGTAAATTTGTATCAAAATATATATACGAATACCCATAAAATAGAATAAATTTCTATGAAAATATATATTCAAAACACAAATAAAATGATATAAATAAGTATAAAAATATACATATCAAATACACCTAAAATAATGTAAATTCGTATAAAAATAAATAAACAAAATTACGATAAAAGATGCAAGATACACATTAAATAATGTAAATATTTATAAAAAAATATATACAAAAAAAAATTGAATAATGTGAAATCGTATGAAAATAAATACACCGAATATTAATAAAATAATGTAAATTTGTATGAAAATAAAGATGCAAAATTCCCATCAAATAGCGCATTTCATATAAAAATATATATACCAAAATACACATTAAATATTTAAATTTGTATTGAAATAAATATACAAAATGCACATACAATAAGGTAAATTTGTATTTAAAGAGATATGCAAAAATACATATAAAACAATGTAAATTTGTTTCAAAATATATATACGAATACACATAAAATAACGTAGATTTCTATAAAAATATATATACAAAATACACATAAAATTAAGTAAATACGTATAAAAATAGATATACAAAATAGACATAGAATAATGTAAAATTGTTTAAAAAAAAACAGAATATAAATAAAATAATGTAAATTTGTAAGAAAATAAAAATACAAAATACCTATAAAATAAAGCATATTTTTTATAAAAATACATATACAAAAATACACATAGCATAATTAAATTTGTATTAAAACTAATATACAAAATGCATATACAATAAGATAAATTTGTATTGAAAAAATATGCAAATTACACATAAAACAGAGTAAATTTATTTCAAAATCTATATACGAATACTCATAAATCAACGTAGATTTCTATAGAAATATATATACAAAATAGACATCAAATGATGTAAACACGAATAAAAAATATATATATATATATATATATATATATATATATATATATATATATATATATATATATATATATATATATATATATATATATATATATATATATATATATATATATATATATATATATAAAATACACATTAAATAATGTAAACTCGCGTCAAAGTAAATAAACAAAATATCAATAAAAGAATGTGTATTTGTATGAAAATAGATATTCAATATACACATAAAATCACATAAATTTGTATAAAACTATATACAAAAATACACAAAAATAATTTTAATTTGTATGAAAATAAATATACAAAATACACATAAATTAGGTAAATTTGTATTGAAATACATTTACAAAATACACATAAAATAATGTAAATTTGAATGAAAATATATAAACAAATACACTTAAAATAACGTAAATTTGTATAAAATATATGTAAAAAATACACATTAAATAATGTAAATATGTATAAAAGAATATATACAAAACACAAATAGAATAATATAAAATCGTATCAAAATAAATACACAGAATATTAATAAAATAATGTAAATTTGTATGAAAATTAAGATGCAAAATACCCATATAATAACGCATTTTTTCTAAAAATATTTATACGAAGACACACATAAAATATTTGAATTTGTATTAAAATAAATATACAAAATGCACATACAATAAGGTAAATTTGCATTGAAATAGATATGCAAAATACATATAAAACCATGTAAATTTAAAAAAATATATATATACGAATACACATAAAATAACGTAGATTTCTATGAAAATAAATATACAAAATACACATAAAATGAAGTAAATACGTATAAAAAAAGGTATACAAAATACACATAAAATAATGTAAACTTGTATGAAAATAAATAAACAAAATAATTATAAAAGAAAGTGTATTGTATATATATAAATTTACAAAATACAAATAAAATAACGTAAATTTATATAAAACTATATGCAAAAATACACAAAAGTAATTAAATTTGTGTGAAAATAGATATACAAAATACATGTGTATTTTGTATATTTATTTTCATACAAATTGAAATTATTTTTGTTTAATTTTTTATATATTTTCATACAAATTTTCGTTATTTAATGTGTATTTTGTATATATTTTTCTACAATTATTCTTTCTTTGATCTGAATTTTGTTTATTGAATTTAAAAATTTTACTTATTTTGTTTATCTATTTTCATACAAATTAAAATACTTCTGTGTATTTGTATATTTATTTTATATAAATTTACGTTATTTTATGTGTATTTTGGTATATATATTTTATAAATAAAAAATGCGTTATTTTATAGAATTTTATAAATATTTTCATACAAATTTACATTATTTTATGTATTTTGTATATATATATCAATTCAAATTTAGCTTATTTTTTGTGTATTTTGTATATCTACTTTCATACAAATTTGATTACTTTAGTGTATTTTTATATATAGTTTTATACAAATTTACGTTATTTTATGTGTATTTTGTATATTTATATTTATACAAACACACATTCTTTTATTGGTATTTTGTTTATTTATTTTGATACGAATTTACTTCATTTTATGTGTATTTTGTATATATATTTTTATACGTATTTACTTCATTTTATATGTATTTTGTATATATATTTTTATACAAATCCACTTTATTTTATGTGTATTCGTATATATATTTTGAAACAAATTTACATTGTTTTATATGTATTTTGCATATCTTTTTCAATACAGATTTACCTTATTGTATGTGTATTTTGTATATTTATTTTAATACAAATTAATTTTTCATTTATAAAAAATGCGTTATTTAATGGGTATTTTGCATCTTTATTTTCATACAAATTTACATTGTTTTATTAATATTCTGTGTATTTATTTTGATACGATTTTACATTATTCTATTTGTGTTTTGTATATATATTTTTATACATATTTACATTATTTAATGTGTATTTTGTATATTTTAAAACAAATTTAATTTATTTTAAATTTATATTTTATGCTGTTAAATTATTTTGATACAAATTTACATTATTTTATGTATTTTGTATATATTTCAATACAAATTTAGTTTATTTTATGAATATTTTGTATATCTATTTTCATTTGTATCAAAATAAATAAACAAAATAGCAATAAAATAATGTAAATTTGTATGAGAAAACATATACAAATGCACATAAAATAAAGTAAATTTGCATATTTGTCTTGAAATAGATATGCAAAATACATATAAAACAATGTAAATTTGTTTCAAAATATATATACGAATACACATAAAATAACGTAGATTTCTATAAAAATATGTACAAAATACACATAAAATGAAGTAAATACGTATAAAAAAATGAATACAAAAAATACATAAAAATTGTATCAAAATAAATAAACAAACTACCAGTAAAAGAATGTGTATTTGTAAAAATATAAATATACAAAATAACATAAAATATCGTAAATTTGTATAAAACTATATACAAAAATACACAGAAGTAATTAAATTTGTATGAAAATATATATAAAAAATACAGCTAAATTAAGCTAAATTTGAATTGAAATGTACATACAAAATACATAATATAATGTAAATCTGTATCAAAATATTTATACAAATACATATAATAAAGTAGATTTGTTTAAAAATATATAAACAAAATAAACATTAAGTAATGTAAATACGTATAAAAAAATATGTACAAAATACACATATAATCATGTAATTCGTATCAAAATAAATAAACAAAATAGCAATAAAATAATGTAAATTTTTATGAGAAAACATATACAAATAACGCAAATTTCTATAAAAATATATGTACAAAAATGCACATAAAATAAAGTAAATTTGCAAAAAAATATATATACAAAAGACACACTAAATAATATAAATGCGTAAAAAAAATAACCTAAATTTGTATGAAACAATACACAGAAACACACAAAAATAATTCAAATTTGTTTGAAAAGAAATATACAAAATACACATAAAATTAGGTAAATTTGTATTGAAATACATATACAAAATACACATCAAATAATGTAAATTTGAATGAAAATATATAAACAAATACACTTAAAATAACGTAAATTTGTATAAAATATATATGCAAGATACACATTAAATAATGTAAATGTGTATAAAAAATATATATACAAAAAACAAATAGAATAATGTAAAATCGTATCAAAATAAATACACAGAATATCAATAAAATAATGTAAATTTGTATGAAAATAAAGATACAAAATTCCCAAAAATTATCGCATTTTTTATAAAAATATATTTACCAAAATACACATAAAATATTTAAATTTGTATTGAAATAAATATACAAAATGCATATTCAGTAAGGTAAATTTGTATTGAAAGAGATTTTCAAAAATACATATAAAACAAGGTAAATTTGTCTCAAAATATATATACGAATACACATAAAATAAAGTAGATTTCTATAGAAATATATATACAAAATACATATGAAATTATGTAAATACGTATAAAAATATATATATACAAAATACATATCAAATAATGTAAATTCGTGTCAAAATAAATAAACAAAATATAATGAAAAGAATGTGTATTTGTATGAAAATAGATAATAGATAATAAATTTGTGTAAAATATATATGCAAGATGCACATTAAATAATGTAAATATGTATAAAAAAAGTATATACAAAAAAGAAATAGAATAATGTAACATCGTATCAAAATAAATACACCGAATATAAATAAAATAATGTAAATTTGTATGAAAATAAAGATGCAAAATTCCCATAAAATAGCGCATTTCTTATAAAAATATATATACCAAAATACACAAAAAATATTCAAATTTCCATTAAAATAAATATACAAAATGCACATACAATAAGGTAAATTTGTATTGAAAGAGATATGCAAAAATAAATATAAAACAATGTAAATTTGTTTCAAAATATATATACGAATACAAAAAAACAACAACGTAGATTTCTATAAAAATATATATACAAAATACACATAAAATTAAGTAAATACGTATAAAAAATGTATACAAAATACACATAAAATAATGTATTTTCGAATTAAAATAAATGTAAATATGAATGAAAATATAAAAACAAATACACTTAAAATAACGTAAATTTGTATAAAATATATAAGCAAGATACACATTAAATAATGTAAATGTGTATAAAAAATTATATACAAAAAAAACAAATAGAATAATGTAAATTCGTATCAAAATAAATACACAGAATATCAATAAAATAATGTAAATTTGTATAAAAATAAATATACAAAAGTCCCAAAAATTATTGAATTTTTTATAAAAATATATATACCAAAATACACATAAAATATTTAAATTTGTATTGAAATAAATATACAAAATGCATATACAGTAAGGTAAATTTGTATTAAAAGAGATATTCAAAAATACATATAAAACAATGTAAATTTGTTTCAAAATATATTTACGAATACACATAAAATAACGTAGATTTCTATAGAAATATATATACAAAATACATATGAAATTATGTAAATACGTATAAAAATATATATACAAAATACATATCAAATAATGTAAATTCGTTTCAAAATAAATAAACAAAATATCATGAAAAGAATGAGTATTTGTATAAAAATAGATAATAGATAATAAATTTGTATCAAATATATATGGAAGATACTCATTAAATAATGTAAATATGTATAAAAAAGTATATACAAAAAACAAATAGAATAATGTAAAATCGTATAAAAATAAATACACCGAATATTAATAAAATAATGTAAATTTGTAAAAAAAATAAAGATGCAAAATTCCCATGAAATAGCGCATTTCTTATAAAAATATATATACCAAAATACACATAAAATATTTAAATTTGTATTGAAATAAATATACAAAATGCACATACAATAAGGTAAATTTGTATTGAAAGAGATATGCAAAAATACATATAAAACAATGTAAATTTGTTTCAAAATATATATACGAATACAAATAAAAAAACGTAGATTTCTATAAAAATATATATACAAAATACACATAAAATTAATTTGTATTGAAATACATATACAAAATACACATCAAATAATGGAAATTTGAATGAAAATATATAAACAAATACACTTAAAATAACGTAAATTTGTATAAAATATATATGCAAGATACACATTAAATAATGTAAATGTGTATAAAAAAATATATACAAAAAACAAATAGAATAATGTAAAATCGTATCAAAATAAATACACAAATATCAATAAAATAATGTAAATTTGTATAAAAATATAGAAACAAAATTCACAAAAATATCGCATTTTTTATAAAAATATATTTACCAAAATACACATAAAATATTTAAATTTGTATTGAAATAACTATACAAAATGCATATACAGTAAGGTAAATTTGTATTGAAAGAGATATTCAAAAATACATATTAAACAATGTAAATCTGTTTCAAAATATATATACGAATACACATAAAATAAAGTAGATTTCTATAGAAATATATATACAAAATACATATGAAATTATGTAAATACGTATAAAAATATATATACAAAATACATATCAAATAATGTAAATTCGTGTCTAAATAAATATACAAAATATCATGAAAAGAATGTGTATTTGTATGAAAATAGATAATAGATAATAAATTTGTATAAAATATATATGCAAGATACACATTAAATAATGTAAATATGTATAAAAATATATACAAAAACAAATAGAATAATGTAACATCGTATCAAAATAAATACACCGAATATTAATAAAATAATGTAAATTTGTATGAAAATAAAGATGCAAAATTCCATAAAAAGCGCATTTCTTATAAAAATATATATACCAAAATACACATAAAATATTTAAATTTGCATTGAAATAAATATACAAAATGCACATACAATAAGGTAAATTTGTATTGAAATAGATATGGAAAATACATATAAAACAATGTAAATTTGTTTCAAAATATATATACGAATTCAAATAAAAAAACGTAGATTTCTATAAAAATATATATACAAAATACACATAAAAATAAGTAAATACGTATAAAAAATGTATACAAAATACACATAAAATAATGTAATTTCAATTAAAATAAATGTAAATTTGAATGAAAATATAAAAACAAATACACTTAAAATAACGTAAATTTGTATAAAATATATATGCAAGATACACATTAAATAATGTAAATGTTTATAAAAAAATATATACAAATAACAAATAGAATAATGTAAAATCGTATCAAAATAAATACACAGAATATCAATAAAATAATGTAAATTTGTATGAAAATAAAGATGCAAAATTCCCAAAAATTATCGCATTTTTTTTAAAAATATATTTACCAAAATACACATAAAATATTTAAATTTGTATTGAAATAAATATACAAAATCCATATACAGTAAGGTAAATTTGTATTAAAAGAGATATTCAAAAATACATACAAAACAATGTAAATTTGTTTCAAAATATATATACGAATACATATAAAATAAAGTAGATTTCTATAGAAATATATATACAAAATACATATGAAATTATGTAAATACGTATAAAAATATATATACAAAATACATATCAAATAATGTAAATTCGTGTCAAAATAAATAAACAAAATATCATGAAAAGAATGTGTATTTGTATAAAAATAGATAATAGATAATAAATTTGTATAAAATGTATATGCAAGATACTCATTAAATAATGTAAATATGTATAAAAAAGTGTATACAAAAAAGAAATAGAATAATGTAAAATCGTATCAAAATAAATACACCGAATATTAATAAAATAATGTAAATTTGTATGAAAATAAAGATGCAAAATTCCCATAAAATAGCGCATTTCTTATAAAAATATATATACCAAAATACACATAAAATATTTAAATTTGTATTGAAATAAATATACAAAATGCACATACAATAAGGTAAATTTGTATTGAAAGAGATATGCAAAAATACATATAAAACAATGTAAATTTGTTTCAAAATATATATACGAGTTCAAATAAAAAAACGTAGATTTCTATAAAAATATATTTACAAAATACACATAAAATTAAGTAAATACGTATAAAAAAAATGTATACAAAATACACATAAAATAATGTAAATTCGATTTAAAAAAAAGAAACAAAATACCAATAAAAGAATGTGTATTTGGATAAATATAAATATACAAAATACATATACAAAATAAACATAAAATAAGGTAGATTTGTAATAAAATATATGTACAAAATACACATAAAATAATGTAAATTTATATGAAAATATATATACAAATACACATAAAATACCATGAATTTGTATAAAAATATATATTCAAAATAAATATTATATATTGTAAAAGCGTATAAAAATATTTATACAAAGTACATATAAAATAATGTAAATTAGTATCAATATAAATCAACAAAACACCAATAAAATAATATATATATATGAATGAAAATAAATTTACAAAATACACATAACATAACTAAAATTTGTATTAAAATATATACAAAAATACATAGAAATAATTTGAGTTTGTATGAAAATAGATATTCAAAATACACATAAAACTAGGTAAATTTCTTTTGAAATGTATATACAAAATAGCCATAAAATATTGTAAATTTGTGTCAAAATATATAAACAAATACACATAAAATAACGTAAATTTGTGTGAAAAATATATACAAAATACACATAGAATAATGTCAATTCGTATCAAAATGAATGAGCAGAATATCAATAAAATAATGTATATTTGTATGAATATAAATATGCAAAATACCCAAAAAATAAAGCATATGTTTATAAAAATACAGATACAAAAATACACATCGAATAATTAAATTTGTATTAAAATTAATATACAAAATGCGTATATAATAAGGTAAATTTGTATTGAAAAAATATGCAACATACACGTTTACTCATACAAATTTATATTATTTTATTGGTATTTTGTTTATTTATTTTGATACGAATTACATGATTATATGTATTTTGTACATTTTTTATACGTATTTACATTATTTAATGTATTTTGTTTATATATATTTTACATATTTACGTTATTATATGTGTATTTGTATAAATATTTTGATACAAATTTACTTTATTTCATGTAATTTGTATATATATTTCAATTCAAATTTAGCTTATTTTGTGTGTATTTTGTATATATTTTCATACAAATTTAATTACTTCTGTGTATTTATGTATATAGTTTTATATAAATTTACGTTATTTTATGTATTTTGTATATTTATATACAAATACACATTCTTTTATTGGTATTTTGTTTATTTATTTTGATACAATTTACATTATTTTATGTGTATTTGTATATTTTTATACGTATTTACTTCATTTTATATGTATTTTGTATATATATTTATAGAAATCTACGTTATTTTATGTGTATTCGTATACATATTTTGAAACAAATTTACATTGCTTTATATGTATTTTGCGTATCTATTTCAATACAAATTTACCTTATTGTAAGAGTTTTTTATATATTTATTTTAATACAAATCTTTTTTTTTATGTGTATTTTGGTATATATATTTTTATAAATAAAAAAAATGCGTTATTTTACAGGTATTTTGCCTCTTTATTTTCATACAAATTTACATTATTTTATTAATATTCTGTGTATTTATTTTGATACGATTTTACATTATTCTATTTGTGTTTTGTATATATTTTTTTATCCAAATTTACGTTATTTTAAGTGTATTTGTTTATGTATTTTCATTCAAATTTACATTATTTTATGTGTATTTTTTATATGTATTTCCATACAAATTTACCTAATTTTATGTGTATTTTGTATATTTATTTTCATACAAATTTAAAATATTTTGAGTATTTTTGTATATAGTTTTATACAAATTTAGGTTATTTTATGTGTTTTTTGAATATCTATTAAATGTATATACAAAATACATATGAAATTATGTAAATACGTATAAAAATATATATACAAAATACATATCAAATTATGTAAATTCGTGTCAAAATAAATAAACAAAATATCATGAAAAGAATGTGTATTTGTATGAAAATAGATAATAGATAATAAATTTGTATAAAATATATATGCAAGATACACATTAAATAATGTAAATATGTATAAAAGTATATACAAAAAACAAATAGAATAATGTAAAATCGTATCAAAATAAATACACCGAATATTAATAAAATAATGTAAATTTGTATGAAAATAAAGATGCAAAATTTCCATAAAATAGCGCATTTCTTATAAAAATATATATACCAAAATACACATAAAATTTTTAAATTTGTATTGAAATAAATATACAAAATGCATATACAATAAGGTAAATTTGTATTGAAAGAGATATGCAAAAATACATATAAAACAATGTATATTTGTTTCAAAATATATATACGAATACAAATAAAAAAACGTAGATTTCTATAAAAATATATATACAAAATACACATAAAATTAAGTAAATACGTATAAAAAATGTATTCAAAATACACATAAAATAATGTAAATTCGAATTAAAATAAATAAACAAAATACCAATAAAAGAATGTAATTGGATAAATAAAAATATATAAAATACACATACAAAATAAACATAAAATAAGGTAGATTTGTAATAAAATATATGTACAAAATACACATACAATAATGTAAATTTATATGAAAATATATATACAAATACACATAAAATACCATGAATTTGTATAAAAAATTATATTCAAAATAAATATTAAAATTTGTAAGAGCGTATAAAAATATATATACAAAGTACATATAAAATGAAAATTAAGATGCAAAATACCTATAAAATAACGCATTTTTTTTTTAAATTATTGATACCAAAATACACATAAAATATTTGAACTTGTATTAAAATAAATATACAAAATGCACATACAAAAAGGTAAATTTGTATTGAAATAGATATGGAAAATACATATAAAATAATGTAAATTTGTTTCAAAATATATATACGAATACACATAAAATAACGTAGATTTCTATAAAAATACGTATACAAAATACACATAAAATTAAGTAAATACGTATAAAAAAATGTAAACAAAATACACATAAAATAATGTAAATTCGTATAAATGTAAATAAACAATATACCAATAAAAGAATGTGTATTTGTATAAATATAAATATACAAAATGCACATAAAATATCGTAAATTTATATAAAACTATATACATAAAATAACGCAAATTTCTATAAAATATATGTACAAAATGATCATTAGATAAATTTGCATAAAATATATATACAAAACACACATTAGATAATGTAAATGAGTATAAAAATATGTATACAAAATACCTATAAAATAATCTAAATTGTATCGAATTAAATTAAGAAATACCAATAAAATAATGTAATTTTGGATGAAAATATATATACAAAATACTCATAAAATAACCTAAATACAAATACAAATATACACATAAAATAATTTAAAATTGAATGAAATAAATATACAAAATAAACATAAAATAAGGTAAATTTGTAATGATATATATGAAAAAATACAGATAAAATAATATAAATTTGTATGAAAATATATATATATACACATTAAATAACATGAATTTGTATAAAATTTGTATCAAAATATATACTTATACACAATAAAATAACGTAATTTTTTTATGAAAATGTATATACAAAATACACATAAAATAATTTAAATACGTAGAAAAATATATATACAAAAAACACATAAAATAGTGTAAATATGTATGAAAATATATAAACAAATACACATAAAATAATGTAAATTTGGATAAAAAATATATACAAAATTAACATTAAATAATGTAAATATATATATAAAAAATTATATACAAAAAACACATAGAATAATGTTAAATCGTATCAAAATAAATAAAGAGAATATCAATAAAATAATGTAAATTTGTATGAAAATAAAGATGCAAAATATCCATACAATAACGCATATTTGCTTAAAAATATATATACAAAAATACATATAAAATAATTAAATTTGTATTAAAATAAATATACAAAATGCACGTACACTAAAGTAAATTTGTATTGAAATAGATATGCAAAATACACATTAATAATGTAAATTTGTATCAAAATATATATACGAATACTCATAAAATAGAGTAAATTTCTATGAAAATATACATACAAAATAGATATACAAAATACACATATAACTAGTTAAATTTGTATTTAAATACATGTACAAAAAACACATAAAATAATGTAGATTTGTATGAAATGAAAACAAATACATTTTATATAAAATATATATACAAAATACACATAGAATAATGTAAAATCATATCAAAATAAATACACAGAATATCAATAAAATAATGTAAATTTTTATGAAAATAAAGATGCAAAATACCCATAAAATAAAGCATATTTTTATAAAATACATATACAAAAATACACATAGATTAGTCAAATTTGTATTAAAATTAATATACAAAATGCACATACAATAAAGTAAATTTGTATTAAAAAAATATGCAAAATACACATAAAACAATGTAAATTTGTTTCAAAATATATATACGAACACACATAAAATAACGCAGATTTCTATAGAAATTTATATACAAAATACACTTGAAATAATGTAAATACGTATAAAAATATATATACAAAATACACATTAAATAATGTTAATTCGTGTCAAAATAAATAAACAAAATATCATGAAAAGAATGTGTATTTGTATGAAAATAGATATACAAAATACACATAAAATAACCTAAATTTGTATAAAACTATATACAAAAAAACACAAAAATAATTTAAACTTGTATGAAAATATATATACAAAAAACATATAAAATTAGGTAAATTTGTATTGAAATACATATACAAAATACACTGAAAATAATGTAAATTTGAATGAAAATATATAAACATATAGACTTAAAATAACGTAAATTTGTATCAAATATATATACAAAAAAAACATTAAATAATGTAAATATGTATAAAAAAAATATACAAAACACAAATAAAATAATGTAAAATCGTATCAAAATAAATACAGAAAATATTAATAAAATAATGTAAATTTGTATGAAAATTAAGATGCAAAATACCCATAAAATAATGCATTTTTCATAAAAATATATATACGAAAAAACATAAAATATTTGATTTTGTATTAAAATAAATAGATATACAAAATACTCATAAAATAAGCTAAATTTGAATTGAAATATATATACAAAATACACAGAATAATGTAAAATCGTATCAAAATAAATACACAGAATATCAATAAAATAATGTAATTTTGAATGAAAATAAAGATGCAAAATACCCATAAAATAAAGCATATTTTTTTAAAAATACATATACAAAAATACACATAGAATAATTAAATTTGTATTAAAATTAATATACAACATGCACGTACAATAAGGTAAATTTGTATTGAAAAAAGATACAAAATGCACATTAAAGCGTAAATTTGTTTAAAAATCTATATACGAATACACATAAAATAACGTAGATTTCTATAGAAATATATATACAAAACACACATGAAATGTTGTAAATACGTATAAAAATATATATATACAAAATACACATTAAATAATTTAAATTCTCGTCAAAATAAATAAACAAAATATCAATAAAAGAATGTGTATTTGTATGAAAATCGATATACAAAATACTCATAAAATAACCTAAGTTTGTATAAAACTATATACAAAAATACACAAAAATAATCTAAATTTGTATGAAAATAAATATACAAAATACACATAAAATTAGGTAAATTTGTATTGAAATGCATATACAAAATACACATAAAATAATGGAAATTTGAATGAAAATATATAAACATATACACTTAAAATAACGTAAATTTGTATCAAATATATATACAAAATACTAATTAAATAATGTAAATATGTATAAAAAAAAAATATATACAAACACAAATAGAATAATGTAAAATCGTATCAAAATAAATACACAGAATATTAATTAAATAATGTAAATTTGTATAAAAATAAAGATGCAAAATAGCCATAAAATAACGCATTTTTTATAAAAATATATATACCAAAATACACATAAAATATTAAAATTTGTATTAAAATAAATATAAAAAATGCACATACTGTAAGGTAAATTTGTATTGAAATAGATATGCAAAATACATATCAAACAATGTAAATTTGTTTCAAAATATATATACGAATACACTTAAAATAACGTTGATTTCTATAAAAATATATACAAAATACACATAAAATGAAGTAAATACGTATTAAAAAATGAATACAAAATACACATAAAAATCGTATCAAAATAAATAAACAAAATACCAGTAAAAGAATGTGTATTTGTATAAATATAAATATACAAAATACACATAAAATATCGTAAATTTGAATAAAACTATATACAAAAATACACAGAACAAATACACATTCTTTTATTGGTATTTTGTTTATATATTTTGTTTCGAATTTATATTATTTTATGTGTATTTTGTTTACATTTTTTATACGTATTTACCTAATTTTATGTGTATTTTGTATATATATTTTTATAGAAATCTACGTTATTTTATGTGTATTCGTATATATATTTTGAAACAAATTTACATTGTTTTATATGTATTTTGCATATCTTTCAACAAATTTACCTTATTGTATGTGCATTTTGTATATTTATTTCAATACAAATTTAAATATTTTATGTGTATTTTGGTATATATAATTTTATAAAAATGCGTTATTTTATAGGTATTTTGCATCTTTAGTTTTCATAGAAATTTACATTATTTTATTAATATTCTGTGTATATATTTTGATACGATTTTATATTATACTATTTGTTTTTTGTATATATATTTTTTATACATATTTTCATTATTTAATGTGTATTTTGCATATATATTACATACAAATTAACGTCATTTTATGTATTATTTATATAATTTCATTCAAATTTACATTATTTTCATGATATTTTGTTTATTTATTTCAATACAAATTTACATTTCTTTATGTGTATTTATATATATATTTTATACGTATTTAAATAATTTCATGTGTATTTTGTATATATATTTATAGAAATCTACGTTATTTTATGTGTATTCATATATATTTTGAAACAAATTTATGTTTTATTTGTATTTTGCGTTCTTTTCAATACAAATTTACCTAATTGTATGTGTGCATTTTGTATATTAATTTTAATACAAATTTGATTATTCTATGTGTATTTTGTATATGTATTTTTAAAAAAATATGTTTATCTTATGGGTATTTTGCATCTTTATATACATACAAATTTAAAATATTTTATTGATATTCTGTGTAAATAGATACGATTTTACATTATTCTATGTATAAGAAAAATAAATTCAGAATTCACAAAATAGATATGCAAAATACATATAAACAATGTAAATTTTTAAAATATATACGAATACACAAAATAACGTAGATTTGTATAAAATATATATACAAAATATACATAAAATTAAGTAAATCGTATAAAAATAAATACAAAATACAAATAAAATAATGTAATTTTGTATGATAATAAATAAACAAAATACCCATAAAATAATGTATTTTTATAAATATATATATATATATATATATATATATATATATATATATATATATATATATATATATATATATATATATATATATATATATATATATATATATATATATATATATATATATACAAAATACACATAAAATAACGTATATTTCTATAAATATATACAAAATACACATGAAATGACGTAAATACGTATAAAAATATATATACACAATACACATTAAATAATGTAAATTGCATCAAAATAAATAAACAAAATATCAATAAAAGAATGTGTATTTGTATGAAATAGATATACAAAATACACATAAATCACCTAAATTTGTATAAAACTATATTAAAATACACAAAATAATTTAAATTTGTATAAAATAAATATACAAAATACATAAAACTAGTTAAATTTCTATTGAAATACATACACAAAATACATAAAATAATGTAAATTTGAATGAAAATATGTAAACAAATACACTTAAAATAAAATAACGTAAATTTGTATGAAAAAAATATATACAAAACACAAATAGAATAATGTAAAATAGTATCAAAATAAATACACAGAATATTAATAAGATAATGTAAATTTGTATGAAAATAAAGATGCAAAATACCCATAAAACAACGCAATTTTTATGAAAATATATATACCAAAATACACATAAAATATTTAAATTTGTAATACAATAAATATACAAAATACACTTACAATAAGGTATATTTGTATTGAAATAGATATGCAAAATACACATAAAAGAATGTAAATTTGTTTCAAAATATATATACGAATACACATAAAATAACGTAGATTTCTATAAAAAAATATATACAAAATACACATAAAATGAAGTAAATACGTATAAGAATATGTATACAAAATACACATCAAATAATGTAAATTCGTATCAAAATAACTAAACTAAATGCCAATAAAAGAATGTTTACTTGTATAAATATAAATATACAAAATACACATAAAATAACGTAAAATTGTATAAAACTATATACAAAAATAAACAAAAAAAAATTAAATTTGTATGAAAATAGATATACAAAAGACAAATAAAATAAGCTAAATTTGAATTGAAATATAGAAAATACATGAAATAATGTAAATTTGTATCAAAATATATATTCAAATACACATATATTAAAATTAATATACAAAATGCGTATATAATAAGGTAAATTTGTATTGAAAAAATATGCAACATACACGTTTACTCATACAGATTTATATTATTTTATTGGTATTTTGTTTATTTATTTTGATACGAATTACATGATTATATGTGTATTTTGTACATATTTTTTTATACGTATTTACATTATTTAATGTGTATTTTGTTTATATATTTTCATACAAATTTAATTACTTTTGTGTATTTTTGTATATAGTTTTATACAAATTTACGTTATTTGATGTGTATTTTGTATATTTATATTTATACAAATACACATCCTTTTATTGCTATTTTGTTTATTTATTTTGATACGAATTTACATTATTTTATGTGTATTTTGTATACATTTTTTTATACGTATTTACTTCATTTTATGTGTATTTTGTATATATATTTTTATAGAGATCTACGTTATTATATGTGTATTCGTATATATATTTTGAAACAAATTTACATTGTTTTATATGTATTTTGCATATCTATTTCAATACAAATTTACCTTATTGAATGTGTTTTTTGTATATTTATTTTAATACAAATTTAATTTTTTGATGTGTATTTTGGTATATATATTTTTATAAATAAAAAAAATGCGTTATTTTATGGGTATTTTGCTTCTTTATTTTCATACAAATTTACATTATTTTATTAATAATCTGTGTATTTATTTTGATACGATTTTACATTATTCTATTTGTGTTTTGTACATATTTTTTTTATACAAATTTACGTTATTTTAAGTGTATTTGTTTATGTATTTTCATTCAAATTTACATTATTGTATGTGAATTTTGTGTATGTATGTCAATACAAATTTACCTAATTTTATGTGTATTTTGTATATTTATTTTCATACAAATTTAAAATATTTTTGTGTATTTTTGTATATAGTTTGATACAAATTTAGGTTATTTTATGTGTATTTTGTATATCTATTTTCATACAAATACACATTCTTTTATTGATATTTTGTTTATTTTTTTTGACGCGAATTTTATGTGAATTTGTTTTCATTTCATACAAATTTACATTATTGTATGTGTATTTTGTACATGTATTTAGATACAAATTTAACTAATTATATGTGTATTTTGTATATCTATTTTCATACAAATTGAAATTTTTTTTTTGTATATATTTTTATTCAAATTTTCGCATTCTTGTAAAAATATATATACCAAAATACACATAAAATATTTAAATTTGCATTGAAATGAATATACAAAATGCACATACAATAAGGTTAATTTGTATTGAAAGAGATATGCAAAAATACATATAAAACAATGTAAATTTGTTTTAAAATATATATACGAATACAAATAAAAAAAACGTAGATTTCTATAAAAATATATATACAAAATACACATAAAATTAAGTAAATACGTATAAAAAAATGTATACAAAATACACATAAAATAATGTAAATTCGAATTAAAATAAATAAACAAAATACCAATAAAGAATGTGTATTTGGATAAATATAAATATACAAAATACACATACAAAATAAACATAAAATAAGGTAGATTTGTAAAAAAAATATATGTACAAAATACACATAAAATAATGTAAATTTATATAAAAATATATATACAAATACACATAAAATACCATGAATTTGTATAAAAATATATATTCAAAATAAATATTAAATAATGTAAGCGTATAAAATAAATATACAACAGATACATACAAAATATACATCGAATAATTAAATTTGTATTAAAATAATATACAAAATGCGTATATAATAAGGTAAATTTGTATTGAAAAATAAAAATATACGTTTACTCATACAAATTTATATTATTTTATTGGTATTTTGTTTATTTATTTTGATACGAATTACATGATTATATGTGTATTTTGTACATATTTTTTATACGTATCTACATTATTTAATGTGTATTTTGTTTATATATTTTCATACAAATTTACGTTATTATATGTGTATTTGTATAAATATTTTCTTACAAATTTACTTTATTTCATGTATTTTGTATATATATTTCAATTCAAATTTAGCTTATTTTGTGTGTATTTTGTATATATTTTCATACAAATTTAATTACTTCTGTGTATTTTTGTATATAGTTTTATATAAATTTACGTTATTTTATGTGTATTTTGTAAATTTATATATATACAAATACACATTCTTTTCTTGGTATTTTGTTTATTTATTTTGATACGAATTTACATTATTTTATGTTTTTTTTGTATACATTTTTTTATACGTATTTACTTCATTTTATGTGTATTTTGTATATATATTTTTATAGAAATCTACGTTATTTTATATGTATTCGTATATATATTTTGAAACAAATTTACATTGTTTTATATGTATTTTGCATATCTATTTCAATATAAATTTACCTTATTGTATGTGTTTTTTGTATATTTATTTTAATACAAATTTAATTTTTTGATGTGTATTTTGGTATATATATTTTTATAAAAAAAAAAAAACGCGTTATTTTATGGGTATTTTGCTACTTTATTTTCATACAAATCTACATTATTTTATTAATATTCTGTGTATTTATTTTGATACGATTTTACATTATTCTATTTGTGTTTTGTACATATTTTTTTTATACAAATTTACGTTATTTTAAGTGTATTTGTTTATGTATTTTCATTCAAATTTACATTATTTTATGTGTATTTTGTATACATATTTTTCTACGTATTTAAACTATTTTATGTGTATTTTATATATACATTTTCATAAAAATTTACGTTATTTTATTGTGTGTATTCGTATATATGTTGAAACAAATTTTATACAAATTAATGTTATTTTATGTGTATTTGTATATATATTTTGATACAAATTTATATTATTTTATGTGTATTCTTACATATATTTTATTACAAATTTACCTTATTTTATGTTTATTTTGTATATTTATTTCATTCAATTTTAAAATATTTAATGTGTATATTTGTATTTGTATTTAGGTTATTTTATGTGTGTTTTCTATATATATTTTCATCCAAAATTACATTATTTTATTGTTATTTTCTTAATTTAACTCGATACGAATTTAGATTATTTCATAGGTATTTTGTATACATATTTTTATACTCATTTACATTATCTAATGTGTTTTGTATATATTTTTTTATGCAAACTAATTTTATGTGCATTTTTGTACATATATTTTTATGGAAACTTAAAACGATATTTTATGTGTATTTTGTATGTTTTCTCATACAAATTTAATTTATTTAATTAGTTTTTTGTTCATTTATTTTGATACGAATGACTTGATTATTTGTGTATTTGTATATGTTTTTTCATACAAATTTATATTATTTCATTGGTATTTTGTTTATTTATTTTGATACGAATTACATGATTATATGAGTACTTTGTACATATTTTTTATACGTATTTACATTATTTAATGTGTATTTTGTTTATATATTTTCATACAAATTTACCTTAATATATGTGTATTTGTATAAATATTTTGATACAAATTTACTTTATTTTATGTATTTTGTATATATATATTTCAATTCAAATTTAGCTTATTTTGTGTGTATTTTGTATATATATTTTCATACAAATTTAATTACTTTGTGTATTTTTGTATATAGTTTTATACAAATTTACGTTATTTTATGTGTATTTTGTATATTTATATTTTACAAATACACATTCTTTTTTTGGTATTTTGTTTATTTATTTTGATACGAGTTTACATTATTTTATGTGTAATTTGTATACATTTTTTTATACGTATTTACTTCATTTTTATGTGTATTTTGTATATATATTTTTATACAAATCTACTTTATTTTATGTGTATTCGTATATATATTTTGAAACAAATTTATTATATGTGTATTTGTATAAATATTTTGATACAAATTTACTTTATTTCATGCATTTTGTATATATATTTCAATTCAAATTTAGCTTATTTTATCTGTATTTTGTATATCTATTTTCATACGAATTTAATTACTTCTGTGTATTTATGTATATAGTTTTATACAAATTTACGTTATTTTATGTGTATTTTGTATATATATATTTATACAAATACACATTCTTTTTTTGGTATTTTGTTTATTTATTTTGATACGAATTTACATTATTTTATGTGTAATTTGTATACATTTTTTTATACGTATCTACTTCATTTATTCATTTATTTATTTTTATATATATTTTTATAGAAATCTACGTTATTTTATGTGTATTCGTATATATATTTTGAAACAAATTTACATAGTTTTATATGTATTTTGCATATCTATTTCAATACAGATTTACATTATTATATGTGTATTTTGTATATTTATTTTAATACAAATTAATTTTTTTATGTGTATTTTTGTAAATATATTTTTATAAAAAATGCGTTATTTTATGGGTATTTTGCATCTTTATTTTCATACAAATTTACATTATTATATTAACATTCTGTGTATTTTTTTATACGATTTTACATTATTCTATTTGTGTTTTGTATATATATTTTTTATACATATTTACATTATTTAATGAGTATTTTGTATATATATTTTATACAAATTTACGTTAAATTAAGTGTATTTCTTTATATATTTTCATTCAAATTTACATTATTTTATGTGTATTTTGTATATGTATTTCATTACAAATTTACCTAATTTTATGTGTATTTAGTATATTTATTTTCACACAAATTTAATTTATTTTTGTGTATTTTTATATATAGTTTTATACAAATTTACGTTATTTTATGTGTATTTTAAACATGTATTTTCATGCAAATACACATTCTCTTATTGATATTCTCCTTATTTATTTTGTCACGAATTTACATTATTTAATGTGTATTTTGTATATATATTTTTATACGTATTTACATCATTTCATGTGTATTTTGTATATATATTTCTATAGAAATCTACGTTATTTTAAGTGTATTCGTATATATATTTTGAAACAAATCTTCGTTATTTTATGTGTATTTTGTATATATATTTCATTACAAATTTGCCTTATTTTATGTTTATTTTTATATCTATTTTCATTCAAATTCAAATTATTTTATGTGTATATATTTATTTGTATATACGTTCTTTTATGTGTATTTTCTATATATATTTTCATTCAAAATTACATTATTTTATCGGTTTTTTGTTCATTTTTTTCGATACGAATTTAAATTATTTCATGTGTATTTTCTATACATATACATATAGAGTAAATTTCTATGAAAATATATATTGAAAATACATATAAAATTATGTAAGTAAGTATAAAAATATATATATATCAAATACACCTAAAAAAATGAAAATTCAATATAAATTTACCTTATTGTATGTGCATTTTGTATATTTATTTCAATACAAATTTAAATATTTTATGTCTATTTTGGTATATATATTTTTATAAGAAATGCGCTATTTTATGGGAATTTTGCATCTTTATTTTCATACAAACTTACATTATTTTATTTTCATATAAATTTACTCTATTTATGAGTATTCGTATATATATTTTGATACAAATTTACATTATTGATGTGTATTTTGCATATCTATTTCAATACAGATTTACCTTATTGTATGTGTATTTTGTATATTTATTTTAATACAAATTAATTTTTTATGTATATTTTTGTATAAATATATTTCTAAAAAAAAAATGCGTTATTTTATGGGTATTTTGCATCTTTATTTTCATACAAATTTACATTATTTTATTAATATTCTGTGTATTTATTTTGAAACGATTTTACATTATTCTATTTGTGTTTTGTATATATTTTTTTATTAAAATTTACGTTATTTTAAGTGTATTTGTTTATGTATTTTCATTCAAATTTACATTATTTTATGTGTATTTTGTATATGTATTTCAATACAAATTTACCTAATTTTATGTGTATTTTGTATATTTATTTTCATACAAATATAAATTATTTTTGTGTATTTTTGTATATAGTTTTATACAAATTTATGTTATCTTATGTGTATTTTGAATATATATTTTCATACAAATACACATTCTTTTATTGATATTTTGTTTATTTATTTTGACACGAATTTACATTATTTAATGTGTATTTTGTATATATATATTTATACATATTTACATCCTTTCATGTGTATTTTGTATATTTATAAAAAATCGCGTTATTTTATGTGTATTTTGCATCTTTATTTTCATACAAATTTACATTATTTTATTTACATTCTATGTATTTATTATGATACGAATTTACATTATTCTATTTGTGTTTTGTATATATATATTTTTATACATATTTACAAAACACAAAATAATGTAAATTTGTATGAAAATTAATTTGCAAAATACCCATAAAATAACGCATTTTTTTTAAAAATATATATACGAAAACACATAAAATATCTGATTTTGTATTAAAATAAGTATACAAAATGCACTTACAATAAGGTAAATTTGTATTGAAATAGATACGCAAAATACATATAAAACAATGTAAATTTGTTTCAAAATATATAAAGGAATACACCTAAAATAACAAAGTATATACATTTCAACTCAAATTTATTTTATTTTATCTGTATTTTGTATATCTATTTTCATACGAATTTAATAACTTTTGTGTATTTTTGTATATAGTTTTATAAAAATTTACGTTATTTTATGTGTATTTTGTATATTTATATTTATACAAATACACATTCTTTTACTGGTATTTTGTTAATTTATTTTGATACGAATTTACATTATTTTATGTGTATTTTGTATACATTTTCTTATACGTATTTACTTCATTTTATGTGTATTTTGTATATATATTTTTATACAAATCTACGTTATTTTATGTGTATTCGTATATATATTTTGAAACAAATTTACATTGTTTTATATGTATTTTGCATATCTATTTCAATACAGATTTACCTTATTGTATGTGTATTTTGTATATTTATTTTAATACAAATTAATTTTTTCATGTGTATTTAGGTATATATATTTTTATAAGAAAATGCGTTATTTAATGGGTATTTTGCATCTTTATTTTCATACAAATTTACATTGTTTTATTAATATTCAGTGTATTTTTTTTATACGATTTTACATTATTCTATTTGTGTTTTGTATATATTTTTTTTATACATATTTACATTATTTAATGTGTATTTTGTATATTTTATAACAAATTTACGTTATTTTATGCGCATCTGTTAAAATATTTTGATACAAATTTACATTATTTTATGTATTTTGTATATATATTTTAATACAAATTTAGTTTATTTTATGTATATTTTGTATATCTATTTTCATTCGTATCAAAATAAATAAACAAAATAGCAATAAAATAATGTAAATTTGTATGAGATAACATATACAAATACACATAAAATAACGCAAATTTCTAAAAAATATATGTACAAAATGCATAAAATAAAGTAAATTTGCATAAAAATATATATACAAAACACACATTAAATAATGTATATGCGTACATAAAATAAACTAAATTTGTATAAAACTATATACAAAAATACACAAAAATTTTTAAAATTTGTATGAAAAGAAATATACAAAATACACATAAAATTAGGTAAATTTGTATGGAAATACATATACAAAATACACATAAAATAATGTAAATTTGAATGAAAATATATAAACAAATACACTTAAAATAACGTAAATTTGTATAAAATATATATGCAAGATACACATTAAATAATGTAAATGTGTATAAAAATATATACAAAAAGAAATAGAATAATGTAAAATCCTATCAATATAAATACACAGAATATCAATAAAATAATGTAAATTTGTATGAAAAGAAAGATGCAAAATTCCATAAAATAGCGCATTTTTATAAAATATATATACCAAAATACACATAAAATATTTAAATTTGTATTGAAATAAATATACAAAATGCATATACAGTAAGGTAAATATGTATTGAAAGAGATATTCAAAAATACATATAAAACAAAGTTAATTTGTTTCAAAATATTTATACGAATACACATAAAATAACGTAGATTTCTATAGAAATATATATACAAAATAAACATCAAATGATGTAAACACGTATAAAAATATATATATATATATATATATATATATATATATATATATATATATATATATATATATATATATATATATATATATATATATATATATATATATATAAAATACACATTAAATAATGTAAATTCGCGTCAAAATAAATAAACAAAATATCAATAAAAGAATGTGTATTTGTATGAAAATAGATATACAATATACACGTTATTTTATGTGTATTCGTATATATGGGTAGGCGGTGGCCGAGCTGGTAGCGTACTGGACCCACATTCACCGCGTGATGGACGACGCGGGTTCGAATCACCACGCTACCACTCGGATTTTTCAGTCATCGCCGAGTGGCTTAAAACTACCCACATGCTGTCCTGAAGACCACCCATCAACCCGGACAACTAGAGGAAGCCGTCCAAGCGAATCAAGAACGAGTTCCGGGGGGCAGCATGAGCCAATGGCGCCACTATAAACACTCGCCTGCTCCAGAACGGGCTGGGCCGACCATAAGACCCCACCTGGAAGAAGCCTTGGGCCGACCATCAGGCCCCACCAGGAAGATGCCTACCGGCGCAACAGGAAACGACGTAAAAAAAAAAATATATATATATATATATTTTGAAACAAATTTACACTGTTTTATTTGTATTTTTTGTTTTTTTTTCAATACAGATTTACCTTTTTGTATGTGTGCATTATGTATATTAATTTTAATACAAATTTAATTATTCTATGTGTATTTTTGTATATGTATTTAAAAAAAAATATGCTTTATCTTATGGGTATTTTGCATCTTTATTTTCATACAGATTTTAATTATTTTATTGATATTCTGTGTACTTATTTTGATACGATTTTACATTATTCTATATATAACAAAAATAAATATATACAAAAATACACAAAAATAATTTTAATTTGTTTGAAAATAGATATGCAAAATATGTGTATTTTGTATATATATTTCAATTAAAATTTAGCTTATTTTGTGTGTATTTTGTATATATTTTCATACAAATTTAATTACTTCTGTGTATTTTTGTATATAGTTTTATATAAATTTACGTTATTTTATGTGTATTTTGTATATTTATATTTATACAAATACACATTCTTTTATTGGTATTTTGTCTATTTATTTTGATACGAATTTACATTATTTTATGTGTATTTTGTATACATTGTTTTATACGTATTTATTTCATTTTATGTGTATTTTGTATATATATTTTTATAGAAATCTACAAAATACAAATACAATAAGGTAAATCTGTATTGAAATAGATATGCAAAATACATATAAAATAATGTAAATTTGTTTCAATATATATATACGAATACACATAAAATAACGTAGATTTGTATAAAAATATATATACAAAATACACATAAAATGAAGTAAATACGTATAAGAAAATGTATACAAAATACACATAAAATAATGTAAATTCGTATCAAAATAAATAAACAAAATACCAATAAAAGAATGTGTATTTGTATAAATATAAATATACAAAATACACATTAAATAACGTAAATTTGTATAAAACTATACAAAAATACACAGAAGTAATTAAATTCGTATGAAAATAGATATACAAAATATAGATAAAATAAACTAAATTTGAATTGAAATGTATATACAAAATACAATATTTTATGTGTATATTTGTATTTGTATTTAGGTTATTTTAAGTGTATTTTGTATATATATTTTCATTCAAAATTACATTATTTTATTAGTATTTTCTTAATTTAATTCGATACGAATTTAGATTATTTCATAGGTATTTTCTATACATATTTTTATACTCATTTACATTATCTAATGTGTGTTTTGTATATATATTTTTATGCAATTTTATTTTATGTTCATTTTTGTACATATATTTTTATAGAAATTTGCGTTATTTAATGTATATAGTTTTATATAAATTTACGTTATTTTATGTGCATTTTGTATATTTATATTTATACAAATACACATTCTTTTATTGGTATATTGTTTATTTACATTTATACGAATTTACATTATTTTATGTGTATTTTGTATACATTTTTTAATACGTATTTACTTTATTTTATATGTATTTTGTATATGTATTTTTATAGAAATCTACGTTATTTATGTGTATTCGTATATATATTTTGAAACAAATTTACATTATTTTATATGTATTTTGCATATCTATTTCAAAACAAATTTACCTTATTGTATGTGCATTTTGTATATTTATTTTAATACAAATTGAAATATTTTATGTGTATTTTGGTATCAATAATTTTATAAAAAATCGTAAATTTGTATAAAAAAATATGTATAAAACAAAAATAGAATAATGTAAAATCGTATCAAAATAAATACACAGAATATTAATAAAATAATGTAAATTTGTATAAAAATAAAGAAGCAAAATACCCATAAAATAACGCATTTTTTTTATTTATAAAAATATACATACCAAAATACACATCAAAAAATTAAATTTGTATTAAAATAAATATACAAAAAACACATACAATAAGGTAAATTTGTATTGAAATAGATATGCAAAATACATATAAAACCATGTAAATTTTTTTCAACATATATATACGAATACACATAAAATAACGTAGATTTCTATGAAAATAAATATACAAAATACACATAAAATGAAGTAAATACGTATAAAAAAAGGTATACAAAATACACATAAAATAATGTAAACTCGTATCAAAATAAATAAACAAAATACTAATAAAAGAATGTGTATTGTATAAATATAAATATACAAAATACAAATAAAATAACGTAAATTTATATAAAACTATATGCAAAAATACACAAAAGTAATTAAATTTGTGTGAAAATAGATATGCAAAATACATGTGTATTTTGTATATTTATTTTCATACAAATTGAAATTATTTTTGTTTATTTTTTTATATATTTTCAAACAAATTTTCGTTATTTTATGTGTATTTTGTATATTTATTTATTCTACAAATATACTTTCTTTTATCTGAATTTTGTTTATTAAATTTGAAACGAATTTACCTTATTTTGTATATCTATTTTCATACAAATTAAAATACTTCTGTGTATTTTTGTATATAGTTTTATATAAATTTACGTTATTTTATGTGTATTTTGTATATTTATATTTATACAAATACACATTCTTTTATTGGTATTTTGTATATTTATTTTGATACGAATTTACATTATTTTATGTGTATTTTGTATACATTTTTTTATACGTATTTACTTCATTTTATGTGTATTTTGTATATATTTTTATAGAAATCTACGTTATTTTATGTGTATTCGTATATATATTTTGAAACAAATTTACATTGTTTTATATGTATTTTGCATATCTATTTCAATACAAATTTACCTTATTGTATGTGTTTTTTATATATTTATTTTAATTCAAATTTAATTTTTTTATGTGTATTTTGGTATATATATTTTTATAAATAAAAAAAATGCGTTATTTTACGGGTATTTTGCCTCTTTATTTTCATACAAATATACATTATTTTATTAATAATCTGTGTATTTATTTTGATACGATTTTACATTATTCTATTTGTGTTTTGTACATATTTTTTTTATACAAATTTACGTTATTTTAAGTGTATTTGTTTATGTATTTTCATTCAAATTTACATAATTTTATGTGTATTTTGTGTATGTATTTCAATACAAATTTACATAATTTACGTGTATTTTGTATATTTATTTCCATACAAATTTTAAATATTTTTGTGTATTTTTGTATATAGTTTGATACAAATTTAGGTGATTTTATGTGTATTTTGTATATCTATTTTCATACAAATACACATTCTTTTATTTATATTTTGTTTATTTATTTTGAAGCGAATTTACATTATTTAATGTGTATTTTGTATATATATTTTTATACGAATTTACATCATTTCATGTGTATTTTGTATAGTTTTAAACAAATTTATATTATTTAATGTGTATTTTGTATATATATATATATATATATATATATATATATATATCTATATATATATATATATATATATATATATATATATATATATATATATATATATATATATATATATATTTATACAAATACACATTCTTTTATTGGTAATTTGTTTATTTATTTTGATACTAATTTACATTATTTTATGTGTATTTTGTATACATTTTTTATACGTATTTACTTAATTTTATGTGTATTTTGTATATATATTTTTATAGAAATCTACCTTATTTCATGTGTATTCGTATATATATTTTGAACCAAATTTACATTGTTTATATGTATTTTGCATATCTATTTTTGTGTATTCTGAATTTATTTTTCTTATACATAGATTAATGTAAAATCGTATCAAAATAGTTACACAGAATATCAATAAAATAATTTAAATTTGTATGAAAATAAAGATGCAAAATACCCATAAGATAAAGCATATTTTTTTAAAAAAATACATATACAAAAATACACATAGAATAATTAAATTTGTATTAAAATTAATATACAAAATGCACACATACAATAAGGTAAATTTGTATTGAAAAAAAAAACGCAAAATACAAATAAAACAGTAAATTTGTTTCAAAATATATATACGAATACACTTAAAATAACGTAGATTTCTATAGAAATATATATACAAAATACACATGAAATTATGTAAATACGTATAAAAATATATATATAAAAGACATATTAAGAAATGTAAATTCGTGACAAAATAAATAAACAAAATATCATGAAAAGAATGTGTATTTGTATGAAAATAAATAATAGATAATAAATTTGTATGTAATATATATGCAAGATACACATTAAATAATGTAAAAATGTATAAAAATATATATATACAAAAAAACAAATAGAATAATGTAAAATCGTATCAAAATATATACACCGAATATTAATAAAATAATGTAAAATTGTATGAAAATAAAGATGCAAAATTCCCATCAAATAGCGCATTTCTTATAAAAATATATATACCAAAATACACATAAAATATTTAAATTTGTATTGAAATAAATATACAAAATGCACATACAATAAGGTAAACTTCTGTTGAAAGAGATATGCAAAAATACATATAAAAAATTGTAAATTTGTTTCAAAATATATATACGAATACACATAAAATAACGCAGATTTCTATAAAAATATATGTACAAAATACACATAAAATTAGGTAAATACGTATAAAAAAATGTAAACAAAATACACATAAAATAATATAAATTCGAAACAAAATAAATAAACAAAATACCAATAAAAGAATGTGTATTTGTTCTGTGTATTTTTGTATATAGTTTTATTCAAATTTACGATATTTTATGTGTATTTTGTATATTTATATTTATACAAATACACATTCTTTTACTGGTATTTTGTTTATTTATTTTGATACGATTTTTATGTGTATTTTGTATTCATTTTTTAATACGTATTTACTTCATTTTATGTGTATTTTGTATATATTTTTTATAGAAATCAACGTTATTTTAAGTGTATTCGTATATATATTTTGAAACAAATTTACATTGTTTGATATGTATTTTGCATATCTATTTCAATACAAATTTACCTTACAGTATGTGCATTTTTTATATTTATTTTAATACAAATTTTAATATTTTATGTGTATTTTGGTATATATATTTTTAAAAAAAATGCGTTATTTTATGGCTATTTTGCATCTTTATTTTTATACAAATTTACATTATTTAATTAATATTCTGTGTATTTATTTTGATACGATTTTACATTATTCTATTTGTGTTTGTATATATTTTTTTATACATATATACATTATTTATTTAGTATTTTGTATATATATTTGATACAAATTTACGTTATTTTAAGTGTATATGTTTATATATTTTCATTCAAATTTCCATTATTTTATGTGTATTTTGTATATGCATTTCAATACAAATTTACTTAATTTTATGTGTATTTTGTATATCTATTTTTATACAAATACACATTCTTTTATTGATATTTTGTTTATTTATTTTGACGAGAATTTAAATTATTTAATGTGTATTTTGTATATATATATATATATTTTTATACGTATTTACATCATTTCATGTGTATTTTGTATATATATTTCTATAGAAATCTACGTTATTTTATGTGTATTCGTATATAGATTTTTAAACAAATTTACGCTTTAATGTGCATTTTGTATATTTTTTCAATACAAATTTACCTTATTGTACGTGCATTTTGTATATTAATTTTAATACAAATTTAATTATTCTATGTGTATTTTTGTATATGTTTTTTTAAAAAAAATATGCTTTATTTTATGGGTATTTTGCATCTTTATTTTCATTCAAAATTACATTATTTTATTGATATTCTGTGTATTTATTTTGATACGATTTTACATTATTCTGTGTATTTTGTATATATATTTCAATTCAAATTTAGCTTATTTTATGAGTATTTTGTATATCTATTTATTTTAATACAAAATCAAATATTTTATGTTTTTTCGTATATATATTTTTATGAAAAATGCATTATTTTATGGGTATTTTGCATCTTAATTTTCATACAAATTTACATTATTTTATTAATATTTTCTGTATTTATTTTGATACGATTTTACATTATTTTATTTGTGTTTTGTATATATTTTTTTATACATATTTACATTATTTAATGTTTTTTTTTGTATATATATTTGATACAAATTTACGTTATTTTAAGTCTATATGTTTATATATTTTCATTCAAATTTACATTATTTTCAGTGTATTTTGTATATGTATTTCAATACAAATTTACCTAATTTTATATGTTTTTGTATATATATTTTCATACAAGTTTAAATTATTTTTGTGTTTTTTGTATATAGTTTTATATAAATTTAGGTTATTTTATGTATTTTGTATATCTATTTTCATACAAATACACATTCTTTTCATGATATTTTGTTTATTTATTTTGACACGAATTAACATTATTTAATGTGTATTTTGTATATATATTTTTATACGTATTTACATTATTTCAAGTGTATTTTGTATATAAATTTCTATAGAAATCTGCGTTATTTTATGTGTGTTCGTATATATATTTTGAAACAAATTTACATTGTTTTATGTGTTTTTTGCATATTTTTTTAATACAAATTTACTTTATTGTATGTGCATTTTGTATATTAATTTTAATACAAATTTGACTAATCTATGTGTATTTTTGTATATGTATTTTTATAAAAATATGCTTTATTTTATGGGTATTTTGTATCTTTATTTTCATAAAAATTTACATTATTTTATTGATATTCTGTGTATTTATTTTGATATGATTTTATATTATTCTATGTGTATTTTGTATATATATTTTATATAAAATGTATTTGTTTTCATTTCATACAAATCTACATTATTTTATGTGTTTTTTGTACATGTATTTAAATCCAAATTTAACTAGTTATATGTGTATTTTGTATATCTATTTTGTATGTATATTTTCATAGAAATTTACTCTATTTTATGAGTATTCGTATATATATTTTGATACAAATTTACATTATTACTGTGTATTTTGCATATCTATTTCAATACAAATTTACTTTATTGTACGTGCTTTTTGTATATTTATTTTAATACAAATTTAATTATTTTATATGTATTTTTGTATATATATTTTTAAGCAAATATGCGTTATTATATGGATATTTTGCATCTTTATTTTCATACAAATTTACATTATTTTATTGATATTCTCTTTATTTATTTTGATACGATTTAACATTATTCTATGTGTTTTTTGTATATATTTATATATATATATATATATATATATATATATATATATATATATATATATAGATATATATATATATATATATATATATATATATATATATATATATATATATATATATATATATATATATATATATATATATATATATATATACACACATTATTAAATGTTAATTTTGTATATTTTTTTTCCAAATTTACATTATTTTATGTGTATTTGTTTATATATTTTCATACATATTTACACTATTTTATGTGTTTTTGTATATATATTTTTCTACGTATTTAAATTATTTTATGTGTATTTTGTATATACATTTTCATAAAAAAATTACGTTATTTTATTGTGTATAAGTATATATTTTGATACAAATTTTATACAAATTCATGTTATTTAATGGGTATTTGTATATATATTTTCATACAAATTTATATTATTTTATGTGTATTTTTTCATATATATCATTACAAATTTACCTTATTTTATGTTTATTTTGTATATTTATTTCATTCAATTTTAAATTATTTTATGTGTATATTTGTATTTGTATTTAGGTTATTTTATGAGTATTTTGTATATATATTTTCATCCAAAATTACATTATTTTATTGGTATTTCTTAATTTAATTCGATACGAATTTAGATTATTTTATAGGTATTTTGTATACATATTTTTATACTCATTTACATTATCTAATGTGTGTTTTGTATATATATTTTTATGCAAATTTATCTAATGATCATTTTTGTACATTTTTTTTTATAGAAATTTGCGTTATTTTATGTATATAGTTTTATATAAATTTACGATATTTTATGTGCATTTTGTATATTTATATTTATACAAATACACATTCTTTTATTGGTATATTGTTTATTTACATTTATACGAATTTACATTATTTTATGTGTATTTTGTTTACATTTTTTTATACGTATTTACTTAATTTTATGTGTATTTTGTATACGTATTTTTATAGAAATCTACGTTATTTTATGTGTATTCGTATATATATTTTGAAACAAATTTACATTATTTTATATGTATTTTCCATATCTATTTCAATACAAATTTACCTTTTTGTATGTGCATTTTGTATATTTATTTTAATACAAGTTCAAATATTTTATGTGTATTTTGGTATCAATCATTTTATAAAAAAATGCGTTATTTTATAGGTATTTTGCATCTTAATTTTCATTTTATATGTACTTTGTATATATATTTTTATACCCTCTTACAATTTTTAATATTTATTTTGAATATAATTTTTTATACAAATTCATGGTATTTTATGTGTATTTGTATATATATTTTCATATAAATTTACATTATTGTATGTGTATTTTGTACATATATTTTATTACAATTCTACCTTATTTTATGTTTCTTTTGTATGTGTATTTTATATATTTTTATTTATCCAATTACACATTCTTTTATTGGTATTTTGTTTATTTATTTTAATTCGAATTTACATTATTTTATGTGTATTTTGAATACATTTTTTTATACGTATTTACTTAATTTTATGTGTATTTTGTATATATATTTTTATAGAAATCTACGTTTTTTTATTTGTATTCGTATATATATTTTGAAACAAATTTACATTGTTTTATATGTATTTTTGCATATCTCTTTCAATACAAATTTACCTTATTGTATATGCATTTTGTATATTTATTTCAATATAAATTTAAAAATTTTATGTGTATTTTGGTATATATATTTTTATAAGAAATGCGCTATTTTAAGGAAATTTTGCATCTTTATTTTCATACAAATTTACATTATTTTATTAATATTCGGTGTATTTATTTTGATACGATTTTACATTATTCTCTTTGTTTTTTGTATATACTTTTTTATACATATTTACATTATTTAATGTGTCTTGCATATATATTTTATACAAATTTATTATCTATTATCTATTTTCATACAAATACACATTCTTTTCATGATATTTTGTTTATTTATTTTGACACGAATTTACATAATTTGATATGTATTTTGTATATATATTTTTATACGTATTTACATAATTTCATATGTATTTTGTATACACATTTAATAGATATTCAAAAAACACATAAAATAACCTAAATTTGTATAAAACTATATACAAAAATACTCAAAAATATTTTAAATTTGTATGAAAATAAATATACAAAATACACATAAAATTAGGTAAATTTGTATTGAAATACATATAAAAAATACACATAAAATGATGTAAATTTGAATGAGAATTCATAAACAAATACACTTAAAATAACGTAAATTTGGATAAAAAAATATATACAAAACACAAATAGAATAATGTAAAATCGTATCAAAATAAATACACAGAATATTAATAAAATAATGTAAATTTGTATGAAAATAAAGATGCAAAATACCTGTAAAATAACGCATTTTTTTTATTTATAAAAATATATATACCAAAATACACATAAAAAAATAAGATTTGTATTAAAATAAATATATAAAAAACTCTTACAATAAGGTATATTTGTATTGAAATAGATACGCAAAATACATATAAAGCAATGTAAATTTGTTTCAAAATATGTATACGAATACACATAAAATAACGTAGATTTCTATAAATATATATATACAAAATACATATAAAATTAAGTAAATACGTATAAAAAAATGTATACAAAATACACATAAAATAATGTAAATTCGTATCAAAATAAATAAACAAAATACCAATAAAAGAATGTGTATTTGTATAAATATAAATATACAAAATACACATAAAATAATGTAAATATATATAAAACTATATACATAAATACACAGAAGTAATTAAATTTGTATGAAAATATATACAAAATACACACAAAATAAGCTAAATTTGAATTGAAATATATATACAAATTACATGAAATAAAGTAAATTTGTATCAAAATATTTATACAAATACACATATAATAACGTAAATTTGTATGAAAATATATAAACAAAATACACATTAAATAATGTAAATACGTTTAAAAAAATGTGTACAAAATACACATATAATCATGTAATTCGTATCAAAATAAATAAACAAAATACATACGTGTATGTTGCATATTTTTTCAATACAAATTTACCTTATTATATACGCATTTTGTATATTAATTTTAATACAAATTTAATTATTCGATGTGTATTTTTGTATCTGTATTTTTATAAACATATGCTTTATTTTTTGGGTATTTTGGATATTTATTTTCATACAAATATACATTATTTTATTGATATTCTGCTCATTCATTTTGATAATAATTGACATTATTCTATGTGTATTTTGTATATATTTTTCACACAAATTTACTTTATTTTATGTGTATTTGTTTATATATTTTGACATAAATTTACAATATTTTATGGCTATTTTGTATATACATTTCAAAAGAAATTTACCTAGTTTTATGTGTATTTTGAATATCTATTTTCATACAAACTCAAATTATTTCTATGTATTTTTGTATATATTTTAATACATATTTTAGTTATGTTATGTGTATTTTGTAAATTTATTTTCATTCATATATATATATATTATTTTATTGGTGTTTTGTTGATTTGTATTGATACTAATTTACATTATTTTATATGTACTTTGTATAAATATTTTATACGCTTTTACATTATATAATATTTATTTTGAATATATATTTTTATACAAATTCATGGTATTTTATGTGTATTTGTATATATATTTTCATATAAATTTACATTATTTTATGTGTATTTTGTACATATATTTTATTACAAATCTACCTTATTTTATGTTTATTTTGTATATGTATTTTGTATATTTATATTTATCCAAATACACATTCTTTTATTGGTATTTTGTTTCTTTATTTTAAATCGAATTTACATTATTTTATGTGTATTTTGTATACATTTTTTTTATACGTATTTACTTAATTTTATGTGTATTTTGTAAATATATTTTTATAGAAATCTACGTTTTTTTATTTGAACTCGTATATATTTAGAAACAAATTTACATTGTTTTATATGTATTTTTGCATATCTCTTTCAATACAAATTTACCTTATTGTATGTGCATTTTGTATATTTATTTCAATACAAATTTAAATATTTTATGTGTATTTTGGTATATATATTTTTATAAGAAATGCGCTATTTTATGGGAATTTTGCATCTTTATTTTCATACAAATTTACATTATTTTATTAATATTCGGTGTAATTATTTTGATACGAATTTACATTATTCTATTTGTTTTTTGTATACACTTTTTTATACATATTTACATTATTTAATGAGTATCTTGCATATACATTTTATACAAATTTATTATCTATTATCTATTTTTATACAAATACACATTCTTTTCATGATATTTTGTTTATTTATTTTGACACGAATTTACATTATTTGATATGTATTTTGTATATATATTTTTATACGTATTTACATAATTTCATATGTATTTTGTATATATATTTCTATAGAAATCTACTTTATTTTATATGTATTCGTATATATATTTTGAAACAAATTTACATTGTTTTATATGTATTTTTGAATTTATCTTTTAATACAAATTTACCTTACTGTATATGGATTTTGTATATTTATTTCAATACAAATTTAAATATTTTATGTGTTTTTTGGTAAATATATTTTTATAAAAAATGCGATAATTTTTGGGAATTTTGCATCTTTATTTTCATACAAATTTACATTATTTTATTGATATTCTGTGTATTTATTTTGATACGATTTTACATTATTCTATTTGTTATTTGTATATATTTTTTTATAAACATTTACATTATTTAATGTGTATCTTGCATATATATTTTATACAAATTTGTTTTTATATTTACATTCAAATTTACATTTATTTTAATTCGAAATTACATTATTTTATGTGTATTTTGTATACATTTTTTTATACGTATTTACTTAATTTTATGTGTATTTTGTATATATATTTTTATAGAAATCTACGTTTTTTTATTTGAATTCGTATATATATTTTGAAACAAATTTACATTGTTTTATATGTATTTTTGCATATCTCTTTCAATACAAATTTACCTTTTTGTATGTGCATTTTGTATATTTATTTCAATGCAAATTTAAATATTTTATGTGTATTTTGGTATATATATTTTTATAAGAAATGCGCTATTTTATGGGAATTTTGCATCTTTATTTTCATACAAATTTACCTTATTTTATTAATATTCGGTGTATTTATTTTGATACGATGTTACATTATTGTATTTGTTTTTTGTATATACTTTTTTATACATATTTACATTATTTAACCCGGTAGCAGCGACGGGCCAAATTTGTGGCTTTACCGTGTACCAGCGATGGCCCAAATTTCTGCCATGATACAAACCTCCCAAAATAGATGATGCATAAACTGATCACACATGCGTTGACATATATTATGAAATGGTTTGTGTGAGTGATGATTCTGTCTCATTATTTCGCTTAGAGGGGCCTTTAACCTAACCTAACCTAACCTAACCTAAGAAACATGACCCCCGCAGCTACCGGGTTAATGTGTATCTTGCATATATATTTTATACAAATTTATTATCTATTATCTATTTTCATACAAATACACATTCTTTTCATGATATTTTGTATATTTATTTTGACACGAATTTACATTATTTGATATGTATTTTGTATATATATTTTTATACGTATTTACATAATTTCATATGTATTTTGTATATATATTTCTATAGAAATCTACTTTATTTTATGTGTATTCGTATATATATTTTGAAACAGATTTACATTGTTTTATATGTATTTTTGAATATCTCTTTCAATACAAATTTACCTTACTGTATATGCATTTTGTATATTTATTTCAATACAAATTTAAATATTTTATGTGTATTTTGGTAAATATATTTTTATAAAAAATGCGATAATTTTTAGGAATTTTGCATCTTTATTTTCATACCAATTTACATTATTTTATTGATATTCTGTGTATTTATTTTGATACGATTTTACATTATTCTATTTGTTTTTTGTATATATTTTTTTATACACATTTACATTATTTAATGTGTATCTTGCATATATATTTTATACAAATTTACGTTATTTTAAGTGTATTTTTTATATATTTTCATTCAAATTTACATTATTTGATGTGTATTTTGTATATGTATTTCAATACAAATTTACCTAATTTTATGTGTATTTTGTATATTTCTTTTCAAACGAATTTAAATAATTTTTGTGTATTTTTGTATATAGTTGTATACAAATTTAGGTTATTTTATGTACGCATTTACATTATTTAGTGTGTGTTTTGTATATATATTTTTTTGCAAATTTTCTTTATTTTATGTGCATTTTTGTACATATATTTTTATAGAAATTTGCGTTATTTGTATATGTTTTCTCATACAAATTTACATTATTTTATTGCTATATTGTTTATTTATTTTGATACGAATTACATGATTATATGTGTATTTTGTACATATTTTTTATACGTATTTACATTACTTAATGTGTATTTTGTTTATATATTTTTAAACAAATCTACGTTATTATATGTATTTGTATAAATATTTTGATACAGATTTACATTATTTTATGTATTTTGTATGTACATTTCAATTCAAATTTAGCTTATTTTAGCTGTATTTTGTATATATATTTTCATAAAAATTTAATTACTTCTGTGTATTTTTGTATACAGTTTTATACAAATTTACGATTTTTTATGTGTATTTTGTATATATATATTTTTACAAATACACATTTTTTTATACGTATTTACTTAATTTTATGTGTATTTTGTATATATATTTTTATAGAAATCTACGTTTTTTTATTTGTATTCGTATATATATTTTGAGACAAATTTAGATTGTTTTATATGTATTTTTGCATATCTCTTTAAATACAAATTTACCTTATTGTATGTGCATTTTGTATATTTATTTCAATACAAATTTAAATATTTTATGTGTATTTTGGTATATATATTTTTATATGAAATGCGCTATTTGATGGGAATTTTGCATCTTTATTTTCATACAAATTTACATTATTTTATTAATATTCGGTGTATTTATTTTCATACGATTTCACATTATTCATTTTTTTTTTGTATATATTTTTTTTATAAATATTTACATTATTTAATGTGTATCTTGCATCTTTTATCGTAATTTTGTTTATTTATTTTTATACGAATTTACATTATTTTAGGTGTATTTGATATGTATATTTTTATACTTATTTATATCATTTTATTTGTGTTTTGAGTATATATTTTCATAGAAATTTACTCTATTTTATGGGTATTCGTATATATATTTTGATACAAATTTACATTATTTATGTTTATTTTGCATATCTATATAAATACAAATTTACCATATTGTATGTGTATTTTGTATATTTATTTTAATACAAATTTAATTGTTTTATGTGTATTTTTGTAAAAATATGCGTCATTATTTGGATATTTTGCATCTTTATTTTCATACAAATTTACATTATTTTATTGATATTCTGTTTATTTATTTTGATACGATTTTACATTATTCTATGTGTTTTTTGTATATATATTTTTATACACATTTACATTATTTAATGTATATTTTGTATATATATTTTATATAAATTTACGCTATTTTATGTGTATTTGTTTATGTATTTCAATACAGATTTGCCTAATTTTATGTGTATTTTGCATATCTATTTTCAAACAAATTTAAATTATTTTTATGTATTTTTTATATATTTTTATACAAATTTTAGTTATTTTATTTGTATTTTGTATTTATATTTTCCTACAAATATACATTCTTTTAGTGGAATTTTGTTTATTTATTTTCATAAGAATTTACATAATTTTATGTGTTTTTTGTATATATATTTTTCTATGTATTTACATTATTTTATGTGTATTTATTATATACATTTTCATAAAAATTTACTTTATTTTATTGTGTGTATTCGTATATGATTTGATACAAATTTACATTATTTTATGTTTATTTTGCATATCTATTTCAATATAGATTTACCTTTTTGTATGTGTATTTTGTATATTTATTTTAATTCAAATTTAATTATTTTATGTGTACTTTGTATACATTTTCTTATACGTATTTACTTCATTTAATGTGTATTTTGTATATATATTTTTATTGTAATCTACGTTATTTTATGTGTATTGGTATATATATTTTGAAGCAAATTTACATTGTTTTATATGTATTTAGCATATCTATTTCACTATAAATCTACCTTATTGTATGTGCATTTTGTATATTTATTGTAATACAAATTTTAAAATTTTATTATTTTGGTATATATATTTTTATAAAAAGAGTTTTATATAAATTTAAAATATTTTATGTGTATTTTGTATATCTATTTTCATACAAATACACATTTTTTATTGATATTTTGTTTATTTATTTTGACGCGAATTCACATTATTTAATGTGTATTGTGTATATATATATTTATACGTATTTACGTCATTTCATGTGTATTTTGTATATATATTTCTATAGAAATATATGTTATTTTATGTGTATTCGTATATATATTTTGAAACAAATATACATTGTTTTATGTGCATTTTGCATATTTTTTCAATATAAATTTCCCTTATTGTACGTGCATTTTGTATATTAATTTTAATACAATTTAATTATTCTAATTGTATTTTTGTATATGTATTTTCATAAAAAAAATGCTTTATTTTATGGGTATTTTGCATCTCTATTTTCATACAAATTTACATTATTTTATTGATATTCTGTGTATTTATTTTGATACTATTTTACATTATTCTATGTATATTATGTATATATATTTCATACAAATGAACGTTATTTTATGTGAATTTGTTTTCATTTCATACAAATTTACATTATTTTATGTGTATTTTGTACATGTATTTAAATACAAATTTAACTAATTATATGTGTATTATGTATATCTATTTTCATACAAATTGAAATTAATTTTGTGTATTTTAGTATATATTTTTATTCAAATTTTCGTAATTTTATGTGAATTTTGTATATTTATTTTCCTACAAATATACGTTCTTTTATCGGAATTTTGTTTATTTATTTTGATACAAGTTTTCATTATTTTAGGTGTATTTGATATATATATTTTCATACTTATTTACATAATTTTATATGTATTATGAATATATATTTTCATAGAAATTTACTCTATTTTATGTGTATAGAAAATACACATGAAATAATCTAAATTCGTATCGAAATAAATGAACAAAATACCGATAAAATAATGTAATTTTGAATGAAAATATATATAGAAAATACACATAAAATAACGTAAATACAAATAAATATATACACATAAAATGATTTGAATTTGAATGAAAATAGATATAAAAATAAACTTAAAATAAGGCAAATTTATAATGAAATATATATACAAAATACACATAAAATAATGTAGATTTGTTTCAAAATATATATACGAATACACATAAAATAACGTAGATTTCTATAGAAATATATATACAAAATTCACATCAAATGTTGTAAATACGTATAAAAATATATATAGAAAATACACATTAAATAATGTAAATTCTTGTCAAAATAAATAATTAAAATATCAATAAAAGAATGTGTATTTGTATGAACATACATATACAAAATACACATAAAATAACGTAAATTTGTATAAAACTATATATAAAAATACACAAACATAAGTTAAATTTCTATGAAAATAAATATACAAAATACACATAAAATTAGGTAAATTTGTAAAGAAATACATATACAAAATACACATAAAATATCGTAAATTTGAATGAAAATATATAAACAAATACACTTAAAATAACATAAATTTGTATAAAATATATATAAAAAATACTCATTAAATAATGTAAATATGTATAAAAAATATATATACAAAACACAAATAAAATAATGTAAAATCCTATTAAAATAAATACACAGAATGTAAATAAAATAATGTAAATTTGTATGAAAATAGAGATGCAAAATACCCATAAAATAACGCATTTTTTATAAATATACAAAATACACATGAAAGGATGTAAATACGTATAAAAATATATATACAAAATACACATTAAATAATGTAAATTCGCGTCAAAATAAATAAACAAAATGTCAATAAGAGAATGTGTATTTATATGAAAATAAATATACAAAATACACATAAGATAACATAAATTTGTATAAAACTATATACAATAATACACAAACATAATTTAAATTTGTATGAAAATAAATATACAAAATACACATAAAATTAGGTAAATTTGTATTGAAATACATATACAAAATACACATAAAATGCTGTAAATTTGAATGAAAATACATAAACAAATACACTTAAAATAACGTAAATTTGTATAAAAAAAGATATATACAAAACACAAACAGAATAATGTAAAATCGTATCAAAATATATACACAGAATATTAATAAAATAATGTAAATTTGTATGAAAATAAAGAAGCAAAATACCCATAAAATATATATACAAAAATACACATAAAAAAATTTATTTGTATTAAAATAAATATACAAAATACACATACAATAAGGTAAATCTGTATTGAAATAGATATGCAAAATACATATAAAACAATGTAAATTTGTTTCAAAATATATATACGAATACACATAAAATAACGTAGATTTGTATAAAAATATATACAAAATACACGTAAAATGAAGTAAATACGTATAAAAAAATGTATACAAAATACACATAAAATAATGTAAATTCGTATCAAAATAAATAAACAAAATACCAATAAAAGAATAGGTATTTGTATAAATATAAATATACAAAATACTCATAAAATAACGTAAATTTGTATAAAACTATATACAAAAATACAGAGAAGTAATTAAATTCGTTTGAAAATAGATATACAAAATACAGATAAAATAAGCTAAATTTGAATTGAAATGTATATACAAAATACATAAAATAATGTAAATTTGTATCAAAATATTTATAAAAATACATATAATAACGTAAATTTGTTTAAAAATATATAAACAAAATACACATTAAGTAATGTAAATACGTATAAAAAATATGTACAAAATACACATATAATCATGTAATTCGTATCAAACTAAATAAACAAAATAGCAATAAAATAATGTAAATTTGTATGAGAAAACATATACAAATACATATAAAATAAAGCTAATTTCTATAAAAATATATGTCCAAAAATGAACGTAAATTAAATTAACTTTGGATGAAAATATATATACAAAACACACATTAAATAATGTAAATGCGTACATAAAATAACCTAAATTTGTATAAAACTATATACAAAAATACACAAAAATAATTTAAATTTTTATGAAAAGAAATATACAAAATACACATAAAATTAGGTTAATTTCTATTGAAATACATATACAAAATACACATAAAATAATGTAAATTTGAAAGAACGTAAATTTGTATGAAATATATATACAAAATACACATTAAATAATGTAAATATGTATAAAAAAATATATACAAAACACAAATAGAATAATGTAAAATCGTATCAAAATATATACACAGAATATTAATAAAATAATGTAAATTTGTATGAAAATTAAGATGCAAAATACCTATAAAATAACGCATTTTTTATAAAATTATTGATACCAAAATACTCATAAAATATTTGAATTTGTATCAAAATAAATATACAAAATGCACATACAATAAGGTAAATTTGTATTGAAATAGATATGCAAAATACATATAAAATAATGTAAATTTGTTTCAAAATATATATGCGAATACATATAAAATAACGTAGATTTCTATAAAAATACATATACAAAATACACATAAAATTAAGTAAATACGTATAAAAAAATGTATACAAAATACACATAAAATAATGTAAATTCGTATAAATATAAATAAACAATATAGCAATAAAAGAATGTGTATTTGTATAAATATAAATATACAAAATGCACATAAAATAACGATAATTTATATAAAACTATATACATAAAATAACGCAAATTTCTATAAAAATATATGTACAAAAAATAAACATAAAATAAATTTGCATAAAAATATATATACAAAACACACATTAGATAATGTAAATGAGTATAAAAATATGTATACAAAATACCTATGAAATAATCTAAATTCGTATCGAAATAAATGAACACAATACCGATAAAATAATGTAATTTTGAATGAAAATATATATAGAAAATACACATAAAATAACGTAAATACAAATAAATATATACACATAAAATGATTTGAATTTGAATGAAAATAGATATAAAAATAAACTTAAAATAAGGCAAATTTATAATGAAATATATATACAAAATACACATAAAATAATGTAGATTTGTTTCAAAATATATATACGAATACACATAATATAACGTAGATTTCTATAGAAATATATATACAAAATATACATGAAATGTTGTAAATACGTATAAAAATATATATACTAAATACACATTAAATAATGTAAATTCGTGTCAAAATAAATAATTAAAATATCAATAAAAGAATGTGTATTTGTATGAAAATACATATACAAAATACACATAAAATAACGTAAATTTGTTTAAAACTATATATAAAAATACACAAAAATAAGTTAAATTTGTATGAAAATAAATATACAAAATACACATAAAATTAGGTAAATTTGTAAAGAAATACATATACAAAATACACATAAAATAATGTAAATTTGATTGAAAATATATAAACAAATACACTTAAATTAACATAAATTTGTATAAAATATATATAAAAAATACTCATTAAATAAACAAAATACCAATAAAAGAAAGTGTATTTGGATAAATATAAATATACAAAATACATATAAAATAAACATAAAATAAGGTAGATTTGTAATAAAATATATGTACAAAATACACATACAATAATGTAATGAAATGTATATGAAAATATATATACAAATACACATAAAATACCATAAATTTGTATAAAAAATTATATTCAAAATAAATATTAAATAATGTAAGAGCGTATAAAAATATATATACAAAGTACATATAAAATGAAAATTAAGATGCAAAAAATGTGTAAAAACGTATAAAAAAATGTGTACAAAATACACATATAATCATGTAATTCGATTTAAAATAAATAAACAAAATACCAATAAAAGAATCTGTATTTGGATAAATATAAATATACAAAATACACATAAAAAATAAACATAAAATAAGGTAAATTTGTAATGAAATATATGTACAAAATACACATAAAATAATGTAAATTTATATGAAAATATATATACAAATACACATAAAATACCATGAATTTGTATAAAATTATATATTCAAAATAAATATTAAATAATGTAAATGCGTATAAAAATATATATAAAAAGTACATATAAAATAATGTAAATTCGTATCAATATAAATCAACAAAATACCAATAAAATAATATATATTTGAATGAAAATAGATTTACAAAATACACATAACATAACTAAAATTTGTATTGAAATATATACAAAAATACATAAAAATAATTTGAGTTTGTGTGAAAATAGATATTCAAAATACACATAAAAATAGGTAAATTTCTTTTGAAATATATATACAAAATACCCATAAAATATTGTAAATTTGTGTCAAAATATATAAACAAATACACATAAAATAACGTAAATTTGTATGAAAAATATTTACAAAATACACATAGAATAATGTCAGATCGTATCAAAATGAATGAGCAGAATATCAATAAAATAACGTAAATTTGTATGAAAATAAAGATGCAAAATACCCATAAAATAAAGCATATTTTTATAAAATACATATACAAAAATACACATAGAATAATTAAATTTGTATTAAAATTAATATACAAAATGCATATACAATAAGGTAAATTTGTATTGAAAAAATATGCAAAATACACATAAAAGTGTAAATTTGTTTAAAAATCTATATACGAATACACATAATATAACGTAGATTTCTATAGAAATATATATACAAAATACATATGAAATGATGTAAATACGTATAAAAATATATATACAAAATACACATTAAATAATTTAAATTCTAGTCAAAATAAATAAACAAAATATCAATAAAAGAATGTGTATTTGTATGAAAATAGATATACAAAATACTCATAAAATAACCTAAGTTTGTATAAAACTATATACAAAAATACACAAAAATAATTTAAATTTGTATGAAAATAAATATACAAAATACACATAAAATTAGGTAAATTTGTATTGAAATACATATACAAAATACACATAAAATAATGGAAGTTTGAATGAAAATATATAAACATATACACTTAAAATAACGTAAATTTGTATCAAATATATATACAAAATACTAATTAAATAATGTAAATATGTATAAAAAATATATTCAAAACACAAATAGAATAATGTAAAATCGTATCAAAATAAATACACAGAATATTAATAAAATAATGTAAATTTGTATGAAAATAAAAATGCAAAATAGCCACAAAATAACGCATTTTTTTATAAATATATATATATACCAAAATACACATAAAATATTAGAGTTTGTATTAAAATAAATATAAAAAATGCACATACTGTAAGGTAAATTTGTATTGAAATAGATATGCAAAATACATATAAAATAATGTAAATTTGTTTCAAAATATATATACGAATACATATAAAATAACGTTGATTTCTATAAAAATATATACAAAATACACATAAAATGAATTATTTGATATATATATTTTTATACTTATTTACATAATTTTATATGTATTTTGAATATATATTTTCATAGAAATTTACTCTATATGTATATGTATAGAAAATACACATGAAATAATCTAAATTCGTATCGAAATAAATGAACACAATACCGATAAAATAATGTAATTTTGAATGAAAATATATATAGAAAATACACATAAAATAACGTAAATATAAATAAATATATACACATAAAATGATTTGAATTTGAATGAAAATAGATATAAAAATAAACTTAAAATAAGGCAAATTTATAATGAAAAATATATACAAAATACACATAAAATAATGTAGATTTGTTTCAAAAAATATATACGAATACACATAAAATAACGTAGATTTCTATAGAAATATATATACAAAATTCACATGAAATGTTGTAAATACGTATAAAATATATATACAAAATACACATTAAATAATGTAAATTCTTGTCAAAATAAATGATTAAAATATCAATAAAAGAATGTGTATTTGTATGAAAATACATATACAAAATACACATAAAATAACGTAAATTTGTATAAAACTATATATAAAAATACACAAACATAAGTTAAATTTCTATGAAAATAAATATACAAAATACACATAAAATTAGGTAAATTTGTAAAGAAATACATATACAAAATACACATAAAATATCGTAAATTTGAATGAAAATATATAAACAAATACACTTAAATTAACATAAATTTGTATAAAATATATATAAAAAATACTCATTAAATAATGTAAATATGTATAAAAAATATATATACAAAACACAAATAGAATAATGTAAAATCGTATTAAAATAAATACACAGAATGTAAATAAAATAATGTAAATTTGTATGAAAATAGAGATGCAAAATACCCATAAAATAACGCATTTTTTATAAATATACAAAATACACATGAAAGGATGTAAATACGTATAAAAATATAAATATACAAAATACACATTAAATAATGTAAATTCGCGTCAAAATAAATAAACAAAATGTCAATAAAAGAATGTGTATTTGTATGAAAATAAATATACAAAATACACATAAGATAACATAAATTTGTATAAAACTATATACAATAATACACAAAAATAATTTAAATTTGTATGAAAATAAATATACAAAATACACATAAAATTAGGTAAATTTGTATTGAAATACATATACAAAAAACACATAAAATACTGTAAATTTGAATGAAAATTCATAAACAAATACACTTAAAATAACGTAAATTTGTATAAAAAAATATATACAAAACACAAATAGAATAATGTAAAATCGTATCAAAATATATACACAGAATATTAATAAAATAATGTAAATTTGTATGAAAATAAAGAAGCAAAATACCCATAAAATATATATACAAAAATACACATAAAAAAATTTATTTGTATTAAAATAAATATACAAAATACACATACAATAAGGTAAATCTGTATTGAAATAGATATGCAAAATACATAAAAAACAATGTAAATTTGTTTCAAAATATATATACGAATACACATAAAATAACGTAGATTTGTATAAAAATATATACAAAATACACGTAAAATGAAGTAAATACGTATAAAAAAATGTATACAAAATACACATAAAATAATGTAAATTCATATCAAAATAAATAAACAAAATACCAATAAAAGAATGTGTATTTGTATAAATATAAATATACAAAATACTCATAAAATAACGTAAATTTGTATAAAACTTTATTGTATTGTATACAAAAATACAGAGAAGTAATTAAACTCGTATGAAAATAGATATACAAAACACAGATAAAATAAGCTAAATTTGAATTGAAATGTATATACAAAATACATAAAATAATGTAAATTTGTATCAAAATATTTATAAAAATATATATAATAACGTAAATTTGTTTAAAAATATATAAACAAAATACACATTAAGTAATGTAAATACGTATAAAAAATATGTACAAAATACACATATAATCATGTAATTCGTATCAAACTAAATAAACAAAATAGCAATAAAATAATGTAAATTTGTATGAGAAAACATATACAAATACATATAAAATAAAGCTAATTTCTATAAAAATATATGTCCAAAAATGAACGTAAATTAAATTAACTTTGGATGAAAATATATACAAAACACACATTAAATAATGTAAATGCGTACATAAAATAACCTAAATTTGTATAAAACTATATACAAAAATACACAAAAATAATTTAAATTTGTATGAAAAGAAATATACAAAATACACATAAAATTAGGTTAATTTCTATTGAAATACATATACAAAATACACATAAAATAATGTAAATTTGAAAGAAAATATATAAACAAATACACATATAATAACGTAAATTTGTATGAAATATATATACAAAATACACATTAAATAATGTAAATATGTATAAAAAATATATACAAAACACAAATAGAATAATGTAAAATCGTATCAAAATATATACACAGAATATTAATAAAATAATGTAAATTTGTATGAAAATTAAGATGCAAAATACCTATAAAATAACGCATTTTTATAAAATTATTGATACCAAAATACACATAAAATATTTGAATTTGTATCAAAATAAATATACAAAATGCACATACAATAAGGTAAATTTGTATTGAAATAGATATGCAAAATACATATAAAATAATGTAAATTTGTTTCAAAATATATATGCGAATACACATAAAATAACGTAGATTTCTATAAAAATACATATACAAAATACACATAAAATTAAGTAAATACGTATAAAAAATGTATACAAAATACACATAAAATAATGTAAATTCGTATAAATATAAATAAACAATATAGCAATAAAAGAATGTGTATTTGTATAAATATAAATATACAAAATGCACATAAAATAACGTTAATTTATATAAAACTATATACATAAAATAACGCAAATTTCTATAAAAGTATATGTACAAAAAAGAACATAAAATAAATTTGCATAAAAATATATATACAAAACACACATTAGATAATGTAAATGAGTATAAGAATATGTATACAAAATACCTATGAAATAATCTAAATTCGTATCGAATTAAATTAAGAAAATACCAATATAATAATGTAATTTTGGATGAAAATATATATACAAAATACACATAAAATAACCTAAATACAAATACAAATATACACATAAAATAATTTAAAATTGAATGAAATAAATATACAAAATAAACATAAAATAAGGTAAATTTGTAATGAAATATATATACAAAATACACATAAAATAATATAAATTTGTATGAAAATATATATACAAATACACATTAAATAACATGAATTTGTATAAAATTTGTATCAAAATATATACGAATACACACAATAAAATAACGTAATTTTTTTATGAAAATGTATATACAAAATACACATAAAATAATGTAAATTTGTATAGAAATATATAAACAAATACACATAAAATAATGTAAATTTGGATAAAATATATATACAAAATAAACCTTAAATAATGTAAATATGTAAAAAAAATATATACAAAATACACATAGAATAATGTTAATTCGTATCAAAATAAATAAAGAGAATATCAATAAAATAATGTAAATTTGTATGAAAATAAAGCTGCAAAATATCCATATAATAACGCATATTTGCATAAAAATATATATACAAAAATACATATAAAATAATTAAATTTGTATTAAAATAAATATACAAAATGCACGTACAATTAAGAAAATTTGTATTGAAATAGATATGCAAAATACACATCAATAATGTAAATTTGTATCAAAATATATATACGAATACTCATAAAATAGAGAAAATTTCTATGAAAATATACATACAAAATAGATATACAAAATACACATATAACTAGTTAAATTTGTATTTAAATACATGTACAAAAAACACATAAAATAATGTAGATTTGTATGAAATGAAAACAAACATATTTTATATAAAATATATATACAAAATACACATAGAATAATGTAAAATCATTCCAAATAAATACACAGAATATCAATAAAATAATGTAAATTTGTATGAAAATAAAGATGCAAAATACCCATAAAATAAAGCATATTTTTATAAAAATACATACACAAAAATACACATAGATTAATCAAATTTGTATTAAAATTAATATACAAAATGCACATACAATAATGTAAATTTGTATTGAAAAAATATGCAAAATACACATAAAACAATGTAAATTTGTTTCAAAATATATATACGAATACACATAAAATAACGTAGATTTCTATAGAAATATATATACAAAATACACTTGAAATAATGTAAATACGTATAAAAATATATATACAAAATACACATTAAATAATGTTAATTCATGTCAAACAAATAAAAAAATATCATGAAAAGAATGTGTATTTGTATGAAAATAGATATACAAAATACACATAAAATAACCTAAATTTGTATAAAACTATATACAAAAATAAACAAAAATAATTTAAACTTGTATGAAAATAAATATACAAAAAACATAAAAATAAGTAAATTTGTATTGAAATACATATACAAAATACACATAAAATAATGTAAATTTGAATGAAAATATATAAACATATAGACTTAAAATAACGTAAATTTGTATCAAATATGTATACAAAAAACACTTTAAATAATGTAAATATGTATAAAAAAATATAAACAAAACACAAATAAAATAATGTAAAATCTTATCAAAATGAATACAGAAAATATTAATAAAATAATGTAAATTTGTATGAAAATTAAGATTCAAAATACCCGTGTCATGTGTATTCGTATATATATTTTGAAACAAATTTACATTGTTTATATGTATTTTGCATATCTATTTTTGTGTATTCTGTATTTATTTTTGTTATACATAGAATAATGTAAAATCGTATCAAAATAAGTACACAGAATATCAATAAAATAATTTAAATTTGTATGAAAACAAAGATGCAAAATACCCATAAGATAAAGCATTTTTTTTTTAAATACATATACAAAAATACACATAGAATAATTAAATTTGTATTAAAATTAATATACAAAATGCACACATACAATAAGGTAAATTTGTATAGAAAAAAAACGCAAAATACAAATAAAAAAGTGTAAATTTGTTTCAAAATATATATACGAATACACATAAAATAACGTAGATTTCTATTGAAATATATATACAAAATACACATGAAATTATGTAAATACGTATAAAAATATATATATAAAATACAAATTAAGTAATGTAAATTCGTGTCAAAATAAATAAACAAAATATCATGAAAAGAATGTGTATTTGTATGAAAATAAATAATAGATAATAAATTTGTATGAAATATATATGCAAGATATACATTAAATAATGTAAATATGTATAAAAATATATATACAAAAAATAAATAGAATAATGTAAGATCGTATCAAAATAAATACACCATGTCATGTGTATTCGTATATATATTTTGAAACAAATTTCCATTGTTTATGTGTATTTTGCATATCTATTTTTGTGTATTCTGTATTTATTTTTGTTATACATAGAATAATGTAAAATCGTATCAAAATAGGTACACAGAATATCAATAAAATAATTTAAATTTGTATGAAAACAAAGATGCAAAATACCCATAAGATAAAGCATTTTTTTTTTAAATACATATACAAAAATACACATAGAATAATTAAATTTGTATTAAAATTAATATACAAAATGCACACATACAATAAGGTAAATTTGTATTGAAAAAAAACGCAAAATACAAATAAAACATTGTAAATTTGTTTCAAAATATATATACGAATACACATAAAATAACGTAGATTTCTATAGAAATATATATACGTATAAAAATATATATATAAAATACAAATTAAGTAATGTAAATTCGTGTCAAAATAAATAAACAAAATATCATGAAAAGAATGTGTATTTGTATGAAAATAAATAATAGATAATAAATTTGTATGAAATATATATGCAAGATATTCATTAAATAATGTAAATATGTATAAAAAAATATATAAAAAAACAAATAGAATAATGTAAGATCGAATCAAAATAAATACACCGAATATTAATAAAATAATGTAAATTTGTATGAAAATAAAGATGCAAAATTCCCATCAAATAGCGCATTTCTTATAAAAATATATATACCAAAATACACATAAAATATTTAAATTTGTATTGAAATAAATGTACAAAATGCACATACAATAAGGTAAACTTCTATTGAAAGAGATATGCAAAAATACATATAAAACAAAGTAAATTTGTTTCAAAATATATATACGAATACACATAAAATAACGTAGATCTCTATAAAAATATATATACAAAATACACATAAAATTAGGTAAATACGTATAAAAAAATGTAAACAAAATACACGTAAAATAATATAAATTCGAAACAAAATAAATAAACAAAATATCAATAAAAGAATGTGTATTTGTATAAATATAAATGTACAAAATACATATACAAAATAAACATAAAATAAGGTAAATTTGTAATGAAATATATGTACAAAATACACATAAAATAATGTAAATTTATGTGAAAATATATATACAAATACACATAAAATACCATGAATTTGTATAAAATTATATATACAAAATAAATATTAAATAATGTAAATGCGTATTAAAATATATGTAAAAAGTACATATAAAATAATGTAAATTCGTATCAATATAAATCAACAAAATACCAATAAAATAATATATATTTGATTGAAAATAGATTTACAAAATACACATAACATAACTAAAATTTGTATTGAAATATATACAAAAATACATAAAAATAATTTGAGTTTGTATGAAAATAGATATTCATAATACACATAAAAATAGGTAAATTTCTTTTGAAATATATATACAAAATACCCATAAAATATTGTAAATTTGTGTCAGAATATATAAACAAATACTCATAAATAACATAAATTTGTTTGAAAAATATATACAAAATACACATAGAATAATGTCAAATCGTATCAAAATGAATGAGCAGAATATCAATAAAATAACGTAAATTTGTATGAAAATAAAGATGCAAAATACCCATAAAATAAAGCATATATTTTATAAAAATACATATACAAAAATATACATATAATAATTAAATTTGTATTAAAATTAATATACAAAATGCATATACAATAAGGTAAATTTGTATTGAAAAAATTTGCAAAATACACATAAAAGTGTAAATTTGTTTAAAAATCGATATACGAATACACATAATATAACGTAGATTTCTATAGAAAGATATATACAAAATACACATGAAATGATGTAAATACGTATAAAAATATATATACAAAATACACATTAAATAATTTAAATTCTCGTCAAAATAAATAAACAAAATATCAATAAAAGAATGTGTATTTGTATGAAAATAGATATACAAAATACTCATAAAATAACCTAAGTTTGTATAAAACTATATACAAAAATACACAAAAATAATTTAAATTTGTATGAAAATCAATATACAAAATACACATAAACTTATTTTGTATATCTATTTTATACAAATGTACGTTATTTTATGTGAATTTGTTTTCATTTCATACAAATTTACATTATTTTATGTATTTTGTACATGTATTTAAATACAAATTTAACTAATTATATATTTTTATAAAAATACATATACAAAAATACACATAGATTAATCAAATTTGTATTAAAATTAATATACAAAATACACATACAATAAGGTATATTTATATTGAAAAAATATGCAAAATATACATAAAACAATGTAAATTTGTTTCAAAATATATATACGAATACACATAAAATAACGCAGATTTCTATAAAAATTTATATACAAAATACTCTTGAAATAATGTAAATACGTATAAAAATATATATACAAAATACACATTAAATAATGTTAATTCGTGTCAAAATAAATAAACAAAATATCATGAAAAGAATGTGTATTTGTATGAAAATAGATATACAAAATACAAATAAAATAACCTAAATTTGTATAAAACTATAAACAAAAATACACAAAAATAATTTAAACTTGTATGAAAATAAATATACAAAAAACATATAAAATTAGGTAAATTTGAATTGAAATACATATACAAAATACACATAAAATAATGTAAATTTGAATGAAAATATATAAACATATAGACTTAAAATAACGTAAATTTGTATCAAATATATATACAAAAAACACATTAAATAATGTAAATATGTATAAAAAATATATACAAAACACAAATAAAATAATGTAAAATCGTATCAAAATAAATACAGAAAATATTAATAAAATAATGTAAATTTGTATGAAAATTAAGATGCAAAATACCCATAAAATAACTCATTTTTTATAAAAATATATATACGAAAAAACATAAAATATTTGATTTTGTATTAAAATAAATAGATATACAACATACACATAAAATAAGCTAAATTTGAATTGAAATATATATACAAAATACATAAAATAATGTAAATTTGTATCAAAATAACTATACAAATACACATATAATAACGTAAATTTGTATAAAAATATATAAACAAAATACACATTATATAATGTAAATACGTATAAAAAAATGTAAAAAATACACAAATAATCATGTAGTTCGTATCAAAATAAATAGACAAAATACCAATAAAATAATGTAAATTTCTATGAGAAAACATATACAAAATACACATAAATAAATATTTAAAATATTTAATGTATATTTTGTATATATATATTTTATCCAAATTTACGTGATTTTATATGTATTTGTTTATATATTTTCATACAAATTTACATTATTTTATGTGAGTTTTGTATATGTATTTCAATACAAATTTGCCTAACTTTATGTGTATTTTGCATATCTATTTTCAAACAAATTTAAATTATTTTTGTGTATTTTTGTATATATTTTTATACAAATTCTAGTTATTTTATTTGTTTTTTTTTATATATATTTTCCTACAAATATACATTCTTTTATTGGAATTTTGTGTATTTAATTTTTTACGAATTTACATTATTTTATGTGTATTTTGTATATATATTTTACTACGTATTTAAACTATTTTATACATTTTCATAAAAATTTACGTTATTTTATTGTGTGTATTCGTATATATTTTGAAACATTTTATACAAATTCATGTTATTTTATGTGTATTTGTATTTATATTTTCATACAAATTTATATTATTTTATGTGTATTCTTACATATATTTTATTACAAATTTACCTTATTTTATGTTTATTTTGTATATTTATTTCATTCAATTTTAAATTATTTAATGTGTATATTTGTATTTGTATTTAGGTTATTTTATGTGTGTTTTCTATATATATTTTCATAAAAATAACGTTATTTTATTGTTATTTTCTTAATTTAACTCGATACGAGTTTAGATAATTTCATAGGTATTTTGTATACATATTTTTATACTCATTTACATTATCTAATGTGTTTTGTATATATTTTTTTATGCAAACTAATTTTCTGTGCATTTTTGTACATATATTTTTATAGAAACTTAAAACGTTATTTTATGTGTATTTTGTATATGTTTTCTCATACAAATTTACATTATTTAATTAGTTTTTTGTTTATTTATTTTGATACGAATGACTTGATTATTGGTGTATTTTGTAAAAAAAATTTTATACGTATTTACATTACTTAATGTGTATTTTGTTTATATATTTTTTTTACAAATTTACGTTATTATATGTGTATTTGTTAAAAATATTTTGAAACGAATTTACTTTATTTTATGTATTTTGTATATATATTTCAATTCAAATTTAGCTTATTTTGTGTGTATTTTGTATATCTATTTTCATGCAAATTTAATTACTTCTGTGTATTTTTGTATATAGTTTTATACAAATTTACGTTATTTTATGTGCATTTTGTATATTTATATTTATACAAATACACATTCTCTTATTGGTATTTTGTTTATTTTTATTTATACGAATTTACATTATTTTATGTGTATTTTGTATACATTTTTGATTCGTATTTACTTAATTTTATTTGTATTTTGTATATATATATTTATAGAAATCTACGTTATTTTATGTGTATTCGTATATATATTTTGAAACAAATTTACATTGTTTTATATGTTTTTGCATATCTATTTCAATACAAATTTACCTTATTGTATGTGCATTTTGTATATTTATTTTAATACAAATTCAAATATTTTATGTGTATTTTGGTATATATAATTTTATAAAAAATGCGTTATTTTATAGGTATTTTGCATCTTAGTTTTCATACAAATGTACATTATTTTATTAATATTCTGTGTATATATTTTGATACGATTTTATATTATACTATTTGTGTTTTGTATATATTTTTTATACATATTTTCATTATTTAATGTGTATTTTTTATATGTATTTTATACAAATTAACGTCATTTTAAGTGTATTTGTTTATATAATTTCATTCAAATTTACATTATTTTAAGTGTATTTTGTATATGTATTTCAATACAAATTGACCTAATTTTATGTGTATTTTGTATATTTATTTTCATACAAATTTACATTATTTTTGTGTTTTTTTGTATATACATATAGAGTAAATTTCTATGAAAATATATATTCAAAATACATATAAAATCATGTAAATAAGTATAAAAATATATATATCAAATACACCTAAAAAAATGAAAATTCGTATCAAAGTAAATAAACAAAATTCCGATAAAAGAACGTATATGTGTAGAAAATAAATATACAAAATACACATAAAATTACGAAAATTTGAATAAAATATATACGAAAAACAAAAAATAAATTTCAATTTATATGGAAATAGATATACAAAATACACATATAATTAGTTAAATTTGTATTTCAAAACATGTACAAAATACACATAAAATAATGTAAATTTGTATGAAATGAAAACAAATTCACATAAAATAACGTACATTTGTATAAAATAGATATACAAAATATATTTAGAATAATGTAAAATCGTACCAAAATAAATACACAGAATATCAATAAAATAATGTAGTTTTGTATGAAAATAAAGATGCAAAATACCCATAAAATAAAGCATATTTTTCTTAAAATACATATACAAGAATACACATAGAATAATTAAATTTGTATTAAAATTAATATACAAAATGCACGTACAATAAGGGAAATTTGTATTGAAAAAATATACAAAATGCACATAAAACAATGTATATTTGTTTCAAAATATATATACGAATACACATAAAATAACGTATATTTCTATAGAAATATATATAAAAAATACACATGAAATGACGTAAATACGTACAAAAATATATATACACAATACACATTAAATAATATAAATTCGCATCAAAATAAATAAACAAAATATCAATAAAAGAATGTGTATTTGTATGAAAATAGATATACAAAATACACAAAATATTGTAAATTTGTATAAAACTCTATTAAAAAATACACAAAAATAATTTAAATTTGTATAAAAATATATATACAAAATACACATAAAACTAGTTAAATTTCTATTGAAATACATATACAAAATACACATAAAATAATGTAAATTTGAATGAAAATATATAAACAAATTCACTTAAAATAACGTAAATTTGTATGAAATATATATAGAAAATACACATTAAATAATGTAAATATGTATAAAAAAGTATATACAAAACACAAATAGAATAATGTAAAATAGTATCAAAATAAATACACAGTATATTAATAAAATAATGTAAATTTGAATGAAAATAAAGACGCAAGACACCCATAAAACAACGCATTTTTTTTAAATATATATACCAAAATACACATAAAATATTTAAATTTGTATTACAATAAATATACAAAATGCACATACAATAAGGTAAATTTGTATTGAAATAGATATGCAAAATACACATAAAACAATGTAAATTTGTTTCAAAATATATATATACGAATACACATAAAATAACGTAGATTTCTATAAAAATATATATACAAAATACACATAAAATGAAGTAAATACGTATAAGAAAATGTATACAAAATACACATAAAATAATGTAAACTCGTATCAAAATAAATAAACTAAATGCCAATAAAAGAATGTTTACTTGTATAAATATAAATATACAAAATACACATAAAATAACGTAAAATTGTATAAAACTAAATACAAAAATAAACAAAAATAATTATATTTGTATGAAAATAAATATACAAAAGACACATAAAATAAGCTGAATTTGAATTGAAATAAATATAGAAAATACATAAAATAATGTAAATTTGTATCAAAATATATATTCAAATACACATATATTAAAATTAATATACAAAATGCGTATATAATAAGGTAAATTTGTATTGAAAAAATATGCAACATACACGTTTACTCATACAAATTTATATTATTTTATTGGTATTTTGTTTATTTATTTTGATACGAATTACATGATTATATGTGTATTTTGTACATATTTTTTTATACGTATTTACATTATTTAATGTGTATTTTGTGTATACATTTTCATACAAATTTACGTTATTATATGTGTATTTGTATAAATATTTTGATACAAATTTACTTTATTTCATGTATTTTGTATATATATTTCAATTCAAATTTAGCTTATTTTGTGTGAATTTTGTATATATTTTCATACAAATTTAATTACTTCTGTGTATTTTTGTATATAGTTTTATATAAATTTACGTTATTTTATGTGTATTTTGTATATTTATATTTATACAAATACACATTCTTTTATTGCTATTTTGTTTATTTATTTTGATACGAGTTTACATTATTTTATGTGTATTTTGTATACATTTTTTTATACGTATTTACTTCATTTTATGTGTATTTTGTATATATATTTTTATAGAAATCTACGTTATTATATGTGTACTCGTATATATATTTTGAAACAAATTTACATTGTTTTATATGTATTTTGCATATCTATTTCAATACAAATTTACCTTATTGTATGTGTATTTTGTATATTTATTTTAATACAAATTTAATTTTTTGATGTGTATTTTGGTATATATATTTTTATAAATAAAAATATGCGTTATTTTATGGGTATTTTGCTTCTTTATTTTCATACAAATTTACATTATTTTATTAATATTCTGTGTATTTATTTTGATACGATTTTACATTATTCTATTTGTGTTTTGTACATATTTTTTATATAAATTTACGTTATTTTAAGTGTATTTGTTTATGTATTTTCATTCAAATTTACATTATTTTATGTGTATTTTGTGTATGTATTTCAATACAAATTTACCTAATTTTATGTGTATTTTGTATATTTATTTTCATACAAATTTAAAATATTTTTGTGTATTTTTGTATATAGTTTGATACAAATTTAGGTTATTTTATGTGTATTTTGTATATCTATTTTCATACAAATACACATTCTTTTATTGATATTTTGTTTATTTATTTTGACGCGAATTTTATGTGAATTTGTTTTCATTTCATACAAATTTACATTATTTTATGTGTATTTTGTACATGTATTTAAATACAAATTTAACTAATTATATGTGTATTTTGTATATCTATTTTCATACAAATTGAAATTTATTTTTTTGTTTTTTTGTATATATTTTTATTCAAATTTTCGTAATCTTAAAAAAATATATATACCAAAATACACAAAATATTTAAATTTGCATTGAAATAAATATACAAAATGCACATACAATAAGGTAAATTTGTATTGAAAGAGATATGCAAAAATACATATAAAAGAATGTAAATTTGTTTCAAAATATATATACGAATATAAATAAAAAAACGTAGATTTCTATAAAAATATATATAGAAATTACACATAAAATTAATTAAATACGTATAAAAAAATGTATACAAAATACACATAAAATAATGTAAATTCGAATTAAAATAAATAAACAAAATACCAATAAAAGAATGTGTATTTGGATAAATATAAATATACAAAATACACATACAAAATAAACATAAAATAAGGTAGATTTGTAAAAAAATATATGTACAAAATACACATAAAATAATGTAAATTTATATAAAAATATATATACAAATACACATAAAATACCATGAATTTGTATAAAAATATATATTCAAAATAAATATTAAATAATGTAAAAGCGTATAAAAATATATATACAAATACAGATACAAAAATACACATCGAATAATTAAATTTGTATTAAAATTAATATACAAAATGCGTATATAATAAGGTAAATTTGTATTGAAAAAATATGCAACATACACGTTTACTCATACAAATTTATATTATTTTATTGGTATTTTGTTTATTTATTTTGATACGAATTACATGATTATATGTGTATTTTGTACATATTTTTTTATACGTATTTACATTATTTAATGTGTATTTTGTTTATATATTTTCATACAAATTTACGTTATTATATGTATATTTGTATAAATATTTTGATACAAATTTACTTTATTTCATGTATTTTGTATATATATTTCAATTCAAATTTAGCTTATTTTGTGTGTATTTTGTATATATTTTCATACAAATTTAATTACTTCTGTGTATTTTTGTATATAGTTTTATATAAATTTACGTTATTTTATGTGTATTTTGTATATTTATATTTATACAAATACACATTCTTTTATTGCTATTTTGTTTATTTATTTTGATACGAGTTTACATTATTTTATGTGTATTTTGTATACATTTTTTTATACGTATTTACTTCGTTTTATGTGTATATTGTATATATATTTTTATAGAAATCTACGTTATTATATGTGTATTCGTATATATATTTTGAAACAAATTTACATTGTTTTATATGCATATCTATTTCAATACAAATTTACCTTATTGTATGTGTTTTTTGTATATTTATTTTAATACAAATTTAATTTTTTGATGTGTATTTTGGTATATATATTTTTATAAATAAAAAAATGCGTTATTTTATGGGTATTTTGCTTCTTTATTTTCATACAAATTTACATTATTTTATTAATATTCTGTGTATTTATTTTGATACGATTTTACATTATTCTATTTGTGTTTTGTACATATTTTTTTATATAAATTTACGTTATTTTAAGTGTATTTGTTTATGTATTTTCATTCAAATTTACATTATTTTATGTGTATTTTGTGTATGTATTTCAATACAAATTTACCTAATTTTATGTGTATTTTGTATATTTATTTTCATACAAATTTAAAATATTTTTGTGTATTTTTGTATATAGTTTGATACAAATTTAGGTTATTTTATGTGTATTTTGTATATCTATTTTCATACAAATACACATTCTTTTATTGATATTTTGTTTATTTATTTTGACGCGAATTTTATGTGAATTTGTTTTCATTTCATACAAATTTACATTATTTTATGTGTATTTTGTACATGTATTTAAATACAAATTTAACTAATTATATGTGTATTATGTATATCTATTTTTATATAAATTGAAATTTTTTGTATTTTAGTATATATTTTTATTCAAATTTTCGTAATTTTATGTGAATTTTGTATATTTATTTTCCTACAAATATACGTTCTTTTATCGGAATTTTGTTTATTTATTTTGATACGAGTTTTCATTATTTTAGGTGTATTTGATATATATATTTTTATACTTATTTACATAATTTTATATGTATTTTGAATATATATATTCATAGAAATTTACTCTATTTTATGTGTATTTTGTACATATATTTCATTACAAATTTACCTTATTTTATGTTTATTTTGTATGTGTATTTTGTACATTTATATTTATACAAATACACATTCTTTTATTGGTATTTTGTTTATTTATTTTGTTTCGAATTTACATTATTTTATGTATATTTTGTTTACATTTTTATATACGTATTTACTTAATTTTATGTGTATTTTGTATATATTTTTATAGAAATCTACGTTATTTTATGTGTATTCGTACATATATTTTGAAACAAATTTACATTGTTTTATATGTACAATAAGGTAAATTTGTATTGAAATAGATATGCAAAATACATATAAAGCAATGTAAATTTGTTTCAAAATATGTATACGAATACACATAAAATAACGTAGATTTCTATAAAAATATATACAAAATACACATAAAATGAAGTAAATACGTATAAAAAATGTATACAAAATACACATTAAATAATGTAAATTCGAAACAAAATAAATAAACAAAATACCAATAAAAGAATGTGTATTTGTATAAATATAAATATACAAAATACACATAAAATAACGTAAATTTATATAAAACTATATACAAAAATACACAGAAGTAATTAAATTTGTATGAAAATATATACAAAACACACACAAAATAAGCTAAATTTGAATTGAAATATATATACAAAATACATGCAATAAAGTAAATTGGTTTCAAAATATTTATTCAAATACACATATAATAACGTAAATTTGTATGAAAATATATAAACAAAATACACATTAAATAATGTAAATACGTATAAAAAAAATGTGTACAAAATACACATATAATCATGTAATTCGTATCAAAATAAATAAACAAAATGCCAATAAAATAATATAAATTTGTATGAGTAAACGTGTATAAATATAAATGTAAAAAATACACATACAAAATAAACATAAAATAAGGTAATTTTGTAATGAAATATATGTACAAAATACACATAAAATAATGTAAATTTATATGAAAATATATATACAAATACACATAAAATACCATGAATTTGTATAAAATTATATATTCAAAATAAATATTAAATAGTGTAAATGCGTATAAAAATATATATAAAAAGTACATATAAAATAATGTAAATTCGTATCAATATAAATCAACAAAATACCAATAAAATAATATATATTTGAATGAAAATAGATTTACAAAATACACATAACATAACTAAAATTTGTATTGAAATATATACAAAAATACATAAAAATAATTTGAGTTTGTATGAAAATAGATATTCAAAATACACATAAAACTAGGTAAATTTCTTTTAAAATATATATACAAAATAACCATAAAATATTGTAAATTTGTGTCAAAATATATAAACAAATACACATAAAATAACGTAAATTTGTATGAAAAATATTTACAAAATACATATAGAATAATGTCAAATCGTATCAAAATGAATAAGCAGAATATCAATAAAATGACGTAAATTTGTATGAAAATAAAGATGCAAAATACCCATAAAATAAAGCATATTTTTATAAAAATACTTATGCAAAAATACACATAGAATAATTAAATTTGTATTAAAATTAATATACAAAATGCATATACAATAAGGTAAATTTGTATTGAAAAAATATGCAAAATACACAAAGTGCAAAGTTGTTTAAAAATCTATATACGAATACACATAATATAACGTAGATTTCTATAGAAATATATATACAAAATACACATGAAATGATGTAAATACGTATAAAAATATATATACAAAATACACATTAAATAATTTAAATTCTCGTCAAAATAAATAAACAAAATATCAATAAAAGAATGTGTATTTGTATGAAAATAGATATACAAAATACACATGAAATGATGTAAATACGTATAAAAATATATATACAAAATACACATTAAATAATTTAAATTCTCGTCAAAATAAATAAACAAAATATCAATAAAGGAATGTGTATTTGTATGAAAATAGATATACAAAATACTCATAAAATAACCTAAGTTTGTATAAAACTATATACAAAATACACAAAATAATTTAAATTTGTATGAAAATAAATATACAAAATACACATAAAATTAGGTAAATTTGTATTGAAATACATATACAAAATACACATAAAATAATGGAAGTTTGAATGAAAATATATAAACATATACACTTAAAATAACGTAAATTTGTATCAAATATATATACAAAATACTAATTAAATAATGTAAGTATGTATAAAAAAAATATATACAAAACACAAATAGAATAATGTAAAATCGTATCAAAATAAATACACAGAATATTAATAAAATAATGTAAATTTGTTTGAAAATAAAGATGCAAAATAGCCATAAAATAACGCATTTTTTATAAAAATATATATACCAAAATACACATAAAATATTAAAATTTATATTAAAATAAATATAAAAATGCACATACTGTAAGGTAAATTTCTATTGAAATAGATATGCAAAATACATATAAAACAATGTAAATTTGTTTCAAAATATATCTACGAATACACATAAAATAACGTTGATTTCTATAAAAATATATACAAAATACACATAAAATAAAGTAAATACGTATAAAAAAATGAATATAAAATACACATAAAAATCGTATCAAAATAAATAAACAAAATACCAGTAAAAGAAAGTGTTTTGTATAAATATAAATATACAAAATACATAAAATATCGTAAATTTGTATAAAACTATATACAAAAATACAGAGAAGTTATTAAATTTGTATGAAAATATATATACAAAATACAGCTAAAATAAGCTAAATTTGAATTGAAATGTACATACAAAATACATAAAATAATGTAAATCTGTATCAAAATATTTATACAAATACATATAATAACGTAGATTTGTTTAAATATATATAAACAAAATACACATTAAGTAATGTAAATACGTATAAAAAATATGTACAAAATACACATATAATCATGTAATTCGTATCAAAATAAATAAACAAAATAGCAATAAAATAATATAAATTTGTATGAGAAAAAATATACAAATAACGCAAATTTCTATAAAAATATATGTACAAAAATGCACATAAAATACAGTAAATTAGCATAAAAATATATATACAAAACACACACTAAATAATGTAAATGCGTACATAAAATAACCTAAATTTGTATAAAACTATATACAAAAATACACAAAAATAATTTAAATTTGTTTGAAAAGAAATATACAAAATACACATAAAATTAGGTAAATTTGTATGGAAATACATATACAAAATACACATCAAATAATGTAAATTTGAATGAAAATATATAAACAAATACACTTAAAATAACGTAAATTTGTATAAAATATATATGCAAGATACACATTAAATAATGTAAATGTGTATAAAAAAATATATACAAAAAAACAAATAGAATAATGTAAAATCGTATCAAAATAAATACACAGAATATCAATAAAATAATGTAAATTTGTATGAAAATAAAGATGCAAAATTCCCAAAAATTATCGCATTTTTTATAAAAATATATATACCAAAATACACATAAAATATTTAAATTTGTATTGAAATAAATATACAAAATGCATATAGAGTAAGGTAAATTTGTATTGAAAGAGATATTCAAAAATACATATAAAACAATGTAAATTTGGTTCAAAATATATATACGAATACACATAAAATAAAGTAGATTTCTATAGAAATATATATACAAAATACATATGAAATTATGTAAATACGTATAATAATATATATACAAAATACATATCAAATAATGTAAATTCGTGTCAAAATAAATAAACAAAATATCATGAAAAGAATGTGTATTTGTATGAAAATAGATAATAGATAATAAATTTGTATAAAATATATATGCAAGATACACATTAAATAATGTAAATATGTATAAAAAAGTATATACAAAAAACAAATAGAATAATGTAAAATCGTATCAAAATAAATACACCGAATATTAATAAAATAATGTAAATTTGTATGAAAATAAAGATGCAAAATTCCCATCAAATAGCGCATTTTTTATAAAAATATATATACCAAAATACACATAATATATTTAAATTTGTATTGAAATAAATATACAAAATGCACATACAATAAGGTAAATTTGTATTGAAAGAGATATGCAAAAATACATATAAAACAATGTAAATTTGTTTCAAAATATATATACGAATACAAATAAAAAACCTAGATTTCTACAAAAAATATATATATACAAAATACACATAAAATTAAGTAAATACGTATAAAAAAACGTATACAAAATACACATAAAATAATGTAAATTCGAATTAAAATAAATAAACAAAATACCAATAAAAGAATGTGTATTTGGATAAATATAAATATACTAAATACACATACAAAATAAACATAAAATCAGGTAGATTTGTAAAAAAATATATGTACAAAATACACATAAAATAATGTAAATTTATATCAAAATATATATACAAATACACATAAAATACCATGAATTTGTATAAAAATATATATTCAAAATAAATATTAAATAATGTAAAAGCGTATAAAAATATATATACAAAGTACATATAAAATAATGTAAATTCGTATCAATATAAATCAACAAAACACCAATAAAATAATATATATTTGAATGAAAATAAATTTACAAAATATACATAACATAACTAAAATTTGTATTGAAATAGATATTCAAAAAACATATAAATAATTTGAGTTTGTATGAAAATAGATATACAAAATACACATAAAACTAGGTAAATTTCTTTTGAAATGTATATACAAAATACCTATAAAATATTGTAAATTTGTGTCAAAATATATAAGCAAATACACATAAAATAACGTAAATTTGTATGAAAAATATATACAAAATACACATAGAATAATGTCAATTCGTAGCAAAATGAATGAGCAGAATATCAATAAAATAATGTAAATTTGTATGAAAATAAAGATGCAAAATACCCAAAAAAATCAAGCATATGTTTATAAAAATACAGATACAAAAATACACATCGAATAATTAAATTTGTATTAAAATTAATATACAAAATGCGTATATAATAAGGTAAATTTGTATTGAAAAAATTTGCAGCATACACGTTTACTCATACAAATTTATATTATTTTATTGGTATTTTGTTTATTTATTTTGATACGAATTACATGATTATATGTGTATTTTCTACATATTTTTTATACGTATTTACATTATTTAATGTGTATTTTGTTTATATATTTTCATACAAATTTACGTTATTATATGTGTATTTGTTTAAATATTTTGATACAAATTTACTTTATTTCATGTATTTTGTATATATATTTCAATTCATATTTAGCTTATTTTGTGTATTTTGTATATATTTTCATACAAATTTAATTACTTCTGTGTATTTTTGTATATAGTTTTATATAAATTTACGTTATTTTATGTGTATTTTGTATATTTATATTTATACAAATACACATTCTTTTATTGGTATTTTGTTTCTTTATTTTGATACGAATTTACATTATTTTATGTATTTTGTATACATTTTTACGTATTTACTTCATTTTATGTGTATTTTGTATATATTTTTTTATTGAAATCTACGTTATTTAAGTGTATTCGTATACATATTTTGAAACAAATTTACATTGCTTTATATGTATTTTGCATATCTATTTCAATACAAATTTACCTTATTGTACATATAAAACAATGTAAATTTGTTTCAAAATATATGTACGAATACACATAAAATAAAGTAGATTTCTATAAAAATATATATACAAAATACAAATAAAATTAAGTAAATACTTTTTAAAAAATTTAAACAAAAAACACATAAAATAATGTAAATTCGAAACAAAATAAATAAACAAAATACCAATAAAAGAATGTGTATTTGTATAAATATAAATGTACAAAATACACATACAAAATAAACATAAAATAAGGTAAATTTGTAATGAAATATATGTACAAAATACACATAAAATAATGTAAATTTATATGAAAATATATATACAAATACACATAAAATACCATGAATTTGAATAAAATTATATACTCAAAATAAATATTAAATAATGTAAATGCGTATAAAAATATATATACAAAGTACATATAAAATAATGTAAATTCGTATCAATATAAATCAACAAAATACCAATAAAATAATATATGTTTGAATGAAAATAGATTTACAAAATACACATAACCTAACTAAAATTTGTATTGAAATATATACAAAAATACATACAAATAATTTGAGTTTGAATGAAAATAGATATTCAAAATACACCTAAAACTAGGTAAATTTCTTTTGAAATATATATACAAAATACCCATAAAGTATTGTCATAATTTCATATGTATTTTGTATATATATTTCTATAGAAATCTACTTTATTTTATGTGTATTCGTATGAATATTTATTTTGATACAAATTCAAATATTTTATGTGTATTTTGGTATCAATAATTTTATAAAAAATGCGTTATTTTATAGGTATTTTGCATCTTAATTTTCTTACAAATTTTCATTATTTTATTAATATTCTGTGTATATATTTTGATACGATTTTACATTATTCTATTTGTGTTTTGTATCTATTTTTTTATACATATTTACATTATTTAATGTGTATTTATATATATATTTCATACAAATTTACGTTATTATATGTAAATTTGTTTATATATTTTCTTTCAAATTTACATTATTTTATGTATTTTGCATATATATTTCAATAGAAATTAAGCTTAATTTATGTGTATTTTTTATATCTCTTTTCATACAAATTTAAATTATTTTTGTGTATTTTTGTATATAGGTTTATACAAATTTAGGTTATTTTATGTACGCATTTACATTATTTAATATGTGTTTTGTGTATATATTTTTATCCAAAGTTAATTTATTTTACGTTCATTTTTGGACATATATTTTTATAGAAATTAGCGTTGTTTTATATGTATTTGAATATGTTTACTCATACAAATTTACATTATTATATTGCTATTTTGTTTATTTAGTTTTATACGAATTACATGATTATATGTGTATTTTGTACATATCTTTTATACGTATTTACATTACTTAATGTGTATTTTGTTTATATATTTTTAAACAAATTTACGTTATTATATGTATTTTTATAAATATTTTGATACAAATTTACATTACTTTATGTATTTTGTATATACATTTCAATTCAAATTTAGCTTATTTTATCTGTATTTTGTATATCTATTTTCATACGAATTTAATTACTTCTGTGTATTTTTGTATATAGTTTTATACAAATTTACGTTATTTTATGTGTATTTTGTATATTTATATTTATACAAATACACATTCTTTTATTGGTATTTTGTTTATTTATTTTGATACGAATTTACATTATTTTATGTGTATTTTGTATACATTTTTTTATACGTATTTACTTCATTTTATGTGTATTTTGTATATATATTTTTATAGAAATCTACGTTATTTTATGTGTATTCGTATATATATTTTGAAACAAATTTACATTGTTTTATATGTATTTTGCATATCTATTTCAATACAAATTTACCTTATTGTATGAGTTTTTGTATATTTATTTTAATACAAATAAAATGCGTTATTTTATGGGTATTTTGCTTCTTTATTTTCATACAAATTTACATTATTTTATTAATATTCTGTGTATTTATTTTGATACGATTTTACATTATTCTATTTGTGTTTTGTACATATTTTTTTATACAAATTTACGTTATTTTAAGTGTATTTGTTTATGTATTTTCATTCATTTTTACATAATTTTATGTGTATTTTGTGTATGTATTTCAATACAAATTTATAAATATATGAACAAATACACTTAAAATAACGTAAATTTGTATAAAATATATATAAAAAAATACACATTAAATAATGTAAATATGTATAAAAAAATATATACAAAACACAAATAGAATAATATAAAATCGTATCAAAATAAATACACAGAATATTAATAAAATAATGTAAATTTGTATGAAAATTAAGATGCAAAATACCCATAAAATAACGCATTTTTTATAAAAATATTTATACCAAGACACACATAAAATATTTGAATTTGTATTAAAATAAATATACAAAATGCACATACAATAAGGTAAATTTGTATTGAAATAGATATGCAAAATACATATAAAACCATGTAAATTTTTTTCAAAATATATATACGAATACACATAAAATAATGTAGATTTCTATGAAAATAAATATACAAAATACACATAAAATGAAGTAAATACGTATAAAAAGGTATACAAAATACATATAAAATAATGTAAACTCGTATCAAAATAAATAAACAAAATACTAATAAAAGAATGTGTATTGTAAAATATAAAAATATACAAAATACAAATAAAATAACGTAAATTTATATAAAACTATATGCAAAAATACACAAAAGTAATTAAATTTGTGTGAAAATAGATATACAAAATACATGTGTTTATTTTTTTATATATTTTCAAACAAATTTTCGTTATTTTATGTGTATTTTGTATATTTATTTATTCTACAAATATACTTTCTTTTATCTGAATTTTGTTTATTGAATTTGAAACGAATTTACCTTATTTTGTATATCTATTTTCATACAAATTAAAATACTTCTGTGTATTTTTGTATATAGTTTTATATAAATTTACGTTATTTTATGTGTATTTTGTATATTTATATTTATACAAATACACATTCTTTTATTAGTATTTTGTATATTTATTTTGATACAAATTTACATTAATTTATGTGTATTTTGTTTACATTTTTTTATACGTATTTACTTCATTTTACGTGTATTTTGTATATATATTTTTATAGAAATCTACGTTATTTTATGTGTATTCGTATACATATTTTGAAACAAATTTACATTGTTTTATATGTATTTTGCATATCTATTTCAATACAAATTTACCTTATTGTATGTGTTTTTTATATATTTATTTTAATTCAAAAAAAAAATTTTATGTGTATTTTGGTATATATATTTTTATAAATAAAAAAAAATGCGTTATTTTATGGGTATTTTCCCTCTTTATTTTCATACAAATATACATTATTTTATTAATATTCTGTGTATTTATTTTGATACGATTTTACAGTATTCTATTTGTGTTTTGTATATATTTTTTTATTCAAATTTACGTTATTTTAGGTGTATTTGTCTATGTCTTTTCATTCAAATTTACATTATTTTATGTGTATTTTGTATATGTATTTCAATACAAATCTACCTAATTTTATGTGTATTTTGTATATTTATTTTCATACAAATTTAAAATATTTTTTGTGTATTTTAGAATATACTTTGATACAAATTTAGGTTATTTTATGTGTATTTTGTATATCTATTTTCATACAAATACACATTCTTTTATTGATATTTTGTTTATTTATTTTGACGCGAATTTACAGTATTTAATGTGTATTTTGTATATATTTTTATACGTATTTACATCATTTCATGTGCATTTTGTATATATATTCCTATAGAAATCAACGTTATTTTATGTGTATTCGTATATATATTTTGAAACAAATTTACACTGTTTTATGTGTATTTTGCTTTTTTTTTTCAATACAAACTTACCTTATTGTATGTGCATTTTGTATATTAATTTTAACACATTTAATTATTCTATGTGTATTTTTGTATATGTATTTAAAATAAATATATGCTTTATTTTATAGGTATTTTGCATCTTTATTTTCATACAAATTTAAATTATTTTATTGATATTCTGTGTACTTATTTTGATACGATTTTACATTATTCTATGTATAACAAAAATAAATAAAGAATACACAAAAATAGATATGCAAAATACATATAAACAATGTAAATTTGTTTCAAAATATATACGAATACACATGAAATAAGGTAGATTTCTATAAAATATATATACAAAATACACATAAATTAAGTAAAACGTATAAAAATGTATACAAAATACACATAAAATAATGTAAATTAGTATCAAAATAAATAAACAAAATAATAAAAAGAATGTGTATTTGTATATATATATATATATATATATATATATATATATATATATATATATATATATATATATATATATATATATATATATATACATATATATATATATATATATATATATATATATATATATATATATATATATATATATATATATATATATATATATATATATATATATATATACACATGAAATGGTGTAAATTGTATAGAAATATATACAAAATACACATTAAATAATGTAAATTCGCGTCAAAATAAATAAACAAAATATAAATAAAAGAATGTGTATTTGTATGAAAATAGATATACAAAATACACATAAAATAACCTAAATTTGTATCAAACTATATACAAAAATACACAAAAATATTTTAAATTTGTATGGAAATAAATATACAAAATACACATAAAATTAGGTAAATTTGTATTGAAATACATACACAAAATACACATAAAATAATGTAAATTTGAATGAAAATACATAAACAAATACACTTAAAATAACGTAAATTTGTATAAAAAAAATATGTACAAAACACAAATAGAATAATGTAAAATCGTATCAAAATAAATACAAAGAATATTAATAAAATAATGTAAATTTGTATGAAAATAAAGAAGCAAAATACCCATAAAATAACGCATTTTTTTTATTTATAAAAATATATATACCAATATACACATCAAAAAATTAAATTTGTGTTAAAATAAATATACAAAAAACACATACAATAAGGTAAATTTGTATTGAAATAGATATGCAAAATACATATAAAACAATGTAAATTTCTTTCAAAATATATATACGAATACACATAAAATAACGTAGATTTCTATAAAAATATATATACAAAATACACATAAAATGAAGTAAATACGTATAAAAAAATGTATACAAAATACACATAAAATAATGTAAATTCGTATCAAATAAATATACAAAATACCAATAAAAGAATGTGCATTTGTATAAATATAAATATGCAAAATATGTGTATTTTGTATATATATTTTCATCCAAAATTACATTATTATATTGGTATTTTCTTAATTTAATTCGATACGAATTTAGATTATTTCATAGGTATTTTGTATACATATTTTTATACTCATTTACATTATCTAATGTGTGTTTTGTATATATATATATTTATGCAAATTTATTTTATGTTCATTTTTGTACATATATTTTGCGTTATTTTATGTATATAGTTTTATATAAATTTACGTTATTTTATGTGCATTTTGTATATTTATATTTATACAAATACACATTCTTTTATTGCTATATTGTTTATTTATATTTATACGAATTTACATTATTTTATGTGTATTTTGTATACATTTTTTTTATTCGTATTTACTTAATATTATGTGTATTTTGTATATGTATTTTTTATAGAAATCTACGTTATTTTTTTGTGTATTCGTATATATTTTGAAACAAATTTACATTATTTTAAATGTATTTTGCATATCTATTTCAATACAAATTTACCTTATTGTATGTGCATTTTGTATATTTATTTTAATACAAATTCAAATATTTTATGTGTATTTTGGTATCAATAATTTTATAAAAAATGCGTTAATTTATAGGTAATTTGCATGTTAATTTTCATACAAATTTACATTATTTTATTAATATTCTGTGTATATATTTTGATACGATTTTACATTATTCTATTTGTGTTTTGTATATATTTTTTTATACATATTTACATTATTTAAGGTGTATTTTGAATATATATTTCATACAAATTTACGTTATTATATGTGTATTTGTTTATATATTTTCTTTCAAATTTACATTATTTTATGTGTATTTTGTATATGTATTTCAATACAAATTAACATAATTTTATGTGTATTTTGTATATTTCTTTTCATACAAATTTAAAATATTTTTCTGTATTTTTGTATATAGTTTTATACAAATTTAGGTTATTTTATGTATGCATTTACATTATTTAATGTGTGTTTTGTATATATATTTTCATCCAAAGTTACTTTATTTTACGTTCATTTTTGGACATATATTTTTATAGAAATTAGCGTTATTTTATATGTATTTGTACATGTTTTCTCATACAAATTTACATTATTTTATTGATATTTTGTTTATTTAGTTTGATACGAATTACATGATTATATGTGTATTTTGTATATTTTTTTATACGTATTTACATTACTTAATCTGTATTTTGTTTATATATTTTTAAACAAATTAACGTTATTATATGTATTTTTATAAATATTTTTATACAAATTTACATTATTTTATGTATTTTGTATATACATTTCAATTCAAATTTAGCTTATTTTATCGGTATTTTGTATATCTATTTTCATACGAATTTAATTACTACTGTGTATTTTTGTATATAGTTTTATACAAATTTACGTTATTTTGTGTGTATTTTGTATATTTATATTTATACAAATTTACAATATTTTGTGTATTTTGTATATAGTTTTATACAAATTTATGTTATCTTATGTGTATTTTGTATATTTATTTTCATACAAATACATTCTTTTATTGTATTTTGTTTATTTATTTTGACGATTTACATTATTTAATGTGTATTTTGTATATATATTTTATACGTATTTACATCCTTTCATGTGTATTTTGTATATTTATAAAAATGCGTTATTTTATGGGTATTTTGCATCTCTATTTTCATACAAATTTACATTATTTTATTTACATTCTGTGTATTTATTTTAATACGATTTTACATTATTCTTGTGTTTTGTATATATATTTTTATACATATTTACATTATTTAATGTATTTTTTATATATATTTTATACAAATTTATGTTAATTTAAGTGTATTTGTTTATATATTTTCATTCAAATTTACATTATTTTATGTGTATTTTGTATATGTATTTCTTTACAAATTTACCTAATTTTATGTGTATTTTGTAGATTTATTTTCATAGAAATTTAACTTATGTTTGTGTATTTTATAAATAGTTTTATACAAATTTACGTTATTTTATGTGTATTTTGTATATGTATTTTCATACAAATACACATTCTTTTATTGATATTTTAATCATTTATTTTGACAAGAATTTACATTATTTAATGTGTATTTTGTATATATATTTTATACGTATTTACAACATTTCATGTGAATTTTGTATATATATTTCTATAGAAATCTACGTTATTTTATGTGTATTCGTATATATATTTTGAAACAAATCTACATTATTTTATGTGTATTTTGTATATATATTTCATTATAAATTTGCCTTTTTTTTAAGGTTATTTTTATATCTATTTTCATTCAAATTCAAATCATTTTATGTATATATTTATTTGTATTTACGTTATTTTATGTGTATTTTATATATATTTTCATTCAATATTACATTATTTTATCGGTATTTTTTCATTTATTTCGATGCAATTTAGATTATTTCATGTGTATTTTCTATAAATATATATATATAGTAAATTTCTATAAAAATATATATTCAAAATACATATAAAATTATGTAAATAAGTATAAAAATATATATATATCAAATAATTCATTTTATGTGTATTTTGTATATATTTTTATAGAAATCAACGTTATTTTATGTGTATTCGTATATATATTTTGAAACAAATTTACATTATTTTATATGTATTTTGCATATCTATTTCAATACAAATTTACCTTCCAGTATGTTCATTTTTTATATTTATCTTAATACAAATTCTAATATTTTATGTGTATTTTGGTATATATATATTTATAAAAAATGCGTTATTTTATGGCTATTTTGCATGTTTATTTTCATACAAATTTACATTATTTTATTAATATTCTGTGTATTTATTTTGATACGATTTTACATTATTCTATTTGTGTTTTTTATTTTTTTTTATACATATTTACATTATTTAATTAGTATTTTGTATATATATTTGATACAAATTTACGTTATTTTAAGTGTATATGTTTAAATATTTTCATTCAAACTTCCATTATTTTATGTGTATTTTGTATATGTATTTCAATACAAATTTACCTAATTTTATGTGTATTTTGTATATTTATTTTCATACAAATTTAAATTATTTTTGTGTATTTTTTATATAGTTTTATACAAACTTAGGTTATTTTATGAGTATTTTGTATATCTATTTTCATACAAATACACATTCTTTTATTGATATTTTGTTTATTTATTTTGACGAGAATTTAAATTATTTAATGTGTATTTTGTATATATATTTTTTTACGTATTTTCATCATTTCATATGTATTTTGTATATATATTTCTATAGAAATCTACGTTATATTATGTGTATTCGTATATAGATTTTTAAACAAATTTACACTTTTATGTGTATTTTGCATATTTTTTCAATACAAATTTACCTTATTGTATATGCATTTTGTATATTAATTTTAATACAAATTTAATTATTCTATGTGTATTTTTGTATATGTATTTTTATAAAAAATATGCTTTATTTTATGGGTATTTTGCATCTTTATTTTCATACAAATTTACGTTATTTTATTGATATTCTGCTCATTCATTTTGATACGATCTGACATTATTCTATGTGTATTTTGTAAATTATTTTTATACAAATTTACGTTATTTTATGTGTATTTGTTTATATATTTTGACACAAATTTACAATATTTTATGGGTATTTTGTATATATATTTCAAAAGAAATTTACCTATTTTTATGTGTATTTTGAATATCTATTTTCACACAAACTCAAATTATTTTTATGTATTTTTGTATATATTTCAATACAAATTTTAGTTATGTTATGTGTATTTTGTAAATCTATTTTCATTCAAATATATATTATTTTATTGGTATTTTGTTGATTTATATTGATACGAATTTACATTATTTTATATGTACTTTTTATATATTTTTATACGCATTTACATTATTTAATATTTATTTTGAATATATAATTTTATACAAATTCATTGTATTTTATGTGTATTTGTATATATATTTTCATATAAATTTACATTATTTTATGTGTATTTTGTACATATATTTCATTACAAATTTACCTTATTTTATGTTTATTTTTATGTGTATTTTGTATATTTATATTTATCCAAATACAGATTCTTTTATTGGTATTTTGTTTATTTATTTTAAATCGAATTACATGATTATATGTATTTTGTACACATTTTTTATACGTTTTTACACATTTTTGCATCTTAATTTTCATTTTATATGTACTTTGTATATATATTTTTATACGCTCTTACATTATTTAATATTTATTTTGAATATAATTTTTTATACAAATTCATGGTATTTTATGTGTATTTGTATATATATTTTCATATACATTTCATTACATTATTGTATGTGTATTTTGTACATATATTTTATTACAAATCTACCTTATTTTATGTTTATTTTATATGTGTATTTTGTATATTTATATTTATCCAAATACACTTTCTTTTATTGGTATTTTGTTTATTTAATGAGTATTTTTTATATATATTTTATACAAATTTATGTTAATTTAAGTGTATTTGTTTATATTTTCATTCAAATTTACATTATTTTATGTGTATTTTGTATATGTATTTCTTTACAAATTTACCTAATTTTATGTGTATTTTGTATATTATTTTCATACAAATTTAACTTATTTTGTGTATTTTATATATAGTTTTAAACAAATTTACGTTATTTTATGTGTATTTTGTATATGTATTTTCATATACACATTCTTTTATTGATATTTTAATTATTTATTTTGACACGAATTTACATTATTTAATGTGTATTTAGTATATATATTTTATACGTATTTACAACATTTCATGTATATTTTGTATATATATTTCTATAGAAATCTACGTTATATTATGTGTATTCGTATATATATTTGAAACAAATCTACATTATTTTATGTGTATTTTGTATATATATATCATTATAAATTTGCCTTTATTTTAAGTTTATTTTATATCTATTTTCATTCAAATTCAAATCATTTAATGTGTATATATTTATTTGTATTTACCTTATTTTATGTGTATTTTCTAGATATTTTCATTCAAAATTACATTATTTTATCGGTATTGTGTTCATTTATTTCGATACGAATTTAGATTATTTCATGTGTATTTTCTATACATATATATATAGAGAAGATTTCTATGAAAATATATATTCAAAATACATATAAAATTATGTAAATAAGTATAAAAATATATATATCAAATACACCTAAAAAAAATGAAAATTCGTATCAAAATAAATAAATAAATTTCCGATAAAAGAACGTATATTTGTAGGAAAATAAATATACAAAAAACACAAAATTACGAAAATTTGAATAAAAATATATACAAAAATACACAAAATTAATTTCAATTTGTATGAAAATAGATATACAAAATGCACATATAATTAGTTAAATTTGTATTTAAATACATGTACAAAACTCACATAAAATAATGTAAATTTGTATGAAATGAAAACAAATTCACATAAAATAACGTACATTGGTATAAAATAGATATACAAAATATACATAGAATAATGTAAAATCGTATCAAAATAAATACAGAGAATATCAATAAAATAATGTAATTTTGTATGAAAATAAAGATGCAAAATACCCATAAAATAAAGCATATTTTATAAAATACATATACAAAAATACACATAGAATAGCTAAATTTGTAATAAATTAATATACAAAATGCACGTACAATAAGGTAAATTTGTATTGAAAAAATATGCAAAATGCACATAAAACAATGTATATTTGTTTCAAAATATATATACGAATACACATAAAATAACGTATATTTCTATAAAAATATATACAAAATACACATGAAATGACGTAAATACGTATAAAAATATATATACAATACACATTAAATAATGTAAATTCGCATCAAAATAAATAAACAAAATATCAATAAAAGAATGTGTATTTGTATGAAAATAGATATACAAAATACACATAAAATATTGTAAATTTGAATAAAACTCTATACAAAAATACACAAAAAATAATTTAAATTTGTATAAAATATATATACAAAATACACATGAAATTAGGTAAATTTCTATTGAAATACATATACAAAATACACATAAAATTATGTAAATTTGAATAAAAATATATAAACAAATACACTTAAAATAACGAAAATTTGTATGAAATATATATAGAAAATACACATTAAATAATGTAAATTTGTATAAAAAATATATACAAAACACAAAATAGAATAAAGTAAAATAGTATCAAAATAAATACACAGAATATTAATAAAATAATGTAAATTTGTATGAAAATAAAGATGCAAAATACCCATAAAACAACGCATTTTTTATGAAAATATATATACCAAAATGCACATAAAATATTTAAATTTGTATTACAATAAATATACAAAATGCACATACAATAAGGTAAATTTGTATTGAAATAGATATGCAAAATACATATAAAACAATGTAAATTTGATTCAAAATATACAAACGAATACTCATAAAATAACGTAGATTTCTATAAAATATATATACAAAATACACATCAAATGAAGTAAATACGTATAAGAAAATATATACAAAATACACATAAAATAATGTAAATTCGTATCAAAATAAATAAACTAAATGCCAATAAAAGAATGTTTACTTGTATAAATATAAATATACAAAATACACATAAATTAACGTAAAATTGTATAAAACTATATACAAAAATAAACAAAAATAATTAAATTTGTATGAAAATAGATATACAAAAGACACATAAAATAAGCTAAATTTGAATTGAAATAAATATAGAAAATACATAAAATAATGTAAATTTGTATCAAAATATATATTCAAATACACATATAATAACGTAAATTTGTATAAAAATATATAAACAAAATACACATTAAATAATGTAAATACGTATAATGTACTTATACATTAAATAAACAAAATACCAATAAAAGAATGTGTATTTGGATAAATATAAATATACAAAATACACATAAAATAAACATAAAATAAGGTAGATTTGTAATAAAATATATGTACAAAATACACATACAATAATGTAAATTTATATGAAAATATATATACAAATACACATAAAATACCATGAATTTGTATAAAAAATTATATTCAAAATAAATATTAAATAATGTAAGAGCGTATAAAAATATATATACAAAGTATATTAAAGATGCAAATTACCCATAAAATATCTTATATTTAAAAAAAGATATATACAAAAATACACATAAAATAATTAAATTTGTATTAAAATAAATATACAAAATACACATACAATAAGGTAGATTTTTATTGAAATAGATATGCAAAAAACACATAAAATAATGAATTTTTTTATCAAAATATATACGAATACACATAATAAAATTACGTAAATTTTTATGAAAATATATATACAAAATACACATAAAATAATGTAAATACATAGAAAAATATATATACAAAATACACATAAAATAATATAAATACGTATCAAAATAAATAAAGAAAATTTCCTCTAAAAGAATCTATATGTGTAGGAAAATATATATTCAAAATACAAATAAAATAAAAAAATTTGTATAAAATATTACAAAATACAAAAATAATTTAAATTTGTTTGAAAATAGATATGCAAAATGCAAATGAAATTAGGCAAATTTTTATTGAAATACATATACAAAATACACATAAAATAATGTAAATTTGTATGAAAATATATAAACAAATACACATAAGATAACGTAAATTTACATAAAATATATGTACAAAATATACATTAAATAATGTAAATATGTCTAAAAATATATATACAAAATACACAGAATAACGTAAAATCGTATCAAAATAAATAAACAGACAATCAATAAAATAATGTAAATTTGTATGAAAATAAAGATGCAAAATACCCATATAATAACGCATATTTGTTTAAAAATATATATACAAAAATACACATAAAATGATTAAATTTGCATCAAAATAAATATACAAAAGGCACATACAATAAAGAAATTTGTATTGAAATAGATATGCGAAATACACATAAATAATGTAAATTTGTATCAAAATATATATACGAATACACATAAAATAGAGTAAATTTCTATGAAAATATATATTCAAAATACATATAAAATTATGTAAATAAGTATGAAAATATATATATCAAATACACCTAAAATAATGAAAACTCGTATCAAAATAAATAAACAAAATTCCGATAAAAGAACGTATATTTGTAGGAAAATAAATATACAAAATTCACATAAAATTACGAAAATTTGAATAAAAATATATACTAAAATACACAAAATTAATTTCAATTTGTATGAAAATAGATACATAATACACATATAATTAGTTAAATTTGTATTTAAATACATGTACAAAATACACATAAAATAATGTAAATTTGTATGAAATGAAAACAAATTCACATAAAAGAACGTTCATTTGTATGAAATATATATACATAATATACATAGAATAATGTAAAATCGTATCAAAATAAATACACAGAATATCAATAAAATAATGTAAATTTGTATGAAAATAGAGATGCAAAATACCCATAAAATAAAGCATTTTTTTATGAAAATACATACAAAAAAATACACATAGAATAATTAAATTTGTATTAAAATTAATATACAAAATGCACATACAATAAGGTAAATTTTTATTGAAAAAATATGCAAAATGCACATAAAACAATGTATATTTGTTTAAAAATATATATACGAATACACATAAAATAACATATATTTCTATAGAAATATATATACAGAATACACATGAAATGACGTAAATACGTATAAAAATATATATACACAATACACATTAAATAATGTGAATTCGCGTCAAAATAAATAAACAAAATATCAAAAAAAAATGTGTATTTGTATGAAAATAGATATACAAAATACACATAAAATATTTTAAATTTATATAAAACTCTTTTTATAGAAATATATACACCAAAATAATAAAATTTTAAAATTTGTATTACAATAAATATACAAAATGCACATACAATAAGGTAGATTTATATTAAAATAGATATGCTAAATACATATAAAACAATGTAAATTTGCTTCAAAATATATATACCAATACACATAAAATAACGTAGATTACAATAAAAATATATATATACAAAATACACATTAAATGAAGTAAATACGTATAAGAAAATGTATACAAAGTACACATAAAATAATTAAATTTGAATTAAAATAAATAAACAAAATACACATACAATAAGGCAAATCTATATTGAAATAGATATGCAAAATAAACATAAAATAATGTAAATTTGTATCAAATCATATACGAATACACACAATAAAATAACGTAAATTTTTATGAAAATGTATATAATAAATACACATAAAATAATGTAAATACATAGAAAAATATATATACAAAAAACACATAAAATTATGTAAATTCTTATGAAAATAAATGAACAAAATTTCACTAAAAGAATGAATATTTGTAGGAAAATATAAATACAAAATACAAATAAAAGTAACTTAAATTTGTATAAAAATATATAAAAAATACATAAAAATAATTTAAATTTGTTTGAAAATAGATATGCAAAATACACATAAAATTAGGCAAATCTGTATTGAAATACATAAACAAATACACATAAAATAGCGTAAATTTATATAAAATATATATACAAAATATACATTAAATAATGTAAATGTGTATAAAAATATATATACAAAATACACATAGAATAATGTAAAATCGTATCAAAATAAATAAACAGAATATCAATAAAATAATGTAAATTTGTATGAAAATAAAGATGCAAAATATCCAAATAATGACGCATATTTTACAAAATACACATAAAACAATTAAATTTGTATTAAAATAAATATACAAAATACACATACAATATGGTAAATTTGTATTTATATAGATATGCAAAATAAACATAAATAATGTAAATTTGTATCAAAATATATATACGAATACCCATAAAATAGAATAAATTTCTATGAAAATATATATTCAAAACACAAATAAAATGATATAAATAAGTATAAAATATACATATCAAATACACCTAAAATAATGTAAATTCGTATAAAAATAAATAAACAAAATTACGATAAAAGATGCAAGATACACATTAAATAATGTAAATATTTATAAAAAAATATATACAAAAAAAATTGAATAATGTGAAATCGTATGAAAATAAATACACCGAATATTAATAAAATAATGTAAATTTGTATGAAAATAAAGATGCAAAATTCCCATCAAATAGCGCATTTCATATAAAAATATATATACCAAAATACACATTAAATATTTAAATTTGTATTGAAATAAATATACAAAATGCACATACAATAAGGTAAATTTGTATTTAAAGAGATATGCAAAAATACATATAAAACAATGTAAATTTGTTTCAAAATATATATACGAATACACATAAAATAACGTAGATTTCTATAAAAATATATATACAAAATACACATAAAATTAAGTAAATACGTATAAAAATAGATATACAAAATAGACATAGAATAATGTAAAATTGTTTAAAAAAAAACAGAATATAAATAAAATAATGTAAATTTGTAAGAAAATAAAAATACAAAATACCCATAAAATAAAGCATATTTTTATAAAAATACATATACAAAAATACACATAGCATAATTAAATTTGTATTAAAATTAATATACAAAATGCATATACAATAAGGTAAATTTGTATTGAAAAAATATGCAAATTACACATAAAACAGAGTAAATTTATTTCAAAATCTATATACGAATACTCATAAATCAACGTAGATTTCTATAGAAATATATATACAAAATAGACATCAAATGATGTAAACACGTATATATATATATATATATATATATATATATATATATATATATATATATATATATATATATATATATATAATATATATATATATATATATATATATATATATATATATATATATATATATATATATATATATATATATAAAATACACATTAAATAATGTAAACTCGCGTCAAAGTAAATAAACAAAATATTAATAAAAGAATGTGTATTTGTATGAAAATAGATATTCAATATACACATAAAATCACATAAATTTGTATAAAACTATATACAAAAATACACAAAAATAATTTTAATTTGTATGAAAATAAATATACAAAATACACATAGAATTAGGTAAATTTGTATTGAAATACATTTACAAAATACACATAAAATAATGTAAATTTGAATGAAAATATATAAACAAATACACTTAAAATACCGTAAATTTGTATAAAATATATGTAAAAAATACACATTAAATAATGTAAATATGTATAAAAGAATATATACAAAACACAAATAGAATAATATAAAATCGTATCAAAATAAATACACAGAATATTAATAAAATAATGTAAATTTGTATGAAAATTAAGATGCAAAATACCCATATAATAACGCATTTTTTCTAAAAATATTTATACGAAGACACACATAAAATATTTGAATTTGTATTAAAATAAATATACAAAATGCACATACAATAAGGTAAATTTGCATTGAAATAGATATGCAAAATACATATAAAACCATGTAAATTTAAAAAAAAATATATATACGAATACACATAAAATAACGTAGATTTCTATGAAAATAAATATACAAAATACACATAAAATGAAGTAAATACGTATAAAAAAAGGTATACAAAATACACATAAAATAATGTAAACTTGTGAAAATAAATAAACAAAATAATAATAAACGAAAGTGTTTTGTAAATAGATATATAAATTTAAAAAATACAAATAAAATAACGTAAATTTATATAAAACTATATGCAAAAATACACAAAAGTAATTAAATTTGTGTGAAAATAGATATACAAAATACAGGTGTATTTTGTATATTTATTTTCATACAAATTGAAATTATTTTGGTATAAGTTTTTATCTATTTTCATACAAATTTTCGTTATTTAATGTGTATTTTGTATATTTATTTTTTCTACAAATATACGTTCTTTCATCTGAATTTTGTTTATTGAATTTGTAACGAATTTACCTTATTTTGTTTATCTATTTTCATACAAATTAAAATACTTCTGTGTATATGTGTATATAGTTTTATATAAATTTACGTTATTTTATGTGTATTTTGTATATTTATATTTATAGAAATACACATTCTTTTATTGGTATTTTGTATATTTATTTTGATACGAATTTACATTATTTTATGTGTATTTGTATACATTTTTTTATACGTACTTACTTCATTTTATGTGTATTTTGTATACATATTTTTATAGAAATCTACGTTATTTTATGTGTATTCGTATATATATTTTGAAACAAATTTATATTCTTTTATATGTATTTTGCATATCTATTTCAATACAAATTTACCATATTGAATGTGTATTTTGTATATTTATTTTAATACAAATTAATTAATGTGTATTTTGGTATATATATTTTTATAAATAAAAAAATGCGTTATTTTATGGGAATTTTTATAAATATTTTGATACAAATCTACATTATTTTATGTATTTTGTATATACATTTCAATTCAAATTTAGCTTATTTTATCTGTATTTTGTATATCTACTTTCATACGAATTTAATTACTTCTGTGTATTTTTGTATATAGTTTTATACAAATTTACGTTATTTTATGTGTATTTTGTATATTTATATTTATACAAATACACTTTCTTTTATTGGTATTTTGTTTATTTATTTTGATACGAATTTACATTATTTTATGTGTATTTTGTATACATTTTCTTATACGTATTTACTTCATTTTATGTGTATTTTGTATATATATTTTTATACAAATCTACGTTATTTTATGTGTATTCGTATATATATTTTGAAACAAATTTACATTGTTTTATATGTATTTTGCATATCTATTTCAATACAGATTTACCTTATTGTATGTGTATTTTGTATATTTATTTTAATACAAATTAATTTTTTCATGTGTATTTTGGTATATATATTTTTATAAAAAATGCGTTATTTAATGGGTATTTTGCATCTTTATTTTCATACAAATTTACATTGTTTTATTAATATTCTGTGTATTTATTTTGATACGATTTTACATTATTCTATTTGTGTTTTGTATATATATTTTTTATACATATTTACATTATTTAATGTGTATTTTGTATATTTTAATTTTAATTTTAATTTTAAATTTACGTTATTTTATGCGCATCTGTTAAATTATTTTGATACAAATTTACATTATTTTATGTATTTTGTATATATATTTCAATACAAATTTAGTTTATTTTATGAATATTTTGTATATCTATTTTCATTTGTATCAAAATAAATAAACAAAATAGCAATAAAATAATGTAAATTTGTATGAGAAAACATATACAAATGCACATAAAATAAAGTAAATTTGCATATTTGTCTTGAAATAGATATGCAAAATACATATAAAACAATGTAAATTTGTTTCAAAATATATATACGAATACACATAAAATAACGTAGATTTCTATAAAAATATGTACAAAATACACATAAAATGAAGTAAATACGTATAAAAAAATGAATACAAAAAATACATAAAAATTGTATCAAAATAAATAAACAAACTACCAGTAAAAGAATGTGTATTTGTAAAAATATAAATATACAAAATACACATAAAATATCGTAAATTTGTATAAAACTGTATACAAAAATACACAGAAGTAATTAAATTTGTATGAAAATATATATAAAATATACAGCTAAATTAAGCTAAATTTGAATTGAAATGTACATACAAAATACATAATATAATGTAAATCTGTATCAAAATATTTATACAAATACATATAATAAAGTAGATTTGTTTAAAAATATATAAACAAAATAAACATTAAGTAATGTAAATACGTATAAAAAATATGTACAAAATACACATATAATCATGTAATTCGTATCAAAATAAATAAACAAAATAGCAATAAAATAATGTAAATTTTTATGAGAAAACATATACAAATAACGCAAATTTCTATAAAAATATATGTACAAAAATGCACATAAAATAAAGTAAATTTGCAAAAAATATATATACAAAAGACACACTAAATAATATAAATGCGTAAAAAAAATAACCTAAATTTGTATGAAACAATACACAGAAATACACAAAAATAATTTAAATTTGTTTGAAAAGAAATATACAAAATACACATAAAATTAGGTAAATTTGTATTGAAATACATATACAAAATACACATCAAATAATGTAAATTTGAATGAAAATATATAAACAAATACACTTAAAATAACGTAAATTTGTATAAAATATATATGCAAGATACACATTAAATAATGTAAATGTGTATAAAAAAATATATACAAAAAACAAATAGAATAATGTAAAATCGTATCAAAATAAATACACAGAATATCAATAAAATAATGTAAATTTGTATGAAAATAAAGATACAAAATTCCCAAAAATTATCGCATTTTTTATAAAAATATATTTACCAAAATACACATAAAATATTTAAATTTGTATTGAAATAAATATACAAAATGCATATTCAGTAAGGTAAATTTGTATTGAAAGAGATTTTCAAAAATACATATAAAACAAGGTAAATTTGTCTCAAAATATATATACGAATACACATAAAATAAAGTAGATTTCTATAGAAATATATATACAAAATACATATGAAATTATGTAAATACGTATAAAAATATATATATACAAAATACATATCAAATAATGTAAATTCGTGTCAAAATAAATAAACAAAATATAATGAAAAGAATGTGTATTTGTATGAAAATAGATAATAGATAATAAATTTGTATAAAATATATATGCAAGATACACATTAAATAATGTAAATATGTATAAAAAAGTATATACAAAAAAGAAATAGAATAATGTAACATCGTATCAAAATAAATACACCGAATATTAATAAAATAATGTAAATTTGTATGAAAATAAAGATGCAAAATTCCCATAAAATAGCGCATTTCTTATAAAAATATATATACCAAAATACACAAAAAATATTTAAATTTCCATTGAAATAAATATACAAAATGCACATACAATAAGGTAAATTTGTATTGAAAGAGATATGCAAAAATAAATATAAAACAATGTAAATTTGTTTCAAAATATATATACGAATACAAAAAAAAAACGTAGATTTCTATAAAAATATATATACAAAATACACATAAAATTAAGTAAATACGTATAAAAAAATGTATACAAAATACACATAAAATAATGTATTTTCGAATTAAAATAAATGTAAATTTGAATGAAAATATAAAAACAAATACACTTAAAATAACGTAAATTTGTATAAAATATATAAGCAAGATACACATTAAATAATGTAAATGTGTATAAAAAATTATATACAAAAAACAAATAGAATAATGTAAAATCGTATCAAAATAAATACACAGAATATCAATAAAATAATGTAAATTTGTATGAAAATAAAGATACAAAATTCCCAAAAATTATCGCATTTTTTATAAAAATATATATACCAAAATACACATAAAATATTTAAATTTGTATTGAAATAAATATACAAAATGCATATACAGTAAGGTAAATTTGTATTAAAAGAGATATTCAAAAATACATATAAAACAATGTAAATTTGTTTCAAAATATATATACGAATACACATAAAATAAAGTAGATTTCTATAGAAATATATATACAAAATACATATGAAATTATGTAAATACGTATAAAAATATATATACAAAATACATATCAAATAATGTAAATTCGTTTCAAAATAAATAAACAAAATATCATGAAAAGAATGAGTATTTGTATAAAAATAGATAATAGATAATAAATTTGTATCAAATATATATGCAAGATACTCATTAAATAATGTAAATATGTATAAAAAAGTATATACAAAAAACAAATAGAATAATGTAAAATCGTATCAAAATAAATACACCGAATATTAATAAAATAATGTAAATTTGTAAAAAAAATAAAGATGCAAAATTCCCATAAAATAGTGCATTTCTTATAAAAATATATATACCAAAATACACATAAAATATTTAAATTTGTATTGAAATAAATATACAAAATGCACATACAATAAGGTAAATTTGTATTGAAAGAGATATGCAAAAATACATATAAAACAATGTAAATTTGTTTCAAAATATATATACGAATACAAATAAAAAAACGTAGATTTCTATAAAAATATATATACAAAATACACATAAAATTAAGTAAATACGTATAAAAAAATGTGTATTTGTAAAAATATAAATATACAAAATACACATAAAATATCGTAAATTTGTATAAAACTGTATACAAAAATACACAGAAGTAATTAAATTTGTATGAAAATATATATACAAAATACAGCTAAAATAAGCTAAATTTGAATTGAAATGTACATACAAAATACATAAAATAATGTAAATCTGTATCAAAATATTTATACAAATACATATAATAACGTAGATTTGTTTAAAAATATATAAACAAAATACACATTAAGTAATGTAAATACGTATAAAAATATGAATATATCATGTAATTCGTATCAAAATAAATAAACAAAATAGCAATAAAATAATGTAAATTTGTATGAGAAAACATATACAAATAACGCAAATTTCTATAAAAATATATGTACAAAAATGCACATAAAATAAAGAAAATTTGCAAAAAAATATATATACAAAACACACACTAAATAATGTAAATGCGTACATAAAATAACCTAAATTTGTATACAACTATATAAAAAATACACAAAAATAATTGAAATTCGTTTGAAAAGAAATATACAAAATACACATAAAATTAGGTAAATTTGTATTGAAATACATATACAAAATACACATCAAATAATGGAAATTTGAATGAAAATATATAAACAAATACACTTAAAATAACGTAAATTTGTATAAAATATATATGCAAGATACACATTAAATAATGTAAATGTGTATAAAAAAATATATACAAAAAACAAATAGAATAATGTAAAATCGTATCAAAATAAATACACAGAATATCAATAAAATAATGTAAATTGGTATGAAAATAAAGATGCAAAATTCCTAAAAATTATCGCATTTTTTATAAAAATATATTTACCAAAATACACATAAAATATTTAAATTTGTATTGAAATAAATATACAAAATGCATATACAGTAAGGTAAATTTGTATTGAAAGAGATATTCAAAAATACATATAAAACAATGTAAATCTGTTTCAAAATATATATACGAATACACATAAAATAAAGTAGATTTCTATAGAAATATATATACAAAATACATATGAAATTATGTAAATACGTATAAAAATATATATACAAAATACATATCAAATAATGTAAATTCGTGTCTAAATAAATATACAAAATATCATGAAAAGAATGTGTATTTGTATGAAAATAGATAATAGATAATAAATTTGTATAAAATATATATGCATGATACACATTAAATAATGTAAATATGTATAAAAAAGTATATACAAAAAACAAATAGAATAATGTAACATCGTATCAAAATAAATACACCGAATATTAATAAAATAAGGTAAATTTGTATGAAAATAAAGATGCAAAATTCCCATAAAAAAGCGCATTTCTTATAAAAATATATATACCAAAATACACATAAAATATTTAAATTTGCATTGAAATAAATATACAAAATGCACATACAATAAGGTAAATTTATATTGAAAGAGATATGCAAAAATACATATAAAACAATGTAAATTTGTTTCAAAATATATATACGAATTCAAATAAAAAAACGTAGATTTCTATAAAAATATATATACAAAATACACATAAAATTAAGTAAATACGTATAAAAAAATGTATACAAAATACACATAAAATAATGTAATTTCGAATTAAAATAAATGTAAATTTGAATGAAAATATAAAAACAAATACACTTAAAATAACGTAAATTTGTATAAAATATATGCAAGATACACATTAAATAATGTAAATGTTTATAAAAAAATATATACAAATAACAAATAGAATAATGTAAAATCGTATCAAAATAAATACACAGAATATCAATAAAATAATGTAAATTTGTATGAAAATAAAGATGCAAAATTCCCAAAAATTATCGCATTTTTTATAAAAATATATTTACCAAAATACACATAAAATATTTAAATTTGTATTGAAATAAATATACAAAATCCATATACAGTAAGGTAAATTTGTATTAAAAGAGATATTCAAAAATACATATAAAACAATGTAAATTTGTTTCAAAATATATATACGAATACATATAAAATAAAGTAGATTTCTATAGAAATATATATACAAAATACATATGAAATTATGTAAATACGTATAAAAATATATATACAAAATACATATCAAATAATGTAAATTCGTGTCAAAATAAATAAACAAAATATCATGAAAAGAATGTGTATTTGTATAAAAATAGATAATAGATAATAAATTTGTATAAAATGTATATGCAAGATACTCATTAAATAATGTAAATATGTATAAAAAAGTGTATACAAAAAACAAATAGAATAATGTAAATTCGTATCAAAATAAATACACCGAATATTAATAAAATAATGTAAATTTGTATGAAAATAAAGATGCAAAATTCCCATAAAATAGCGCATTTCTTATAAAAATATATATACCAAAATACACATAAAATATTTAAATTTGTATTGAAATAAATATACAAAATCCACATACAATAAGGTAAATTTGTATTGAAAGAGATATGCAAAAATACATATAAAACAATGTAAATTTGTTTCAAAATATATATACGAGTTCAAATAAAAAAAACGTAGATTTCTATAAAAATATATTTACAAAATACACATAAAATTAAGTAAATACGTATAAAAAAATGTATACAAAATACACATAAAATAATGTAAATTCGATTTAAAAAAAAGAAACAAAATACCAATAAAAGAATGTGTATTTGGATAAATATAAATATACAAAATACATATACAAAATAAACATAAAATAAGGTAGATTTGTAATAAAATATATGTACAAAATACACATAAAATAATGTAAATTTATATGAAAATATATATACAAATACACATAAAATACCATGAATTTGTATAAAAATATATATTCAAAATAAATATTATATATTGTAAAAGCGTATAAAAATATTTATACAAAGTACATATAAAATAATGTAAATTAGTATCAATATAAATCAACAAAACACCAATAAAATAATATATATATATATGAATGAAAATAAATTTACAAAATACACATAACATAACTAAAATTTGTATTAAAATATATACAAAAATACATAGAAATAATTTGAGTTTGTATGAAAATAGATATTCAAAATACACATAAAACTAGGTAAATTTCTTTTGAAATGTATATACAAAATAGCCATAAAATATTGTAAATTTGTGTCAAAATATATAAACAAATACACATAAAATAACGTAAATTTGTGTGAAAAATATATACAAAATACACATAGAATAATGTCAATTCGTATCAAAATGAATGAGCAGAATATCAATAAAATAATGTATATTTGTATGAATATAAATATGCAAAATACCCAAAAAATAAAGCATATGTTTATAAAAATACAGATACAAAAATACACATCGAGTAATTAAATTTGTATTAAAATTAATATACAAAATGCGTATATAATAAGGTAAATTTGTATTGATAAAATATGCAACATACACGTTTACTCATACAAATTTATATTATTTTATTGGTATTTTGTTTATTTATACGTATTTACATTATTTAATGTGTATTTTGTTTATATATTTTCATACAAATTTACGTTATTATATGTGTATTTGTATAAATATTTTGATACAAATTTACTTTATTTCATGTAATTTGTATATATATTTCAATTCAAATTTAGCTTATTTTGTGTGTATTTTGTATATATTTTCATACAAATTTAATTACTTCTGTGTATTTATGTATATAGTTTTATATAAATTTACGTTATTTTATGTGTATTTTGTATATTTATATTTATACAAATACACATTCTTTTATTGGTATTTTGTTTATTTATTTTGATACGAATTTACATTATTTTATGTGTATTTTGTATACATTTTTTTATACGTATTTACTTAATTTTATATGTATTTTGTATATATATATTTATAGAAATCTACGTTATTTTATGTGTATTCGTATACATATTTTGAAACAAATTTACATTGCTTTATATGTATTTTGCGTATCTATTTCAATACAAATTTACCTTATTGTAAGAGTTTTTTATATATTTATTTTAATACAAATCTTATTTTTTTATGTGTATTTTGGTATATATATTTTTATAAATAAAAAAAATGCGTTATTTTACAGGTATTTTGCCTCTTTATTTTCATACAAATTTACATTATTTTATTCTTTGTGTTTTGTATATATTTTTTATCCAAATTTACGTTATTTTAAGTGTATTTGTTTATGTATTTTCATTCAAATTTACATTATTTTATGTGTATTTTTATATATTTCCATACAAATTTACCTAATTTTATGTGTATTTTGAATATATATTAAATGTATACAAAATACATATGGAATTATGTAAATACGTATAAAAATATATATACAAAATACATATCAAATTATGTAAATTCGTGTCAAAATAAATAAACAAAATATCATGAAAAGAATGTGTATTTGTATGAAAATAGATAATAGATAATAAATTTGTATAAAATATATATGCAAGATACACATTAAATAATGTAAATATGTATAAAAAAGTATATACAAAAAACAAATAGAATAATGTAAAATCGTATCAAAATAAATACACCGAATATTAATAAAATAATGTAAATTTGTATGAAAATAAAGATGCAAAATTTCCATAAAATAGCGCATTTCTTATAAAAATATATATACCAAAATACACATAAAAATTTTAAATTTGTATTGAAATAAATATACAAAATGCATATACAATAAGGTAAATTTGTATTGAAAGAGATATGCAAAAATACATATAAAACAATGTATATTTGTTTCAAAATATATATACGAATACAAATAAAAAAACGTAGATTTCTATAAAAATATATATACAAAATACACATAAAATTAAGTAAATACGTATAAAAAATGTATTCAAAATACACATAAAATAATGTAAATTCGAATTAAAATAAATAAACAAAATACCAATAAAAGAATGTGTAATTGGATAAATAAAAATATATAAAATACACATACAAAATAAACATAAAATAAGGTAGATTTGTAATAAAATATATGTACAAAATACACATACAATAATGTAAATTTATATGAAAATATATATACAAATACACAAAATACCATGAATTTGTATAAAAAATTATATTCAAAATAAATATTAAAATTTGTAAGAGCGTATAAAAATATATATACAAAGTACATATAAAATGAAAATTAAGATGCAAAATACCTATAAAATAACGCATTTTTTTTATAAAATTATTGATACCAAAATACACATAAAATATTTGAACTTGTATTAAAATAAATATACAAAATGCACATACAATAAGGTAAATTTGTATTGAAATAGATATGGAAAATACATATAAAATAATGTAAATTTGTTTCAAAATATATATACGAATACACATAAAATAACGTAGATTTCTATAAAAATACGTATACAAAATACACATAAAATTAAGTAAATACGTATAAAAAAATGTAAACAAAATACACATAAAATAATGTAAATTCGTATAAATGTAAATAAACAATATACCAATAAAAGAATGTGTATTTGTATAAATATAAATATACAAAATGCACATAAAATATCGTAAATTTATATAAAACTATATACATAAAATAACGCAAATTTCTATAAAAATATATGTACAAAAATGATCATTAGATAAATTTGCATAAAAATATATACAAAACACACATTAGATAATGTAAATGAGTATAAAAATATGTATACAAAATACCTATAAAATAATCTAAATTCGTATCGAATTAAATTAAGAAATACCAATAAAATAATGTAATTTTGGATGAAAATATATATACAAAATACTCATAAAATAACCTAAATACAAATACAAATATACACATAAAATAATTTAAAATTGAATGAAATAAATATACAAAATAAACATAAAATAAGGTAAATTTGTAATGATATATATGAAAAAATACACATAAAATAATATAAATTTGTATGAAAATATATATACAAATACACATTAAATAACATGAATTTGTATAAAATTTGTATCAAAATATATACTTATACACAATAAAATAACGTAATTTTTTTATGAAAATGTATATACAAAATACACATAAAATAATTTAAATACGTAGAAAAATATATATACAAAAAACACATAAAATAGTGTAAATATGTATGAAAATATATAAACAAATACACATAAAATAAGGTAAAGTTGGATAAGAAATATATACAAAATTAACATTAAATAATGTAAATATATATATAAAAAAATATATACAAAAAACACATAGAATAATGTTAAATCGTATCAAAATAAATAAAGAGAATATCAATAAAATAATGTAAATTTGTATGAAAATAAAGATGCAAAATATCCATACAATAACGCATATTTGCTTAAAAATATATATACAAAAATACATATAAAATAATTAAATTTGTATTAAAATAAATATACAAAATGCACGTACAATAAAGTAAATTTGTATTGAAATAGATATGCAAAATACACATTAATAATGTAAATTTGTATCAAAATATATATACGAATACTCATAAAATAGAGTAAATTTCTATGAAAATATACATACAAAATAGATATACAAAATACACATATAACTAGTTAAATTTGTATTTAAATACATGTACAAAAAACACATAAAATAATGTAGATTTGAATGAAATGAAAACAAATACATTTTATATAAAATATATATACAAAATACACATAGAATAATGTAAAATCATATCAAAATAAATACACAGAATATCAATAAAATAATGTAAATTTTTATGAAAATAAAGATGCAAAATACCCATAAAATAAAGCATATTTTTATAAAAATACATATACAAAAATACACATAGATTAGTCAAATTTGTATTAAAATTAATATACAAAATGCACATACAAGTAAGTAAATTTGTATTAAAAAAATATGCAAAATACACATAAAACAATGTAAATTTGTTTCAAAATATATATACGAACACACATAAAATAACGCAGATTTCTATAGAAATTTATATACAAAATACACTTGAAATAATGTAAATACGTATAAAAATATATATACAAAATACACATTAAATAATGTTAATTCGTGTCAAAATAAATAAACAAAATATCATGAAAAGAATGTGTATTTGTATGAAAATAGATATACAAAATACACATAAAATAACCTAAATTTGTATAAAACTATATACAAAAAAACACAAAAATAATTTAAACTTGTATGAAAATATATATACAAAAAACATATAAAATTAGGTAAATTTGTATTGAAATACATATACAAAATACACTGAAAATAATGTAAATTTGAATGAAAATATATAAACATATAGACTTAAAATAACGTAAATTTGTATCAAATATATATACAAAAAAAAACATTAAATAATGTAAATATGTATAAAAAAATATATACAAAACACAAATAAAATAATGTAAAATCGTATCAAAATAAATACAGAAAATATTAATAAAATAATGTAAATTTGTATGAAAATTAAGATGCAAAATACCCATAAAATAATGCATTTTTCATAAAAATATATATACGAAAAAACATAAAATATTTGATTTTGTATTAAAATAAATAGATATACAAATTACACATAAAATAAGCTAAATTTGAATTGAAATATATATACAAAATACATAAAATAATGTAAATTTGTATCAAAATACCTATACAAATACACATATAATAACGTAAATTTGTATAAAAATATATAAACAAAATACACATTAAATAATGTAAATACGTATAAAAAAATGTAAAAAATACACAAATAATCATGTAGTTCGTATCAAAATAAATAGACAAAATACCAATAAAATAATGTAAATTTCTATGAGAAAACATATTCAAAATACACATAAAAAACGCAAATATCAATAAAAATATATATAATATAATATATTTTTATACATATTTAAAATATTTAATGTATATTTTGTATATATATATTTTATCCAAATTTACATGATTTTATATGTATTTGTTTATATATTTTCATACAAATTTACATTATTTTATGTGAGTTTTGTATATGTATTTCAATACAAATTTGCCTAACTTTATGTGTATTTTGCATATCTATTTTCAAACAAATTTAAAATAAATAGATATACAAAATACTCATAAAATAAGCTAAATTTGAATTGAAATATATATACAAAATACACAGAATAATGTAAAATCGTATCAAAATAAATACACAGAATATCAATAAAATAATGTAATTTTGAATGAAAATAAAGATGCAAAATACCCATAAAATAAAGCATATTTTTTTAAAAATACATATACAAAAATACACATAGAATAATTAAATTTGTATTAAAATTAATATACAAAATGCACGTACAATAAGGTAAATTTGTATTGAAAAAATATACAAAATGCACATTAAAGCGTAAATTTGTTTAAAAATCTATATACGAATACACATAAAATAACGTAGATTTCTATAGAAATATATATACAAAATACACATGAAATGATGTAAATACGTATAAAAATATATATATACAAAATACACATTAAATAATTTAAATTCTCGTCAAAATAAATAAACAAAATATCAATAAAAGAATGTGTATTTGTATGAAAATAGATATACAAAATACTCATAAAATAACCTAAGTTTGTATAAAACTATATACAAAAATACACAAAAATAATCTAAATTTGTATGAAAATAAATATACAAAATACACATAAAATTAGGTAAATTTGTATTGAAATGCATATACAAAATACACATAAAATAATGGAAATTTGAATGAAAATATATAAACATATACACTTAAAATAACGTAAATTTGTATCAAATATATATACAAAATACTAATTAAATAATGTAAATATGTATAAAAAAATATATACAAACACAAATAGAATAATGTAAAATCGTATCAAAATAAATACACAGAATATTAATTAAATAATGTAAATTTGTATAAAAATAAAGATGCAAAATAGCCATAAAATAACGCATTTTTTATAAAAATATATATACCAAAATACACATAAAATATTAAAATTTGTATTAAAATAAATATAAAAAATGCACATACTGTAAGGTAAATTTGTATTGAAATAGATATGCAAAATACATATCAAACAATGTAAATTTGTTTCAAAATATATATACGAATACACTTAAAATAACGTTGATTTCTATAAAAATATATACAAAATACACATAAAATGAAGTAAATACGTATTAAAAAATGAATACAAAATACACATAAAAATCGTATCAAAATAAATAAACAAAATACCAGTAAAAGAATGTGTATTTGTATAAATATAAATATACAAAATACACATAAAATATCGTAAATTTGTATAAAACTATATACAAAAATACACAGAACAAATACACATTCTTTTATTGGTATTTTGTTTATTTATTTTGTTTCGAATTTATATTATTTTATGTGTATTTTGTTTACATTTTTTTATACGTATTTACCTAATTTTATGTGTATTTTGTATATATATTTTTATAGAAATCTACGTTATTTTATGTGTATTCGTATATATATTTTGAAACAAATTTACAATTTTTTATATGTATTTTTGCATATCTCTTTCAACAGAAGTTTACCTTATTGTATGTGCATTTTGTATATTTATTTCAATACAAATTTAAATATTTTATGTGTATTTTGGTATATATATTTTTATAAGAAATGCGCTATTTGATGGGAATTTTGCATCTTTATTTTCATACAAATTTACATTATTTTATTAATATTCGGTGTATATATTTTGATACGATTTTACATTATTCTATTTGTTTTTTGTATATATATTTTTTTATACATATTTACATTATTTAATGTGTATCTTGCATATATATTACATACAAATTTATTATCTATTATTTATTTTCATACAAATACACATTCTTTTCATGATATTTTGTTTATTTATTTTGTCACGAATTTACATTACTTAATATGTATTTTATATATATTTTTATACGTATTTACATAATTTCATGTGTATTTTGTATATATATTTCTATAGAAATCTACGTTATTTTATGTGTATTCGTATATATATTTTGAAACAAATTTACAGTTTTATTTGTATTTTGCGTTTTTTTTCAATACAAATTTACCTTATTGTATGTGTGCATTTTGTATATTAATTTTAATACAAATTTAATTATTCTATGTGTATTTTTGTATATGTATTTTTAAAAAAAAATATGCTTTATCTTATGGGTATTTTGCATCTTTATTTTCATACAAATTTAAATTATTTTATTGATATTCTGTGTAACTATTTTGATACGATTTTACATTATTCTATGTATAAGAAAAATAAATTCAGAATTCACAAAAATAGATATGCAAAATACATATAAACAATGTAAATTTGGTTCAAAATATATATACGAATACACATGAAATAAGGTAGATTTCTATAAAAATATATATACAAAATACACATAAAATTAAGTAAATACGTATAAAAATGTATACAAAATACAAATAAAATAATGTAAATTAGTATCAAAATAAATAAACAAATTACCAATAAAAGAATGTGTATTTGTATAAATATATATTTATATATATATATATATATATATATATATATATATATATATATATATATATATATATATATATATATATATATATATATATATATATATATATATATATATATATACAAAATACACATTAAATAATATAAATTTGTTTAAAACTATACAAAATACACATGAAATGATGTAAATTCGTATAAAAATATATATACAAAATACACATTAAATAATGTAAATTCGCTTCATAATAAATAAACAAAATATAAATAAAAGAATGTGTATTTGTATGAAAATAGATATACAAAATACACATAAAATCACCTAAATTTGTATCAAACTATATACAAAAATACACAAAAATATTTAAAATTTGTATGGAAATAAATATACAAAATACACGTAAATTAGGTAAATTTGTATTGAAATACATATACAAAATACACATAAAATTATGTAAATTTTAATGAAAATACATAAACAAATACACTTAAAATAACGTAAATTTGTATAAAAAAAATATGTACAAAACACAAATAGAATAATGTAAAATCGTATCAAAATAAATACACAGATTATTAATAAAATAATGTAAATTTGTATGAAAATAAAGAAGCAAAATACCCATAAAATAACGCATTTTTTTATTTATAAAAATATATATACCAAAATACACATAAAAAAATTAATTTTGTATTAAAATAAATATACAAAAAACACATACAATAAGGTAAATTTGTATTGAAATAGATATGCAAAATACATATAAAACAATGTAAATTTGTTTCAAAATATATATACGAATACACATAAAATAACAGATTTCTATAAAAAATATATATACAAAATACACATAAAATGAAGTAAATACGTATAAAAAAATGTATACAAAATACACATAAAATAATGTAAATTCGTATCAAAATAAATAAACAAAATACCAATAAAAGAATGTGTATTTGTATAAATACAAATATACAAAATACACATAAAATAACGTAAATTTATATAAAACTATATACAAAAATACACAGAAGTAATTAAATTCGTATGAAAATAGATATAAAAAATACAGATAAAATAAGCTAAATTTGAATTGAAATGTATATACAAAATACATATAATAATGTAAATTTGTATCAAAATATTTATAAAAATACATATAATAACGTAAATTTGTTTAAAAATATATAAACAAAATTCACATTAAGTAATGTAAATACGTATAAAAAATATGAACAAAATACACATATAATCATTTAATTCGTATCAAACTAAATAAACAAAATATCAATAAAATAATGTAAATTTGTATGAGAAAACATATACAAATACATATAAAATAACGCTAATTTCTATAAAAATATATGTCCAAAAATTAGCGTAAAATAAAGTAACTATGGATAAATATATATATATATATATATATATATATATATATATATATATATATATATATATATATATATATATATATATATATATATATATATATATATATATATATATATATATATATATATATATATATATATATACAAAACACACATTAAATAATGTAAATGCGTACATAAAATAACATAAATTTGTATAAAACTATATACAAAAATACACAAAAATAATTTAAATTTGTATGAAAAGAAATATAGAAAATACACATAAAATTAGGTTAATTTGTATTGAAATACATATACGAAATACACATAAAATAATGTAAATTTGAAAGAAAATATATAAACAAATACACATATAATAACGTAAATTTGTATGAAATATATATACAAAATACACATTAAATAATGTAAATATGTATAAAAAAATATATACAAAACACAAATAGAATAATGTAAAATCGTATCAAAATTTTCGTTATTATATGTATTTTTATAAATATTTTGATACAAATCTACATTATTTTATGTATTTTGTATATACATTTCAATTCAAATTTAGCTTATTCTATCTGTATTTTGTATATCTATTTTCATACGAATTTAATTACTTCTGTGTATTTTTGTATATAGTTTTATATAAATTTACGTTATTTTATGTGTATTTTGTATATTTATATTTATACAAATACACATTCTTTTATTGGTATTTTGTTTATTTATTTTGATACGAACTTACATTATTTTATGTGTATTTTGTATACATTTTTTTATACGTATTTACTTCATTTTATGTGTATTTTGTATATATATTTTTATAGAAATCTACGTTATTTTATGTGTATTCGTATATATATTTTGAAACAAATTTACATTGTTTTTTGCATATCTATTTCAATACAAATTTACCTTATTGTATGTGTTTTTTGTATATTTATTTTAACTCAAATTTAATTTTTTGATGTGTATATTGGTATATATATTTTTATAAATAAAAAAATTATTTTCATACAAATTTACATTATTTTATTAATATTCTGTGTATTTATTTTGATACGATATTACATTATTCTATTTGTGTTTTGTACATATTTTTTTTATACAGATTTACGTTATTTTAAGTGTATTTGTTTATGTATTTTCATTCAAATTTACATTATTTTATGTGTATTTTGTGTATGTATTTCAATACAAATTTACCTAATTTTATGTGTATTTTGTATATTTATTTCCATACAAATTTAAAATATTTTTGTGTATTTTTGTATATAGTTTGATACAAATGTAGGTTATTTTATGTGTATTTTGTATTTCTATTTTCATACAAATACACTTTCTTTTATTTATATTTTGTTTATTTATTTGACGAATTTACATTATTTAATGTGTATTTTGTATATATTTCTATACGAATTTACATCATTTCATGTGTATTTTATAGTTTTAAACAAATTTATATTATTTAATGTGTTTTGTATATATATATATATATATATATATATATATATATATATATATATATATATATATATATATATATATATATATATATATATATATATATATATATATATATATATATATATATATATATATATATATATATATATATATATATATATATATATATATATATATATATATATATATATATATATATATATATATATATATATATATATATATATATATATATACATATATATTATATTTGTTTATTTATTTATACTAATTTATTTATGTGTATTTTGTATATATTTTTATAGTTTTACCTTATTTCATGTGTATTCGTATATATTTTGAAACAAATTTACATTGTTTATATGTATTTTGCATATCTATTTTGTGTATTCTGTATTTATTTTGTTATACATAGAATAATGTAAAATCGTATCAAAATAAATACACAGAATATCAATAAAATAGTTTAAATTTGTATGAAAATAAAGATGCAAAATACCTATAAAATAAAGCATTTTTTTTTTAAATACATATACAAAAATACACATAGAATAATTAAATATGTGTTAAAATTAATATACAAAATGCACATACAATAAGGTAAGTTTGTATTGAAAAAAAAAATCAAAATACACATAAAACAGTGTAAATTTGTTTCAAAATATATACGAATACACATAAAATAACGTTGATTTCTATAGGAATATATATACAAAATACACATGAAATGATGTAAATACGTATAAAAATATATACAAAATACACATTAAATACTGTAAATTCGCGTCAAAATAAATAAACAAAATATCAATAAAAGAATGTGTATTTGTATGAAAATAGATACACAAAATACACATAAAATAACCTAAATTTGTATCAAACTATATACTAAAATACACAAAAATATTTTAAATTTGTATGAAAATAAATATACAAAATACAATTAAAATTAGGTAGATTTGTATTGAAATACATATACAAAATACACATAAAATAATATAAAATTGAATGAAAAGACATAGACAAACCACTTAAAATAACGTAAATTTGTATAAAAAAAATATATACAAAACACAAATAGAATAATGTAAAATCGTATCAAAATAAATACACAGAATATTAATAAAATAATGTATATTTGTATGAAAATAAAGAGGCAAAATACCCATAAAATAACGCATTTTTTTTTATTTATAAAAATATATATACCAAAATACACATAAAAAAACTAAATTTGAATTAAAATAAATATATAAAAAACACATACAATATGGTAAATTTGTATTGAAATAGATATGCAAAATACATATAAAACAATGTAAATTTGTTTCAAAATATATATACGAATACACATAAAATAACGTAGATTTCTATAAAAATATATATACAAAATACACATAAAATGAAATAAATACGTATAAAACAATGTATACAAAATACACATAAAATAATGTAAATTCGTATCAAAATAAATATACAAAATACCAATAAAAGAATGAGTATTTGTATAAATATAAATATACAAAATACACATAAAATAACGTAAATTTATATAAAACTATATACAAAAATACACAGAAGTATTTTAGTTTGTATGAAAATAGATATACAAAATAAGGTAAATTCGTTTCAAATTCAATAAACAAAATTCAGATAAAAGAAAGTATATTTGTTGAATAAATAAATATACAAAATACACATAAAATAACGAAAATTTGTTTGAAAATATATAAAAAAATAAACAAAAATATTTTCAATTTGTATGAAAATAAATATACAAAATACACATGTATTTTGCATATCTATTTTCACACAAATTTAATTACTTTTGTGTATTTTTGCATATAGTTTTATATAAATTTACGTTATTTTATTTGTATTTTGTATATTTATATTTATACAATACACATTCTTTTATTAGTATTTTGTTTATTTATTTTGATACGAGTTTACATTATTTTATGTGTATTTTGTATACCTTTTTTTATACGTATTTACTTCATTTTATGTGTATTTTGTATATTTATTTTCATAGAAATCTACGTTATTTTATGTGTATTCGTATATATATGTTGAAAAAAATTTACATGGTTTTATATGTATTTTGCATATCTATTTCAATACAAATTTACCTTATTGTATGTGTTTTTTGAATATTTATTTTAATACAAATTGAATTTTTTGATGTGTATTTTGGTATATATATTTTTATAAATAAAAAAAATGCGTTATTTTATGGGTATTTTGCTTCTTTATTTTTATACAAATTTACATTATTTTATTAATATTCTGTGTATTTATTTTGATACGATTTTACATTATTCTATTTGTGTTTTGTACATATTTTTTTATACAAATTTACGATTTTTTATAAAATTATTGATACCAAAATACACATAAAATATTTCAATTTGTATTAAAATAAATATACAAAATGCACATACAATAAGGTAAATTTGTATTGAAATAGATATGCAAAATACATATAAAATAATGTAAATTTGTTTCAAAATATATATGCGAATACACATAAAATAACGTAGATTTCTATAAAAATACATATACAAAATATACATAAAATTAAGTAGATACGTATAAAAAAAATGTATACAAAATACACATAAAATAATGTAAATTCGTATAAATATAAATAAACAATATAGCAATAAAAGAATGTGTATTTGTATAAATATAAATATACAAAATGCACATAAAATAACGTTAATTTATATAAAACTATATACATAAAATAACGCAAATTTCTATAAAAATATATGTACAAAAAAGAACATAAAATAAATTTGCATAAAATATATATACAAAACACACATTAGATAATGTAAATGAGTATAAAAATATGTATACAAAATACCTATGAAATAATCTAAATTCGTATCGAAATAAATGAACACAATACCGATAAAATAATGTAATTTTGAATGAAAATATATATAGAAAATACACATAAAATAACGTAAATACAAATAAATATATACACATAAAATGATTTGAATTTGAATGAAAATAGATATAAAAATAAACTTAAAATAAGGAAAATTTATAATGAAATATATATACAAAATATACATAAAATAATGTAGATTTGTTTCAAAATATATATACGAATACACATAATATAACTTAGATTTCTATAGAAATATATATACAAAATATACATGAAATGTTGTAAATACGTATAAAAATATATATACTAAATACACATTAAATAATGTAAATTCGTGTCAAAATAAATAATTAAAATATCAATAAAAGAATGTGTATTTGTATGAAAATACATTTACAAAATACACATAAAATAACGTAAATTTGTTTAAAACTATATATAAAAATACACAAAAATAAGTTAAATTTGTATGAAAATAAATAAACAAGATACACATAATATTAGGTAAATTTTTAAAGAAATACATATACAAAATACACATAAAATAATGTAAATTTGAATGAAAATATATAAACAAATACACTTAAATTAACATAAATTTGTATAAAATATATATAAAAAATACTCATTAAATAAACAAAATACCAATAAAAGAAAGTGTATTTGGATAAATATAAATATACAAAATACACATATAAAATAAACATAAAATAAGGTAGATTTGTAATAAAATATATGTACAAAATACACATACAATAATGTAATGAAATGTATATGAAAATATATATACAAATACACATAAAATACCATGAATTTGTATAAAAAATTATATTCAAAATAAATATTAAATAATGTAAGAGCGTATAAAAATATATATACAAAGTACATATAAAATGAAAATTAAGATGCAAAAAATGTGTAAAAACGTATAAAAAAATGTGTACAAAATACACATATAATCATGTAATTCGATTTAAAATAAATAAACAAAATACCAATAAAAGAATCTGTATTTGGATAAATATAAATATACAAAATACACATAAAAAATAAACATAAAATAAGGTAAATTTGTAATGAAATATATGTACAAAATACACATAAAATAATGTAAATTTATATGAAAATATATATACAAATACACATAAAATACCATGAATTTGTATAAAATTATATATTCAAAATAAATATTAAATAATGTAAATGCGTATAAAAATATATATAAAAAGTACATATAAAATAATGTAAATTCGTATCAATATAAATCAACAAAATACCAATAAAATAATATATATTTGAATGAAAATAGATTTACAAAATACACATAACATAACTAAAATTTGTATTGAAATATATACAAAAATACATAAAAATAATTTGAGTTTGTGTGAAAATAGATATTCAAAATACACATAAAAATAGGTAAATTTCTTTTGAAATATATATACAAAATACCCATAAAATATTGTAAATTTGTGTCAAAATATATAAACAAATACACATAAAATAACGTAAATTTGTATGAAAAATATTTACAAAATACACATAGAATAATGTCAGATCGTATCAAAATGAATGAGCAGAATATCAATAAAATAACGTAAATTTGTATGAAAATAAAGATGCAAAATACCCATAAAATAAAGCATATTTTTTATAAAAATACATATACAAAAATACACATAGAATAATTAAATTTGTATTAAAATTAATATACAAAATGCATATACAATCAGGTATATTTGTATTGAAAAAATATGCAAAATACACATAAAAGTGTAAATTTGTTTAAAAATCTATATACGAATACACATAATATAACGTAGATTTCTATAGAAATATATATACAAAATACATATGAAATGATGTAAATACGTAAAAAATATATATACAAAATACACATTAAATAATTTAAATTCTCGTCAAAATAAATAAACAAAATATCAATAAAAGAATGTGTATTTGTTTGAAAATAGATATACAAAATACTCATAAAATAACCTAAGTTTGTATAAAACTATATACAAAAATACACAAAAATAATTTAAATATGTATGAAAATAAATATACAAAATACACATAAAATTAGGTAAATTTGTATTGAAATACATATACAAAATACACATAAAATAATGGAAGTTTGAATGAAAATATATAAACATATACACTTAAAATAACGTAAATTTGTATCAAATATATATACAAAATACTAATTAAATAATGTAAATATGTATAAAAAAAACATATTCAAAACACAACTAGAATAATGTAAAATCGTATCAAAATAAATACACAGAATATTAATAAAATAATGTAAATTTGTATGATAATAAAAATGCAAAATAGCCACAAAATAACGCATTTTTTTTATAAATATATATATATATATATACCAAAATACACATAAAATATTAGAGTTTGTATTAAAATAAATATAAAAAATGCACATACTGTAAGGTAAATTTGTATTGAAATAGATATGCAAAATACATATAAAATAATGTAAATTTGTTTCAAAATATATATACGAATACACATAAAATAACGTTGATTTCTATAAAAATATATACAAAATACACATAAAATGAATTATTTGATATATATATTTTTATACTTATTTACATAATTTTATATGTATTTTGAATATATATTTTCATAGAAATTTACTCTATATGTATATGTATAGAAAATACACATGAAATAATCTAAATTCGTATCGAAATAAATGAACACAATACCGATAAAATAATGTAATTTTGAATGAAAATATATATAGAAAATACACATAAAATAACGTAAATACAAATAAATATATACACATAAAATGATTTGAATTTGAATGAAAATAGATATAAAAGTAAACTTAAAATAAGGCAAATTTATAATGAAATATATATACAAAATACACATAAAATAATGTAGATTTGTTTCAAAATATATATACGAATACACATAATATAACGTAGATTTCTATAGAAATATATATACAAAATACACATGAAATGATGTAAATACGTATAAAAATATATATACAAAATACACATTAAATAATTTAAATTATCGTCAAAATAAATAAACAAAATATCAATAAAGGAATGTGTATTTGTATGAAAATAGATATACAAAATACTCATAAAATAACCTAAGTTTGTATAAAACTATATACAAAAATACAAAAATAATTTAAATTTGTATGAAAATAAATATACAAAATACACATAAAATTAGGTAAATTTGTATTGAAATACATATACAAAATACACATAAAATAATGGAAGTTTGAATGAAAATATATAAACATATACACTTAAAATAACGTAAATTTGTATCAAATATATATACAAAATACTAATTAAATAATGTAAGTATGTATAAAAAAATATATACAAAACACAAATAGAATAATGTAAAATCGTATCAAAATAAATACACAGAATATTAATAAAATAATGTAAATTTGTTTGAAAATAAAGATGCAAAATAGCCATAAAATAACGCATTTTTTATAAAAATATATATACCAAAATACACATAAAATATTAAAATTTGTAAAAAAATAAATATAAAAAATATACATACTGTAAGGTAAATTTGTATTGAAATAGATATGCAAAATACATATAAAACAATGTAAATTTGTTTCAAAATATATGTACGAATACACATAAAATAACGTTGATTTCTATAAAAATATATACAAAATACACATAAAATGAAGTAAATACGTATAAAAAAATGAATATAAAATACACATAAAAATCGTATCAAAATAAATAAACAAAATACCAGTAAAAGAAAGTGTTTTTGTATAAATATAAATATACAAAATACACATAAAATATCGTAAATTTGTATAAAACTATATACAAAAATACAGAGAAGTTATTAAATTTGTATGAAAATATATATACAAAATACAGCTAAAATAAGCTAAATTTGAATTGAAATGTACATACAAAATACATAAAATAATGTAAATTTGTATCAAAATATTTATACAAATACATATAATAACGTAGATTTGTTTAAATATATATAAACAAAATACACATTAAGTAATGTAAATACGTATAAAAATATGTACAAAATACATATAATCATGTAATTCGTATCAAAATAAATAAACAAAATAGCAATAAAATAATATAAATTTGTATGAGAAAAATATACAAATAACGCAAATTTCTATAAAATATATGTACAAAAATGCACATAAAATACAGTAAATTAGCATAAAAATATATATACAAAACACACACTAAATAATGTAAATGCGTACATAAAATAACCTAAATTTGTATAAAACTATATACAAAAATACACAAAAATAATTTAAATTTGTTTGAAAAGAAATATACAAAATACACATAAAATTAGGTAAATTTGTATGAAATACATATACAAAATACACATCAAATAATGTAAATTTGAATGAAAATATATAAACAAATACACTTAAAATAACGTAAATTTGTATAAAATATATATGCAAGATACACATTAAATAAGGTAAATGTGTATAAAAAATTATATACAAAAAACAAATAGAATAATGTAAAATCGTATCAAAATAAATACACAGAATATCAATAAAATAATGTAAATTTGTATGAAAATAAAGATGCAAAATTCCCAAAAATTATCGCATTTTTTATAAAAATATATATACCATAATACACATAAAATATTTAAATTTGTATTGAAATAAATATACAAAATGCATATAGAGTAAGGTAAATTTGTATTGAAAGAGATATTCAAAAATACATATAAAACAATGTAAATTTGGTTCAAAATATATATACGAATACACATAAAATAAAGTAGATTTCTATAGAAATATATATACAAAATACATATGAAATTATGTAAATACGTATAATAATATATATACAAAATACATATCAAATAATGTAAATTCGTGTCAAAATAAATAAACAAAATATCATGAAAAGAATGTGTATTTGTATGAAAATAGATAATAGATAATAAATTTGTATAAAATATATATGCAAGATACATATTAAATAATGTAAATATGTATAAAAAGTATATACAAAAAACAAATAGAATAATGTAAAATCGTATCAAAATAAATACACCGAATATTAATAAAATAATGTAAATTTGTATGAAAATAAAGATGCAAAATTCCCATAAAATAGCGCATTTCTTATAAAAATATATATACCAAAATACACATAATATATTTAAATTTGTATTGAAATAAATATACAAAATGCACATACAATAAGGTAAATTTGTATTGAAAGAGATATGCAAAAATACATATAAAACAATGTAAATTTGTTTCAAAATATATATACGAATACAAATAAAAAAACGTAGATTTCTATAAAATATATATACAAAATACACATAAAATTAAGTAAATACGTATAAAAAATGTATACAAAATACACATAAAATAATAAAAATTAGAATTAAAATAAATAAACAAAATACCAATTAAAGAATGTGTATTTGGATAAATATAAATATACTAAATACACATACAAAATAAACATAAAATCAGGTAGATTTGTAAAAAAATATATGTACAAAATACACATAAAATAATGTAAATTTATATCAAAATATATACCAAATACACATAAAATACCATGAATTTGTATAAAAATATATATTCAAAATTAATATTAAATAATGTAAAAGCGTATAAAAATATATATACAAAGTACATATAAAATAATGTAAATTCGTATCAATATAAATCAACAAAACACCAATAAAATAATATATATTTGAATGAAAATAAATTTACAAAATACACATAACATAACTAAAATTTGTATTAAAATATATACAAAAATACATAGAAATAATTTGAGTTTGTATGAAAATAGATATACAAAATACACATAAAACTAGGTAAATTTCTTTTGAAATGTATATACAAAATACCTATAAAATATTGTAAATTTGTGTCAAAATATATAAGCAAATACACATAAAATAACGTAAATTTGTATGAAAAATATATACAAAATACACATAGAATAATGTCAATTCGTAGCAAAATGAATGAGCAGAATATCAATAAAATAATGTAAATTTGTATGAAAATAAAGATGCAAAATACCCAAAAAATAAAGCATATGTTTATAAAAATACAGATACAAAAATACACATCGAATAATTAAATTTGTATTAAAATTAATATACAAAATGCGTATATAATAAGGTAAATTTGTATTGAAAAAATTTGCAGCATACACGTTTACTCATACAAATTTATATTATTTTATTGGTATTTTGTTTATTTATTTTGATACGAATTACATGATTATATGTGTATTTTGTACATATTTTTTATACGTATTTACATTATTTAATGTATTTTGTTTATATATTTTCATAGAAATTTACGTTTTTATATGTGAATTTGTTTAAATATTTTGATACAAATTTACTTTATTTCATGTATTTTTTATATATATTTCAATTCATTTTTAGCTTATTTTGTGTATTTTGTATATATTTTCATACAAATTTAATTACTTGTGTATTTTTGTATAGTTTTATATAAATTTACGTTATTTTATGTGTATTTTGTATATTTATATTTATACAAATACACATTCTTTTATTGGTATTTTGTTTCTTTATTTTGATACGAATTTACATTATTTTATGTGTATTTTGTATACATTTTTTTATACGTATTTACTTCATTTTATGTGTATTTTGTATATATATTTTTATTGAAATCTACGTTATTTTATGTGTATTCGTATACATATTTTGAAACAAATTTACATTGCTTTATATGTATTTTGCATATCTATTTCAATACAAATTTATTGTACATATAAAACAATGTAAATTTGTTTCAAAATATATGTACGAATACACATAAAATAAAGTAGATTTCTATAAAAATATATATTCAAAATACACATAAAATTAAGTAAATACGTATAAAAAAATGTAAACAAAAAACACATAAAATAATGTAAATTCGAAACAAAATAAATAAACAAAATACCAATAAAAGAATGTGTATTTGTATAAATATAAATGTACAAAATACACATACAAAATAAACATAAAATAAGGTAAATTTGTAATGAAATATATGTACAAAATACACATAAAATAATGTAAATTTATATGAAAATATATATTCAAATACACATAAAATACCATGAATTTGAATAAAATTATATACTCAAAATAAATATTAAATAATGTAAATGCGTATAAAAATATATATACAAAGTACATATAAAATAATGTAAATTCGTATCAATATAAATCAACAAAATACCAATAAAATAATATATGTTTGAATGAAAATAGATTTACAAAATACATATAACCTAACTAAAATTTGCATTGAAATATATACAAAAATACATACAAATAATTTGAGTTTGAATGAAAATAGATATTCAAAATACACCTAAAACTAGGTAAATTTCTTTTGAAATATATATACAAAATACCCATAAAGTATTGTCATAATTTCATATGTATTTTGTAAATATATTTCTATAGAAATCTACTTTATTTTATGTGTATTCGTATGAATATTTATTTTGATACAAATTCAAATATTTTATGTGTATTTGTATCAATAATGTTATACAAAATGCGTTATTTTATAGGTATTTTGCATCTTAATTTTCATACAAATTTTCATTATTTTATTAATATTCTGTGTATATATTTTGATACGATTTTACATTATTCTATTTGTGTTTTGTATCTATTTTTTTTATACATATTTACATTATTTAATGTGTATTTTGTATATATATTTCATACAAATTTACGTTATTATATGTGTATTTGTTTATATATTTTCTCTCCAATTTACATTATTGTATGTGTATTTTGTATATGTATTTCAATAGAAATTAACCTAATTTTATGTGTATTTTGTATATTTCTTTTCATACAAATTTAAATTATTTTTGTGTATTTTGGTATATAGGTTTATACAAATTTAGGTTATTTTATGTACGCATTTACATTATTTAATATGTGTTTTGTGTATATATTTTTATCCAAAGTTAATTTATTTTACGTTCATTTTGGACATATTTTTTATAGAAATTTACGTTGTTTATATGTATTTGTATATGTTTACTCATACAAATTTACATTATTATATTGCTATTTTGTTTATTTAGTTTGATACGAATTACATGATTATATGTGTATTTTGTATACATTTTTATACGTATTTACATTATTTAATGTGTATTTTGTTTATATATTTTAAACAAATTTACATTATTTTATGCGTATTTGTTTAATTATTTTGATACAAATATACATTATTTGATGTATTTTTTATATTTATTTCAATACAAATTTATTTTATTTTATATATATTTTGTATATCTATTTTCATACAAATTTAATTATTTAATGTGTATTTTTGTATATATATTTTTATAAATTTACGCTATTTATTATGTGTTCGTATACATATTTTAATACAAATTTACATTACTTTATTAATATTTTGTATTTATTTTGATACGATTTTACATTATTTTATTTGTTTTTGTATATACTTTTTTATACATATTTACATTATTTAATGTGTATTTTGTATATATATTTTATACAAATTACGTTATTTTATGTATTCGTATATATATTTTCAAACAAATTTACATTCTTTTCATGTATTTTGTTTATCTATTTTGACACGAATTTACCTTATTTTATGTGTATTTTGTATATTTATTTTATACGTATTTAAATAATTTTATGTGTATTTTGTATATATATTTCTAAAATCTACGTTATTTTATGTGTATTCGTATATATATTTTCAAACAAATTTACATTGTTTTATATGTATTTTGAATATTTATTTCAATACAAATTTACCTTATTGTATATGCATTTTGTATATTTATTTCAATACAAATTTAAATATTTTATGTGTATTTTGGTATATATATTTTATAAAAATGCGTTAATTTATGTGTATTTTGTATCTTTATTTTCATACAAATTTACATTATTTTTTGATATTCTGTGTATTTATTTTGATACGATTTTACATTATTCTATTTGTTTTTGTGTATATATTTTTATACACATTTACATTATTTAATGTGTATTTTGCATATATATTTTATACAAATTTACGTTATTTTAAGTATATTTATATGTATTACAAAAATACACATATTTTAATTTGTATGAAAATAGATATACAAAATAATGTAAATTCGTTTCAAATTCAATAAACAAAATTCAGATAAAAGAAAGTATATTTGTAATAAATATACAAAACATAAAATAACGAAAATTTGTTTGAAAATATATAAAAAATAAACAAAAAATAATTTAAATTTGTATGAAAATAAATATACAAAATACACATTTATTTTGTATATCTATTTTCACACAAATTTAATTACTTTTGTGTATTTTTGCATATAGTTTTATATAAATTTACGTTATTTTATGTGTATTTTGTATATTTATATTTATACAAATACACATTCTTTTATTAGTATTTTGTTTATTTATTTTGATACGAATTTACATTATTTTATGTGTATTTTGTATACATTTTTTTTATACGTATTTACTTCATTTTATGTGTATTTTGTATATATATTTTTATTGAAATCTACGTTATTTTATGTGTATTCGTATTTTTATTTTGAAACAAATTTACATTGTTTTATATGTATTTTGAATATCTATTTCAATACAAATTTACCTTATTGTATGTGCATTTTGTATATTTATTTTAATACAAATTAAAATATCTTACGTGTTTTATGGTATATATATTTTAATAAAATATGCGTTATATTATGGGTCTTTTGCATCTATATTTTCATACAAATGTACATTATTTTATTAATATTCTGTGTATTTATTTTGATACGATTTTACTTTATTCTATTTGTGTTTTGTATAAATTTTTTATACATATTTACATTATTTAATTTGTATTTTGTATATATATTTTATACAAATTTACGTTATTTTAAGTGTATTTGTTTATATATTTTCATTCAAATTTACATTATTTTATGTGTATTTTGTAAATGTATTTCAATACAAATTTACCTAATTTTATGTGTATTTTGTATATTTATTTGCATACAAATTAAAATTATTTTTTGTGTATTTTTGTATATAGTTTTATACAAATTTAGGTGATTTTATGTGTATATTTTATATATATTTTAATAAAAATAAAAATTATTTTATTGATATTTTGTTTATTTATTTTGACGCGAATTTACATTATTTAATGTGTATTTTATATATATATTTTTATACGTGTTTACATCATTTGATGTGTATTTTGTATATATATTTCTATAGAAATCTACGTTGATTTATGAGTATTCTTATATAGATTTTGAAATAAATTTACACTGTTTTATGTGTATTTTGCATATTTTTTCAATACAAATTTACCTTATTTTATATGCATTTTGAATATTAATTTTAATACAAATTTAATTATGCTATGTGTATTTTTGTATATGTATTTTTATAAAAATATGCTTTATTTTATGGGTATTTTGCATTTTTATTTTCATACAAATTTACATTATTTTATTTATATTCTGTTTTTTTTTTTTTAACAATTTTACATTATTGTGTGAATTTTGTATATCTATTTTTATACGTATTTACTTAATTTTATGTGTATTTTGTATATATATTTTTTATATAAATCTACGTTATTTTATGTGTATTCGTATATATTTTGAAACAAATTTACATTGTTTTATATGTATTTTTGCATATCTCTTTCAATACAAGTTTACCTTATTGTATGTGCATTTTGTATATTTACTTCAATACAAATTTAAATATTTTATGTGTATTTTGGTATATATATTTTTATAAGAAATGCGCTATTTGATGGGAATTTTGCATCTTTATTTTCATACAAATTTACATTATTTTATTAATATTCGCTGTATTTATTTTGATACGATTTCACATTATTCTATTTGTTTTTTGTATATATATTTTTTATACATATTTACATTATTTAATGTGTATCTTGCATATATATTTCATACAATTTTATTATCTATTATTTATTTTCATACAAATACACATTCTTTTCATGATATTTTGTTTATTTATTTTGACACGAATTTAATTAGATATGTATTTTGTATATATATTTTTATACGTATTTACATAATTTCATGTGTATTTTGTATATATATTTCTATAGAAATATACGTTATTTTATGTGTATTCGTATATATATTTTGAAAAAATTTACTTTGTTTTATATGTATTTTTGAATATCTCTTTTAATACTTACTGTATATGTACTGTATATGCATTTTGTATATTTATTTCAATACAAATTTAAATATTTTATGTGTATTTTGGTATATATATTTTTATAAAAATGCGCTATTTTATGGGAATTTTGCATCTTTCTTTTCATACAAATTTACATTATTTTATTGATATTCTGTGTATTTATATTGATAGGATTTTACATTATTCTATTTATTTTTCGTAAATATTTTTTTATACACATTTACATTATTTAATGTGTATCTTGCATATATATTTTATACAAATTTACGTTATTTTAAGTGTATTTGTTTATATATTTTCATTCAAATTTACATTATTTTATGTGTATTTTGTATATGTATTTCAATACAAATTTACGTAATTTTACGTGTATTTTGTATATTTCTTTTCATACAAATTTTTAATTTTTTTGTGTATTTTTGTATATAGTTTTATACAAATTTAGTTTATTTTATGTACGCATTTACATTATTTAATGTGTGTTTTGTATATATATTTTTATGCAAATTTACTTTATTTTATGTGCATTTTTGTACATATATTTTTTTTTAAATTTGCGTTATTTTATTTGTATTTGTATATGTTATCTCATACAAATTTACATTATTTTATTGCTATTTTGTTTATTTATTTTGATACGAATGAAAATAGATATACAAAATATACATAAAATAAACTAAATTTGTATTAAAATATATATACAAAATACATAAAATAATGTAAATTTGTATCAAAATATTTTAACAGATGCGCATAAAATAACGTAAATTTCTTATAAAATATACAAAATACACATTAAATAATGTAAATATGTATAAAAAAATATATACAAAACACAAATAGAATAATGTAAAATCGTATAAAAATAAATACACTGAATATTAATAAAACAATGTAAATTTGTATGAAAATAAAGATGCAAAATACCCATTAAATAACGCATTTTTTATAAAAATATATATACCAAAATACACATGAAAAAATTAATTTGTATTAAAATAAATATACAAAATACACATACAATAAGGTAAATCTGTATTGAAATAGATATGCAAAATACATATAAAACAATGTAAAGTTGTTTCAAAATATTTATACGAATACACATAAAATAACGTAGATTTGTATAAAAATATATATACAAAATACACATAAAATGAAGTAAATACGTATAAGAAAATGTATACAAAATACACATAAAATAATGTAAATTCGTATCAAAATAAATAAACAAAATACCAATAAAAGAATGTGTATTTGTATAAATATAAATATACAAAATACACATAAAATGACGTAAATTTTTATAAAACTATATACAAAAATACACATAAGTTATTAAATTCGTATGAAAATAGATATACAAAATACAGATAAAATAAGCTAAATTTGAATTGAAATGTATATAGAAAATACATAAAATAATGTAAATTTGTATCAAAATATTTATAAAAATACATATAATAACGCAAATTTGTTTAAAAATATATAAACAAAATATACATTAAGTAATGTAAATACGTATAAACATATGTACAAAATACACATATAATCATTTAATTCGTATCAAACTAAATAAACAAAATATCAATAAAATAATGTAAATTTGTATGAGAAAACATATACAAAAACATATAAAATAACGCTAATTTCCATAAAAATATATGTCCAAAAATGAACGTAAAATAAAGTAACTTTGGATAAAAATATATATACAAAACACACATTAAATAATGTAAATCCGTACATAAAATAACCTAAATTTGTATAAAACTATATACAAAAATACACAAAAATAATTTAAATTTGTATGATAAGAAATATACAAAATACACATAAAATTAGGTAAATTTGTATTGAAATACATATACAAAATACATATAAAATAATGTAAATTTGAAAGAAAATATATAAACAAATACACATATAATGACGTAAATTTGTATGAAATATATAATCAAAATACATATAAAATAATGTAAATTTGTTTCAAAATATATATGCGAATACTCATAAAATAACGTAGATTTCTATAAAAATACATACACAAAATACACATAAATTTAAGTAAATAGGTATAAAAAAATGTATACAAAATACATAAAATAATGTAAATTGTATAAATATAAATAAACAATATAGCAATAAAAGAATGTGTATTTGTATAAATATAAATATACAAAATGCACATAAAATAACGTAAATTTATATAAAACTATATACATAAAATAACGCAAATTTCTATAAAAATATATGTACAAAAATGAACATAAAATAAATTTGCATAAATATATATATACAAAACACACATTAGATAATGTAAATGAGTATAAAAATATGTATACAAAATACCTATGAAATAATCTAAACTCGTATCGAATTAAATTAAGAAAATACCAATATAATAATGTAATTTGGATGAAAATATATATACAAAATACACATATTTTGCATATTTATATTTATACAAATGCACATTCTTTTATTGGTATTTTGTATATTTATTTGATACGAATTTACATTATTTTATGTGTATTTTGTATACATTTTTTTATACGTATTTACTTCATTTTATGTGTATTTTGTATATATATTTTTATAGAAATCTACGTTATTTTATGTGTATTCGTATATATATATTTTGAAAGAAATTTACATTGTTTTATATGTATTTTGCATATCTATTTCAATACAAATTTACCTTATTGTATGTGTTTTTTGTATATTTATTTTAACACAAATTTAATTTTTTGATGTGTATATTGGTATATATATTTTTATAAATAAAAAAAATGCGTTATTTTATGGGTATTTTGCTTCTTTATTTTCATACAAATTTACATTATTTTATTAATATTCTGTGTATTTATTTTGATACGATTTTACATTATTCTATTTGTGTTTTGAACATATTTTTTTTATACAAATTTACGTTATTTTATGTGTATTTGTTTATGTATTTTCATTCAAATTTACATTATTTTATGTGTATTTTGTGTATGTATTTCAATACAAATTTACCTAATTTTATGTGTATTTTGTATATTTATTTCCATACAAATTTAAAATATTTTTGTGTATTTTTGAATATAGTTTGATACAAATTTAGGTTATTTTATGTGTATTTTGTATATCTATTTTCATACAAATACACATTCTTTTATTTATATTTTGTTTATTTATTTTGACGCGAATTTACATTATTTAATGTGTATTTTGTATATATATTTCTATACGAATTTACACCATTTCATGTGTATTTTGTATAGTTTTAAACAAATTTATATTATTTAATGTGTATTTTGTATATATATATATATATATATATATATATATATATATATATATATATATATATATATATATATATATATATATATATATATGTATATATATATATATATATATATATATATATATATATATATATATATATATATATATATATATATATGTATATATATATATATATATATATATATATATATATATATATATATATATATATATATATATATATATATATATATATATATATATATATATATATATATATATATATATATATATATATATATATATATATAGATATAATTTATACATTATTTTATATATATTTTATACATTTTATATAATTTTATGTGTATTTGTATATATATTTTATATATTTTGAAACAAATTTACATTGTTTATATGTATTTTGCATATCTATTTTTGTGTATTCTTTATTTATTTTTGTTATACATAGAATAATGTAAAATCGTATCAAAATAAGTACACAGAATATCAATAAAATAATTTAAATTTGTATGAAAATAAAGATGCAAAATACCTATAAAATAAAGCATATATTTATTTTAAATACATATACAAAAATACACATAGAATAATTAAATGTGTTAAAATTAATATACAAAATGCACATACAATAAGGTAAGTTTGTATTGAAAAAAAAAAGCAAAATACACATAAAACAGTGTAAATTTGTTTCAAAATATATACGAATACACATAAAATAACGTTGATTTCTATAGGAATATATATACAAAATGCACATGAAATGATGTAAATACGTATAAAAATATATACAAAATACACATTAAATACTGTAAATTCGCGTCAAAATAAATAAACAAAATATCAATAAAAGAATGTGTATTTGTATGAAAATAGATATACAAAATACACATAAAATAACCTAAATTTGTATCAAAGTATATTCTAAAATACACAAAAAATATTTTAAATTTGTATGAAAATAAATATACAAAATACACATAAAATTAGGTAGATTTGTATTGAAATACATATACAAAATACACATAAAATAATGTAAATTTGAATGAAAAGACAACAAAAAATACAAAATAAAAGTAAATGATAAAAAAAAAAAAAAAAAAATAAAAATAAAATAATTTAAATTATTATAAAAATAAATATAAAAAATAAAAATAAAAGAATGTGTATTTGTATAAATATAAATATACAAAATACACATAAAATAACGTAAATTTATATAAAACTATATACAAAAATACACAGAAGTATTTTAATTTGTATGAAAATAGATATACAAAATAAGGTAAATTCGTTTCAAATTCAATAAACAAAATTCAGATAAAAGAAAGTATATTTGTAGAATAAATAAATATACAAAATACACATAAAATAACGAAAATTTGTTTGAAAATATATAAAAAAATTAACAAAAATAATTTCAATTTGTATGAAAATAAATATACAAAATACACATGTATTTTGTATATCTATTTTCACACAAATTTAATTACTTTTGTGTATTTTTGCATATAGTTTTATATAAATTTACGTTATTTTATTTGTATTTTGTATATTTTTATATTTTACAATACACATTCTTTTATTAGTATTTTGTTTATTTATTTTGATACGAATTTACATTATTTTATATGTATTTTGTATACCTTTTTATACGTATTTACTTCATTTTATGTGTATTTTGTATATTTATTTTCATAGAAATCTACATTATTTTATGTGTATTCGTATATATATTTTGAAAAAAATTTACATGGTTTTATATGTATTTTGCATATCTATTTCAATACAAATTTACCTTATTGTATGTGCATTTTGTATATTTATTTTAATACAAATTCAAATATTTTATATGTGTCTTGGTATACATATATTTTTATAAAAAATGCGTTATTTTATGGGTATTTTGCATCTTAATTTTCAAACAAACTTCCATTATTTTATTAATATTCTGTGTATATATTTTGATACGATTTTATATTATTCTATTTGTGTTTTTGTATATATTTTTTTATACATATTTATATCATTTAATGTGTATTTTGTATATATATTTTATACAAATTTACGTTATTTTAAGTGTATTTGTTCATATATTTATAAATTTGTATTGAAATACATACACAAAATACACATAAAATTATGTAAATTTGAATGAAAATACATAAACAAATACACTTAAAATAACGTAAATTTGTATAAAAAATATGTACAAAACACAAATAGAATAATGTAAAATCGTATCAAAATAAATACACAGAATATTAATAAAATAATGTAAATTTGTATGAAAATAAAGAAGCAAAATACCCATAAAATAACGCATTTTTTTATTTATAAAATATATATACCAAAATACATCAAAAATTAAATTTGTATTAAAATAAATATACAAAAAACACATACAATAAGGTAAATTTGTATTGAAATAGATATGCAAAATACATATAAAACAATGTAAATTTGTTTCAAAATATATATACGAATACACATAAAATAACGTAGATTTCTATAAAAATATATATTCAAAATACACATAAAATGAAGTAAATACGTATAAAAAAATGTATACAAAATACACATAAAATAATGTAAATTCGTATCAAAATAAATAAACAAAATACCAATAAAAGAATGTATTTGTATAAATATAAATATACAAAATACACATAAAATAACGTAAATTTGTATAAAACTATATACAAAAATACACAGAAGTAATTAAATTCGTATGAAAATAGATATACAAAATACAGATAAAATAAGCTAAATTTGAATTGAAATGTATATACAAAATACATAAAGTAATGTAAATTTGTATCAAAATATTTATAAAAATACATATAATAACGTAAATTTGTTTAAAAATATATAAACAAAATACACATTAAGTAATGTAAATACGTATAAAAGATATGTACAAAATACACATATAATCATGTAATTCGTATAAAACTAAATAAACAAAATAGCAATATAATAATGTAAATTTGTATGAGTAAACATATTCAAATACATATAAAACAACGCTAATTTCTATAAAAATATATGTCCAAAAATGAACGTAAAATAAATTAACTTTGGATAAAAATATATACACAAAACACATATTAAATAATGTAAATGCGTACATAAAATAACCTAAATTTGTATAAACCTATATACAAAAATACACAAAAATAATTTAAATTTGTATGAAAAGAAATATACAAAATACACATAAAATTAGGTTAATTTCTATTGAAATACATATACAAAATACACATAAAATAATGTAAATTTGAAAGAAAATATAAACAAATTTACATATAATAACGTAAATGTGTATGAAATATATATACAAAATACACATTAAATAATGTAAATATGTATAAAAAAATAGATACAAAACACAAATAGAATAATGTAAAATCGTATCAAAATATATACACAGAATATTAATAAAATAATGAAAATTTGTATGAAAATTAAGATGCAAAATACCTATAAAATAACGCATTTTTTATAAAATTATTGATACCAAAATACACATAAAATATTTGAATTTGTATCAAAATAAATATTCATACGAATACACATAAAATAAAGTAGATTTCTATAGAAATATATATACAAAATACATATGAAATTATGACAATACTTTATGGGTATTTTGTATATATATTTCCAAAGAAATTACCTAGTTTTAGGTGTATTTTGAATATCTATTTTCATTCAAACTCAAATTATTTGTATGTATTTTTGTATATATTTCAATACAAATTTTAGTTAGGTTATGTGTATTTTGTAAATCTATTTTCATTCAAACATATATTATTTTATTGGTATTTTGTTGATTTATATTGATACGAATTTACATTATTTTATATGTACTTTGTATATATATTTTTATACGCATTTACATTATTTAATATTTATTTTGAGTATATAATTTTATTCAAATTCATGGTATTTTATGTGTATTTGTATATATATTTTCATATAAATTTACATTATTTTGTATATACATTTCATTACAAATTTACCTTATTTTATGTTTATTTTGTATGTGTATTTGTATATTTATATTTAAACAAATACACATTCTTTTATTGGTATTTTGTTTATTTATTTTGTTTCGAGTTTACATTATTTTATGTGTATTTTATTTACAGTTTTTTATACGTATTTACTTAATTTTATGTGTATTTTGTATATATATTTTTATAGAAATCTACTTTATTTTATGTGTATTCGTACATATATTTTGAAACAAATTTACATTGTTTTATATGTACAATAAGGTAAATTTGTATTGAAATAGATATGCAAAATACATATAAAGCAATGTAAATTTGTTTCAAAATATGTATACGAATACACATAAAATAACGTAGATTTCAATAAAAATATATATACAAAATACACATAAAATGAAGTAAATACGTATAAAAAAATGTATACAAAATACATATAAATAATGTAAACTCGTATCAAAATAAATAAACAAAATACCAATAAAAGAATGTGTATATGTATAAATATAAATATACAAAATACACATAAAATAACGTAGATTTATATAAAACTATATACAAAAATACACAGTAATTAAATTTGTATGAAAATATATACAAAATACACACAAAATAAGCTAAATATGAATTGAAATATATATACAAAATACATGAAATAAAGTAAATTTGTATCAAAATATTTAAACAAATACACATATAATAACGTAAATTTGTATGAAAATATATAAACAAAATACACATTAAATAATGTAAATACGTATAAAAAATATGTACAAAATACACATATAATCATGTAATTCGTATCAAAATAAATAAACAAAATACCAATAAAATAATATAAATTTGTATGAGTAAACGTGTATGCTGCAAATTTTTTCAATACAAATTTACCTTATTATATACGCATTTTGTATATTAATTTTAATACAAATTTAATTATTCGATGTGTATTTTGTATCTTTATTTTTATAAACATATGCTTTATGTTTTGGGTATTTTGCATCTTTATTTTCATACAAATTTACATTATTTTATTGATATTCTGCTCATTCATTTTGCTACGAATTGACATTATTCTATGTGTATTTTGTATATATTTTTCATACAAATTTACGTTATTTTATGTGTATTTGCTTATATATTTTGACACAAATTTACAATATTTTATAGGTATTTTGTATATACATTTCAAAAGAAATTTACCTAGTTTTATGTGTATTTTGTATATCTATTTTCATACAAACTCAAATTATTTCTATGTATTTTTGTATATATTTTAATACAAATTTTAGTTATGTTATGTATATTTTGTAAATTTATTTTCATTCAAATATATATTATTTTATTGGTGTTTTGTTGATTTATATTGATACGAATTTACATTATTTTATATGTACTTTGTATATATATTTTTATACGCTTTTACATTATTTAATATTTATTTTGAATATATATTTTTATACAAATTCATGGTATTTTATGTGTATTTGTATATATATTTTGATATAAATTTACATTATTTTATGTGTATTTTGTACATATATTTTTTTACAAATCTACCTGATTTTATGTTTATTTTGTATGTGTATTTAGTATATTTATATTTATCCAAATACACATTCTTTTATTGGTATTTTGTTTATTTATTTTAATTCGAATTTACATTATTTTATGTGTATTTTGTATACGTTTTTTATACGTATTTACTTAATTTTATGTGTATTTTGTATATATATTTTTATAGAAATCTACGTTTTTTTATTTGTATTCGTATATATATTTTGAAACAAATTTACATTGTTTTATATGTATTTTTGCATATCTCTTTCAATACAAATTTACCTTATTGTATGTGCATTTTGTATATTTATTTCAATACAAATTTAAATATATTATGTGTATTTTGGTATATATATTTTATAAGAAATGCGCTATTTGATGGAATTTTGCATCTTTATTTTCATACAAATTTACATTATTTTATTAATATTCTGTGTATTTATTTTGATACGATTTTACATTATTCTATTTGTTTTTTTGTATATACTTTTTTATACATATTTACATTATTTAATGTGTATCTTGCATATATATTTTATACAAATTTATTATCTATTATCTATTTTCATACAAATACACATTCTTTTCATGATATTTTGTTTATTTATTTTGACACGAATTTACATTATTTGATATGTATTTTGTATATATATTATTATACGTATTTACATAATTTCATATGTATTTTGTATATATATTTCTATAGAAATCTACTTTATTTTATGTGTATTCGTATATATATTTTGAACCAAATTTACATTGTTTTATATGTATTTTTGAATATCTCTTTCAATACAAATTTACCTTACTCTATATGCATTTTGTATATTTATTTCAATACAAATTTAAATATTTTATGTGTATTTTGGTATATATATATTTATAAAAAATGCGATAATTTTTGGGAATTTTGCATCTTTATTTTCATACAAATTTACATTATTTTATTGATATTCTGTGTATTTATTTTGATACGATTTTACATTATTCTATTTGTTTTTTGTATATATTTTTTATACACATTTACATTATTTAATGTGTATCTTGCATATATATTTTATACAAATTTACGTTATTTTAAGTGTATTTGTTTATATATTTTCATTCAAATTTACATTATTTGATGTGTATTTTGTATATGTATTTCCATACAAATTTACCTAATTTTATGTGTATTTTGTATATTTCTTTTCAAACAAATTTAAATTATTTTGTGTATTTTTGTATATAGTTTTATACAAATTTAGGTTATTTTATGTACGCATTTACATTATTTAGTGTGTGTTTTGTATATATATTTTTATGCTAATTTACTGTATTTTATGTGCATTTTTGTACATATATTTTTATAGAAATTTGCGTTATTTGTATATTTTTTCTCATACAAATTTATATTATTTTATTGCTATTTTGTTTATTTATTTTGATACGAATTACATGATTATATGTGTATGTTGTACATATTTTTTATACGTATTTACATTACTTAATGTGTATTTTGTTTATATATATTTAAGCAAATCTACGTTATTATATGTATTTGTATAAATATTTTGATACAGATTTACATTATTTTATGTATTTTGTATGTACATTTCAATTCAAATTTAGCTTATTTTAGCTGTATTTTGTATATATATTTTCATACAAATTTAATAACTTCTCTGTATTTTTGTATATAGTTTTATACAAATTTACGATATTTTTTGTGTATTTTGTATATTTATATTTATACAAAAACACTTTCTTTTACTGGTATTTTGTTTATTTATTTTGATACGATTTTTATGTGTATTTTATATTCATTTTTTTATACGTATTTACTTTATTTTATGTGTATTTTGTATATATTTTTATAGAAATCAACGTTATTTTATGTGTATTCGTAGATATATTTTGAAACAAATTTACATTGTTTTATATGTATTTTGCATATCTATTTCAACAGAAATTTACCTTACAGTATGTGCATTTTTTATATTTATTTTAATATAAATTTTAATATTTTATGTGTATTTTGGTATATATATTTTTATAAAAAATGCGTTATTTTATGGCTATTTTGCATCTTTATTTTCAAACAAATTTACATTATTTTATTAATATTCTGTGTATTTATTTTGATACGATTTTACATTATTCTATTTGTGTTTTGTATATATTTTTTTTATACATACTTACATTATTTAATTAGTATTTTGTATATATATTTGATACAAATTTACGTTATTTTAAGTGTATATGTTTATATATTTTCATTCAAACTTCCATTATTTTATGTGTATTTTGTATATGTATTTCAATACAAATTTACCTAATTTTATGTGTATTTTGTATATTTATTTTCATACAAATTTAAATTATTTTTGTGTATTTTTGTATATAGTTTTATACAAACTTAGGTTATTTTATGAGTATTTTGTATATCTATTTTCATACAAATACACATTCCTTTATTGATATTTTGTTTATTTATTTTGACGAGAATTTAAATTATTTAATGTGTATTTTGTATATATATTTTTATACGTATTTACATCATTTCATGTGTATTTTGTATATCTATTTTCATACAAATACACATTCTTTTATTGATATTTTGTTTATTTATTTTGACGTGAATTTAAATTATTTAATGTGTATTTTGTATATATATTTTTATACGTATTTACATCATTTAATGTGTATTTTGTATATATATTTCTATAGAAATCTACGTTATATTATGTGTATTCGTATATAGATTTTTAAACAACTTTGCACTTTGTGTATTTTGCATATTTTTTCAATACAAATTTACCTTATTGTATGTGCATTTTGTATATTAATTTTCATACAAATTTAATTATTCTATGTGTATTTTGGATAAGTATTTTTATAAAAATATGCTTTATTTTATGGGTATTTTGCATCTTTATTTTCATACAAATTTACGTCATTTTATTGATATTCTGCTTATTAATTTTGATACGATTTGACATTATTCTATATGTATTTTGTAAATATTTTTCATACAAATTTACGTTATTTTATGTGTATTTGTTTATATATTTTGACACAAATTTACAATATTTTATGGTTATTTTGTATATATATTTTAAAAGAAATTTACCTAGTTTTATGTGTATTTTGAATATCTATTTTCATACAAACTCAAATTATTTTTATGTATTTTTGTATATATTTCAATACAAATTTTAGTTATGTTATGTGTATTTTGTAAATCTATTTTCATTCAAATATATATTATTTTATTGGTATTTTGTTGATTTATATTGATACGAATTTACATTATTTTATATGTACTTTTTATATATATTTTTATACGCATTTACACTATTTAATATTTATTTTGAATATATAATTTTATACAAATTCATGGTATTTTATGTGTATTTGTATATATATTTTCATATAAATTTACATTATTTTATGTGTATTTTGTACATATATTTCATTACAAAATTACCTTATTTTATGTTTATTTTGTATGTATTTTTACATTTATATTTATACACGTTTACTCATACAAATTTATATTATTTTATTGGTATTTTGTTTATTTATTTTGATACGAATTACATGATTATATGTGTATTTTGTACACATTTTTTTATACGTATTTACATTATTTAATGTGTATTTTGTTTATATATTTTCATACAAATTTACGTTATTATATGTGTATTTGAATAAATATTTTGATACCAATTTACTTTATTGCATGTATTTTGTATATATATTTCAATTCAAATTTAGCTTATTTTGTGTGTGTTTTGTATATATTTTCATACAAATTTAATTACTTCTGTGTATTTTTGTATATAGTTTTATATAAATTTACGTTATTTTATGTGTATTTTGTATATTTATATTTATACAAATACACATTCCTTTAATTTTTATTTTGTTTATTTATTTTGATACGAATTTACATTATTTTATGTGTATTTTGTATACATTTTTTATACGTATTTACTTCATTTTATGTGTATTTTGTATATATATTTTTATAGAAATCTACGTTATTTTATGTGTATTCGTATACATATTTTGAAACAAATTTACATTGCTTTATATGTATTTTGCATATCTATTTCAATACAAATTTACCTTATTGTACATATAAAACAATGTAAATTTGTTTCAAAATATATGTACGAATACACATAAAATAACGTAGATTTCTATAAAAATATATACAAAATACACATAAAATTAAGTAAATACGTATATAAAAATGTAAACAAAATACACATAAAATAATGTAAATTCGAAACAAAATAAATAAACAAAATACCAATAAAAGAATGTGTATTTGTATAAATATAAATGTACAAAATACACATACAAAATAAACAAAAAATAAGGTAAATTTGTAATGAAATATATGTACAAAATACACATAAAATAGAGTAAATTTCTATGAATATATATATTCAAAATACATATAAAATTATGTAAATAAGTATAAAAATATATATATCAAATACACCTAAAATAATGAAAACTCGTATCAAAATAAATAAACAAAATTCCGATAAAAGAACATATATATGTAGGAAAATAAATATACAAAATTCACATAAAATTACGAAAATTTGAATAAAAATATATACTAAAATACTCAAAATTAATTTCAATTTATATAAAAATAGATATACATAATACACATATAATTAGCTAAATTTGTATTTAAATACATGTACAAAATACACATAAAATAATGTAAATTTGTATGAAATGAAAACAAATTCACATAAAATTCGCGTCAAAATAAATAAACAAAATATCAATAAAAGAATGTGTATTTGTATGAAAATAGATATACAAAATACACATAAAATAACCTAAATTTGTATCAAACTATATACAAAAATACACAAAAATATTTTAAATTTGTATGAAAATAAATATACAAAATACACATAAAATTAGGTAAATTTGTATTGAAATACATACACAAAATACACATAAAATAATGTAAATTTGAATGAAAATACATAAACAAATACACTTAAAATAACGTAAATTTATATAAAAAAATATGTACAAAACACAAATAGAATAATGTAAAATCGTATCAAAATAAATACACAGAATATTAATAAAATAATGTAAATTTGTATGAAAATAAAGAAGCAAAATACCCATAAAATAACGCATTTTTTTTACTTATAAAAATATATATACCAAAATACACATCAAAAAATTAAATTTGTATTAAAATAAATATACAAAAAACACATACAATAAGGTAAATTTGTATTGAAATAGATATGCATATAAAACAATGTAAATTTGTTTCAAAATATATATACGAATACACATATAATAACGTAGATTTCTATAAAAATATATATACAATATACACATAAAACGAAGTAAATACGTATAAAAAAATGTATACAAAATACACATAAAATAATGTAAACTCGTATCAAAATAAATAAACAAAATAGCAATAAAAGAATGTGTATTTGTATAAATATAAATATACAAAATACACATAAAATAACGTAAATTTATATAAAACTATATACAAAAATACACAGAAGTAATTAAATTTGTATGAAAATATATACAAAATACACACAAAATAAGCTAAATTTGAATTGAATATATATACAAAATACATGAAATAAAGTAAATTTGTATCAAAATATTTATACAAATACACATATAATAACGTAAATTTGTATGAAAATATATACACAAAATACACATTAAATAATGTAAATACGTATAAAAAAATATGTACAAAATACACATATAATCATGTAATTCGTATCAAAATAAATAAACAAAATACCAATAAAATAATATAAATTTGTATGAGTAAACGTGTATGTTGCATATTTTTTCAATACAAATTTACCTTATTATATACGCATTTTGTATATTAATTTTAATATATGTGTATTTGAATATATATTTTGATACAAATTTACATTATTTTATGTATTTTCTATATTTATTTCAATTCAAATTCAGCTTATTTTATGTGTCTTTTGTATATTTATTTTCATACAAATATAATTATTTTTGTTTATTTTTGTATTTAGTTTTATACAATTTTACGTTATTTTATGTGTATTTTGTATATTTATATTTATACAAGTAAACATTCTTTTATTGGTATTTAGTTTATTTATTTTGATACGAGTTTACATTATTTTATGTGTATTTTGTATACATTTTCTTATACGTATTTACTTCATTTTATGTGTATTTTGTATATATATTTTTATAGAAATCTACGTTATTTTATGTGTATTCGTATATATATATATATTTTGAAACAAATTTACATTGTTTTATGTGTATTTTGCATATCTATTTCAATACAAATTTACCTTATTGTATGTGCATTTTGTATATTTATGGTAATACAAATTTAAATATTTTATGTGTATTTTGTTATATATATTTTTAAAAAATGCGTTGTTTTATGGGTGTCTTGCGTCTTTATTTTCATTCAAATTTACATTATTTTATTAATATACTGTGTATTTATTTTGATACTATTTTACATTATTCTATTTGTGTTTTGTATATACTTTTTTATACATATTTACATTATTTAATGTGTATTTTCTATATATATTTCATACAAATTTACGTTATTTTAAGTGAATTTGTTTATATATTTTCATTCAAATTTACATTATTTTATGTGTATTTTGTATATGTATTTCAATAGAAATTTAACTAGTTTTATGTGTATTTTGTATATATATTTTTATACAAATTTAAATTATTTTTGTGTTTTTTTTAATAGAGTTTTATACAAATTTACAATATTTTGTGTATTTTGTATATCTATTTTCATACAAATACACATTCTTTTATTGATATTTTGTTTATTTATTTTGATGCGAATTTATATTATTTAATGTGTATTGTGTATATATATTTTTGTACGTATTTACGTCATTTCATGTGTATTTTTTATATATATTTCTATAGAAATATACGTTATTTTATGTGTATTCGTATATATATTTTGAAACAAATATACATTGTTTTATGTGCATTTTGTATATTTTTCAATACAAATTTCCTTATTATTGTGCATTTTGTATATTAATTTTAATACAAATTTAATTATTCTATGTGTATTCTTGTATATGTATTTTAAGAAAAATATGCTTTATTTTATGGGTATTTTGCATCTTTATTTTCATACAAAACTACATTATTTTATTGATATTCTGTGTATTTATTTTGGTACGATTTTACATTATTCTAAATATATTTTGTATATCTATGTTATACAAATGTACGATATTTTATGTGAATTTGTTTTCATTTCATACAAATTTACATTATTTTATGTGTATTTTGTATATGTTTTTAAATACAAATTTAACTAATTATATGTGTATTTTGTATATCTATTTCCATATAAATTGAAATTTATTTTTTTGTTTTTTCGTATATATTTTTATTCAAATTTTCGTAATTTTATGTGTATTTTGTATATTTATTTTTCTACAAATATACGTTCTTTTATCGGAATTTTGTTTATTTACTTTGATACGAATTTTCATTTTCTTAGGTGTATTTGATATATATATTTTTATACTTATTTACATGATTTTATATGTATTTTGAATATATATTTTCATAGAAATTTACTCTATATGTATATACAAAAAAACACAAAAATAATGTAAATTTGTATGAAAATAAATATACAAAATACACATAAAATTAGGTCAATTTGTATTGAAATACATATACAAAATACACTTAAAATAATGTAAATTTGAATGAAATTATATAAACAAATACACTTAAAATGACGTTAATTTGTATAAAATACATATAAAAAATACACATTAAATAATGAAAATATGTATAAAAAAATATATACAAAACACAAATAGTATAATATAAAATCGTATCAAAATATATACACAGAATATTAATAAAATAATGTACATTTGTATGAAAACTAAGATGCAAAATACCTATAAAATAACGCATTTTTTATAAAATTATATATACCAAAATACACATAAAATATTTGAATTTGTATTAAAATAAATATACAAAATGCACATACAATAAGGTAAATTTGTATTGAAATAGATATGCAAAAAACATATAAAACAATGTAAATTTGTTTCAAAATATATATACGAATACACATAAAATAACGTAGATTTCTATAAATATATATATACAAAATACAAATAAAATTAAGTAAATACGAATCAAAAATGTATACAAAATACACATAAAATAATGTAAATTCGTATAAATATAAATAAACAAAATACCAATAAGAGAATGTGTATTTGTATAAATATAAATATACAAAATGCACATAAAATAACGTAAATTTGTATAAAACTATATACAAAAATACACAGAAGTAATTAAATTTGCATGAAAATAGATATACAAAATACACACAAAATAAGCTAAATTTGAATTGAAATATATATACAAAATACATAAAATAAAGTAAATTCGTTTCAAAATATTTTTAACAAATACACATATAATAACGTAAATTTGTAAAAAAAATATATAAACAAAATACACATTAAGTAATGTAAATACGTATAAAATTTTTTTTACAAAATACACCAATAATCAAGTCATTCGTATCAAAATAAATAAACAAAAAACTAATTAAATAATGTAAATTTGTATGAGAAAACATATACAAAATACACATAAAATAACGTTTTAAGTTTCTATAAAAATATATGTACAAAAATGCACATAAAATTAGTTTGCATAAAAAAATATATACAAAACACACATTAGATAATGTAAATGAGTATAAAAATATGTATACAAAATACCTATGAAATAATCTAAACTCGTATCGAGTTAAATTAAGAAAATAACAATAAAATAATGTAATTTTTGATGAAAATATATATAGAAAACACACATAAAATAACCTAAATACAAATACAAATATACACATTAAATAATTTAAAATTGAATGAAATAAATATACAAAATAAACATAAAATAAGGTAAATTTGTAATAAAATATATGTAAGAATACACATAAAATAATATAAATTTGTATGAAAATATAAATACAAATACACATAAAATAACATGAATTTGTATAAAATGTTTCAAAATATATACGAATACACACAATAAAATAACGTAAATTTTTATGAAAATGTATAAAATAGTTTAAATACGTAGAAAAATATATATACAATATACACATAAAATAATGTAAATTCGTAAAAAATTAAATACACAAAATTCCAATAAAAGAATGTATATTTGTAGGAAAATATATATACAAAAAACAAATAAAATAACTAGAATTTGTATAAAAATATATACAAAAATACACAAAAATAATTTAAATTTGTTTGAAAATAGATATGCAAAATACACATAAAGTTAGGCAAATTTGTATTGAAATACATATACAAAACTCACATAAAATAATGTAAATTTGTATGAAAATATATAAACAAATACATATAAAATCACGTAAATTTGGATAAAATATATAAATACAAAATATACATTAAATATTTTAAATATGTATAAAAATATATTATATTATATATATTTTTATTGATATTTGCGTTATTTATGTGTATTTTGTATATGTTTTCTCATAGAAATTTACATTATTTTATTGGTATTTTGTCTATTTATTTTGATACGAACTACATGATTATTTGTGTATTTTTTACATTTTTTTATACGTATTTACATTATATAATGTGTATTTTGTTTATATATTTTTATACAAATTTACGTTATTATATGTGTATTTGTATAGTTATTTTGATACAAATTTACACTATTTTATGTATTTTGTATATATATTTCAATTCAAATTTAGCTTATTTTATGTGTATGTTGTACATCTATTTATTTTAATACAAAATCAAATATTTTATGTTTTTTCGTATATATATTTTTATAAAAAATGAGTTATTTTATGGGTATTTTGCATCTTAATTTTCATACAAATTTACATTATTTTATTAATATTTTCTGTATTTATTTTGATACGATTTTACATTATTTTATTTGTGTTTTGTATATATTTTTTTATACATATTTACATTATTTAATGTGTTTTTTGTATATATATTTGATACAAATTTACGTTATTTTAAGTCTATATGTTTATATATTTTCATTCAAATTTACATTATTTTATGTGTATTTTGTATATGTATTTCAATTCAAATTTACCTAATTTTATATGTTTTTTGTATATTTATTTTCATACAAGTTTAAATTATTTTTGTGTATTTTTGTTTATAGTTTTATACAAATTTAGGTTATTTTATTTGTATTTTGTATATCTATTTTCATACAAATACACATTCTTTTCATGATATTTTGTTTATTTATTTTGACACGAATTAACATTATTTAATGTGTATTTTGTATATATATTTTTATACGTATTTACATTATTTCAAGAGTATTTTGTATATAAATTTTTATAGAAATCTGCGTTATTTTATGTGTATTCGTATATATATTTTGAAACAAATTTACATTGTTTTATGTATATTTTGCATATTTTTTCAATATAAATATACCTTATTGTATGTGTATTTTGTATATTAATTTTAATACAAATTTGATTAATCTATGTGTATTTTTGTATATGTATTTTTATAAAAATATATAATTAGTTAAATTTGTATTTAAATACATGTACAAAATACACATAAAATAATGTAAATTTGTATGAAATGAAAACAAATTCACATAAAATAACGTACATTTGTATAAAATAGATATACAAAATAAGTTTATGTGTATTTTGTATATTGATTTTCATACAAATTTAAATTATTTTTGTGTATTTTTGTATATAGTTTTATACAAACTTAGGTTATTTTATGAGTATTTTGTATATCTATTTTCATACAAATACACATTCTTTTATTGATATTTTGTTTATTTATTTTGACGAGAATTTAAATTATTTAATGTGTATTTTGTATATATATTTTTATACGTATTTACATCATTTCATGTGTATTTTGTATATATCTTTCTATAGAAATCTACGTTATATTATGTGTATTCGTATATCGATTTTTAAACAAATTTACACTTTTATGTGTATTTTGCAAATTTTTTCAATACAAATTTACCTTATTGTATATGCATTTTGTATATTAATTTTAATACAAATTTAATTATTATATGTATATTTTTGTATATGTATTTTTATAAAATATATGCTTTATTTTATGGGTATTTTGCATCTTTATTTTCATACAAATTTACGTTATTTTATTGATATTCTGCTCATTCATTTTGATACGATTTGACATTATTCTATGTGTATTTTGTATATATTTTTCAAACAAATTTATGTTATTTATGAGTATTTGTTTATATATTCTGACACAAATTTACAATATTTTATGGGTATTTTGTATATATATTTCAAAAGAAATTTACCTATTTTTATGTGTATTATGAATATCTATTTTCATACAAACTCAAATTATTTTTATGTATTTTTGTATATATTTCAATACAAATTTTAGTTATGTTATGTGTATTTTGTAAATCTATTTTCAATCAAATATATATTATTTTATTGGTATTTTGTTGATTTATATTGATACGAATTTACATTATTTTATATGTACTTTTTACATATATTTTTATACGCATTTACATTATTTAATATTTATTTTGTATATATAATTTTATACAAATTCATGGTATTTTATGTGTTTTTGTATATATATTTTCACATAAATTTACATTATTTTATGTGTATTTTGTACATATATTTCATTACAAATTTACCTTATTTTATGTTTATTTTGTATATGTATTTTGTACATTTATATTTATACAAATACACATTCTTTTATTGATATTTTGTTTATTTATTTTGTTTCGAATTTATATTATTTTACGTGTATTTTGTTTACATTTTTTTATACGTATTTACCTAATTTTATGTGTATTTTGTATATATATTTTTATAGAGATCTACGTTATTTTATGTGTATTCGTATATATATTTTGAAACAAATCTACTTTGTTTTATATGTATTTTTGCATATCTCTTTCAATAGAAGTTTACCTTATTGTATGTGCATTTTGTACATTTATTTCAATACAAATTTAAATATTTTATGTGTATTTTGGTATATATATTTTTATAAGAAATGCGCTATTTGATGGGAATTTTGCATCTTTATTTTCATACAAATTTACATTATTTTATTAATATTCGGTGTATTTATTTTGACTCGATCTTACATTATTCTATTTGTTTTTTGTATATATTTTTTTTATACATATTTACATTATTTAATGAATATCTTGCATATATATTTCATACAAATTTATTATCTATTATTTATTTTCATACAAATACACATTCTTTTCATGATATTTTGTTTATTTATTTTGACACGAATTTACATTACTTAATTTGTATTTTATATATATATTTTTATACGTATATATATTTCTATAGAAATCTACGTTATTTTATGTGTATTCGTATATATATTTTGAAACAAATTTACAATGTTTTATTTGTATTTTGCGTTTTTTTTCAATACAAATTTACCTTATTGTATGTGTGCATTTTGTATATTAATTTTAATACAAATTTAATTATTCTATGTGTATTTTTGTATATGTATTTAAAAAAAAAATGCTTTATCTTATGGGTATTTTGCATCTTTGTTTTCATACAAATTTAAATTATTTTATTGATATTCTGTGTACCTATTTTGATACGATTTTACATTATTCTATGTATAACAAAAATAAATACAGAATACACAAAAATAGATATGCAAAATACATATAAACAATGGAAATTTGTTTCAAAATATATATACGAATACACATGACATGGTGTATTTATTTTGATACGATCTTACATTATTCTATTTATTTTTTGTATATATATTTTTATACATATTTACATTATTTAATGTATATCTTGCATATATATTTCATACAAATTTATTATCTATTATTTATTTTCATACAAATACACATTCTTTTCATGATATTTTGTTTATTTATTTTGACACGAATTTACATTACTTAATTTGTATTTTATATATATATTTTTATACGTATTTACATAATTTCATGTGTATTTTGTATATATATTTCAATAGAAATCTACGTTATTTTATGTGTATTCGTATATATATTTTGAAACAAATTTACACTTTTTTATTTGTATTTTGCGTTTTTTTTCTATACAAATTTACCTTATTGTATGTGTGCATTTTGTATATTAATTTTAATACAAATTTAATTATTCTATGTGTATTTTTGTATATGTATTTTTAAAAAAAATGCTTTATCTTATGGGTATTTTGCATCTTTGTTTTCATACAAATTTAAATTATTTTATTGATATTCTGTGTACTTATTTTGATACGATTTTACATTATTCTATGTATAACAAAAATAAATACAGAATACACAAAAATAGATATGCAAAATACATATAAACAATGTAAATTTGTTTCAAAATATATATACGAAAACACATGACACGGGTATTTTGAATCTTAATTTTCATACAAATTTACATTATTTTATTAATATTTTCTGTATTCATTTTGATAAGATTTTACATTATTTTATTTGTGTTTTGTTTATATTTTTTTATACATATTTACATTATTTAAAGTGTTTTTTGTATACATATTTGATACAAATTTACGTTATTTTAAGTCTATATGTTTATATATTTTCATTCAAATTTACATTATTTTATGTGTATTTTGTAAATGTATTTCAATACAAATTTACTTATTTTTATGTTTTTTGTATATTTATTTTCATACAAGTTTAAATTATTTTTTGTTTATTTTTGTATATAGTTTTATACAAATTTAGGTTATTTTATGTGTATTTTGTATATCTATTTTCATACAAATTCACATTCTTTTCATGATATTTTTTTTATTTGTTTGACATGAATTAACATTATTTAATGTGTATTTTGTATATATATTTTTATACGTATTTACATTATTTCAAGTGTATTTTGTATATATATTTCTATAGAAATCTACGTTATTTTATGTGTATTCGTATATATATTTTGAAACAAATTTACATTGTTTTATGTGTATTTTGCATATTTTTTCAATACAAATTTACATTATTGTATGTGCATTTTGTATATTAATTTTAATACAAATTTGATTAATCTATGTGTATTTTTGTGTATGTATTTTTATAAAAATATGCTTTATTTTATGGGTATTTTGCATCTTTATTTTCATACAAATTTACATTATTTTATTGATATTCTGTGTATTTATTTGGAATGATTTTACATTATTCTATGTGTATTTTGTATATATATTTTATATAAAATGTATTTGTTTTCATTTCATACAAATCTACATTATTTTATGTGTTTTTTGTACATGTATTTAAATACAAATTTAACTAGTTATATGTGTATTTTGTATATCTATTTTGTATGTATATTTTCATAGAAATTTTCTCTATTTTATGAGTATTCGTATATATATTTTGATACAAATTTACATTATTGATGTGTATTTTGCATATCTATTTCAATACAAATTTTCTTAATTGTACGTGCATTTTGTATATTTATTTTAATACAAATTTAATTATTTTATATGTTTTTGTATATATATTTTTATGCAAATATGCGTTATTATATGGATATTTTGCAGCTTTATTTTCATACAAATTTACATTATTTTATTGATATTCTCTTTATTTATTTTGATACGAATTAACATTATTCTATGTGTATTTTGTATATATTTTTTTTACATATTTACATTATTTAAGGTTTATTTTGTATATATATTTTATCCAAATTTACATTATTTTATGTGTATTTGTTTATATATTTCTATACAAATTTACATTATTTTATGTGTATTTTGTATATACATTTTCATAAAAAAATTACGTTATTTTATTGTGTGTATTCGTATATATTTTGATACAAATTTTATACAAATTCATGTTATTTAATGTGTATTTGTATATATATTTTCATACAAATTTATATTATTTTATGTGTATTTTGTATATATATTTCATTACAAATTTACCTTATTTTATGTTTATTTTGTATATTTATTTCATTCAATTTTAAATTATTTTATGTGTATATTTGTATTTGTATTTAGGTTATTTTATGTGTATTTTGTATATATATTTTCATCCAAAATTACATTATTATATTGGCATTTTCTTAATGTAATTCGATACGAATTTAGATTATTTCATAGGTATTTTGTATACATATTTTTATACTCATTTACATTATCTAATGTGTGTTTTGTATATATATTTTTATGCAAATTTATTTTATGTTCTTTTTTGTACATATACTTTTATAGAAATTTGCGTTATTTTATGTATATAGTTTTATATAAATTAACGTTATTTTATGTGCATTTTGTATATTTATATTTATACAAATACACATTCTTTTATTGCTATATTGTTTATTTATATTTATACGAATTTACATTATTTTATGTGTATTTTGTATACATTTTTTTATACGTATTTACTTAATTTTATGTGTATTTTGTATATGTATTTTTATAGAAATCTACGTTATTTTATGTGTATTCGCATATATATTTTGAAACAAATTTACATTATTTTATATGTATTTTGCATATCTATTTCAATACAAATTTACCTTATTGTATGTGCATTTTGTGTATTTATTTTGATACAAATTCAAATATTTTATGTGTATTTTGGTATCAATAATTTTATAAAAAATGCGTTATTTTATAGGTATTTTGCATCTTAATTTTCATACAAATTTACATTATTTTATTAATATTCTGTGTATATATTTTGATACGATTTTACATTATTCTATTTGTGTTTTGTATATATTTTTTATACATATTTACATTATTTAATGTGTATTTTGTATATATATTTCATACAAATTTACGTTATTATATGTGTATTTGTTTATATATTTTCTTTCAAATTTACATTATTTTATGTGTATTTTGTATATGTATTTCAATAGAAATTAACCTAATTTTATGTGTATTTTGTATATTTCTTTTCATACAAATTTAAATTATTTTTGTGTATTTTATATATAGTTTTATACAAATTTAGGTTATTTTATGTACGCATTTACATTATTTAATGTGTGTTTTGTATATATATTTTCATCCAAAGTTAATTTAATTTACGTTCATTTTTGGACATATATTTTTATAGAAATTAGCTTTATTTTATATGTATTTGTATATGTTTTCTCATACAAATTTACATTATTTTATTGCTATTTTGTTTATTTAGTTTGATACGAATTACATGATTATATGTGTATTTTGTACATATTTTTTATACGTATTTACATTACTTAATGTGTATTTTGTTTATATATTTCTAAACAAATTTACGTTATTATATGTATTTTTATAAATATTTTGATACAAATTTACATTATTTTATGTATTTTGTATATACATTTCAATTCAAATTTAGCTTATTTTATCTGTATTTTGTATATCTATTTTCATACGAGTTTAATTACTTCTCTGTATTTTTGTATATAGTTTTATACAAATTTACGTTATTTTATGAGTATTTTGTATATTTATATTTATACAAATACACATTCTTTTATTGGTATTTTGTTTATTTATTTTGATATGAATTTACATTATTTTATGTGTATTTTGTATACATTTTTTTATACGTATTTACTTCATTTTACGTGTATTTTGTATATATTTTTATACAAATCTACGTTATTTTATGTGTATTCGTATATATATTTTGAAACAAATTTACATTGTTTTATATGTATTTTGCATATCTATTTCAATACAGATTTACCTTATTGTATGTGTATTTTGTATATTTATTTTAATACAAATAAATTTTTTTATGTGTATTTTTGTATATATATTTTATGGGTATTTTGCTTCTTTATTTTCATACAAATTTACATTATTTTATTAATATTCTGTGTATATATTTTGATACGATTTTACATTATTCTATTTGTGTTTTGTATATATTTTTTTATACAAATTTACGTTATTTTAAGTGTATTTGTTTATGAATTTTCATTCAAATTTACAGTATTTTATGTGTTTTTTGTATATGTATTTCAATACAAATTTACCTAATTTTATGTGTATTTTGTATATTTATTTTCATACAAATTTAAATTTTTTTTGTGTATTATTGTATATAGTTTTATACAAATTTATGTTATCTTATGTGTATTTTGTATATTTATTTTCATACAAATACACATTCTTTTATTGACATTTTGTTTATTTATTTTGACGCGAATTTACATTATTTAATGTGTATTTTGTATATATATTTTTATACGTATTTACATCCTTTCATGTGTATTTTGTATATTTATAAAAAATGCGTTATTTTATGGGTATTTTGCATCTCTATTTTCATACAAATTTACATTATTTTATTTACATTCTGTGTATTTATTTTAATACGATTTTACATTATTCTATTTGTGTTTTGTATATATATTTTTTATACATATTTACATTATTTAATGAGTATTTTTTATATATATTTTATACAAATTTATGTTAATTTAAGTGTATTTGTTTATATATTTTCATTCAAATTTACGATATTTTATGTGTATTTTGTATATGTATTTCTTTACAAATTTACCTAATTTTATGTGTATTTTGTATATTTATTTTCATAGAAATTTAACTTATGTTTGTGTATTTTTATATATAGTTTTATACAAATTTACGTTATTTTATGTGTATTTTGTATATGTATTTTCATACAAATACACATTCTTTTATTGATATTTTAATCATTTATTTTGACAAGAATTTACATTATTTAATGTGTATTTTGTATATATATTTTTATACGTATTTACAACATTTCATGTGAATTTTGTATATATATTTCTATAGAAATCTACGTTATTTTATGTGTATTCGTATATATATTTTGAAACAAATCTACATTATTTTATGTGTATTTTGTATATATATTTCATTATAAATTTGCCTTATTTTAAGTTTATTTTTATATCTATTTTCATTCAAATTCAAATCATTTTATGTGTATATATTTATTTGTATTTACGTTATTTTATGTGTATTTTCTATATATATTTTCATTCAAAATTACATTATTTTATCGGTATTTTGTTCATTTATTTCGATACGAATTTAGATTATTTCATGTGTATTTTCTATACATATACATATAGAGTAAATTTCTATGAAAATATATATTCAAAATACATATAAAATTATGTAAATAAGTATAAAAATATATATATCAAATAATTCATTTTATGTGTATTTTGTATATATTTTTATAGAAATCAACGTTATTTTATATGTATTCGTATATATATTTTGAAACAAATTTACATTATTTTATATGTATTTTGCATATCTATTTCAATACAAATTTACCTTACAGTATGTGCATTTTTTATATTTATTTTAATACAAACTCTAATATTTTATGTGTATTTTGGTATATATATATATATATTTATAAAAAAATGCGTTATTTTGTGGCTATTTTGCATTTTTATTTTCATACAAATTTACATTATTTTATTAATATTCTGTGTATTTATTTTGATACGATTTTACATTATTCTATTTGTGTTTTGAATATATTTTTTTTATACATATTTACATTATTTAATTAGTATTTTGTATATATATTTGATACAAATTTACGTTATTTTAAGTGTATATGTTTATATATTTTCATTCAAACTTCCATTATTTTATGTGTATTTTGTATATGTATTTCAATACAAATTTACCTAATTTTATGTGTATTTTGTATATATATTTTCATACAAATTTAAATTATTTTTGTGTATTTTTGTATATAGTTTTATACAAACTTAGGTTATTTTATGAGTATTTTGTATATCTATTTTCATACAAATACACATTCTTTTATTGATATTTTGTTTATTTATTTTGACGAGAATTTAAATTATTTAATGTGTATTTTGTATATATATTTTTATACGTATTTACATCATTTCATATGTATTTTGTATATATATTTCTATAGAAATCTACGTTATATTATGTGTATTCGTATATAGATTTTTAAACAAATTTACACTTTTATGTGTATTTTGCATATTTTTTCAATACAAATTTACCTTATTGCATATGCATTTTGTATATTAATTTTAATACAAATTTAATTATTCTATGTGTATTTTTGTATATGTATTTTTATAAAAAATATGCTTTATTTTATGGGTATTTTGCATCTTTATTTTCATACAAATTTACGTTATTTTATTGATATTCTGCTCATTCAATTTGATACGATCTGACATTATTCTATGTGTATTTTGTAAATATTTTTCATACAAATTTACGTTATTTTATGTGTATTTGTTTATATATTTTGACACAAATTTACAATATTTTATGGGTATTTTGTATATATATTTCAAAAGAAATTTACCTATTTTTATGTGTATTTTGAATATCTATTTTCACACAAACTCAAATTATTTTTATGTATTTTTGTATATATTTCAATACAAATTTTAGTTATGTTATGTGTATTTTGTAAATCTATTTTCATTCAAATATATATTATTTTATTGGTATTTTGTTGATTTATATTGATACGAATTTACATTATTTTATATGTACTTTTTATACATATTTTTATACGCATTTACATTATTTAATATTTATTTTGAATATATAATTTTATACAAATTCATGGTATTTTATGTGTATTTGTATATATATTTTCATATAAATTTACATTATTTTATGTGTATTTTGTACATATATTTCATTACAAATTTACCTTATTTCATGTTTATTTTTTATGTGTATTTTGTATATTTATATTTATCCAAATACAGATTCTTTTATTGGTATTTTGTTTATTTATTTTAAATCGAATTACATGATTATATGTGTATTTTGTACACATTTTTTTATACGTTTTTACACATTTTTTGCATCTTAATTTTCATTTTATATGTACTTTGTATATATATTTTTATACGCTCTTACATTATTTAATATTTATTTTGAATATAATTTTTTATACAAATTCATGGTATTTTATGTGTATTTGTATATATATTTTCATATACATTTCATTACATTATTGTATGTGTATTTTGTACATATATTTTATTACAAATCTACCTTATTTTATGTTTATTTTATATGTGTATTTTGAATATTTATATTTATCCAAATACACTTTCTTTTATTGGTATTTTGTTTATTTAATGAGTATTTTTTATATATATTTTATACAAATTTATGTTAATTTAAGTGTATTTGTTTATATATTTTCATTCAAATTTACATTATTTTATGTGTATTTTGTATATGTATTTCTTTACAAATTTACCTAATTTTATGTGTATTTTGTATATTTATTTTCATACAAATTTAACTTATGTTTGTGAATTTTATAAATAGTTTTATACAAATTTACGTTATTTTATGTGTATTTTGTATATGTATTTTCATACAAATACACATTCTTTTATTGATATTTTAATTATTTATTTTGACACGAATTTACATTATTTAATGTGTATTTAGTATATATATTTTTATACGTATTTACAACATTTCATGTATATTTTTTATATATATTTCTATAGAAATCTACGTTATATTATGTGTATTCGTATATATATTTTGAAACAAATCTACATTATTTTATGTATATTTTGTATATATATTTCATTATAAATTTGCCTTATTTTAAGTTTATTTTTATATCTATTTTCATTCAAATTCAAATCATTTTATGTGTATATATTTATTTGTATTTACGTTATTTTATGTGTATTTTCTATATATATTTTCATTCAAAATTACATTATTTTATCGGTATTGTGTTCATTTATTTCGATACGAATTTAGATTATTTCATGTGTATTTTCTATACATATATATATATAGAGAAGATTTCTATGAAAATATATATTCAAAATACATATAAAATTATGTAAATAAGTATAAAAATATATATATCAAATACACCTAAAAAAAATGAAAATTCGTATCAAAATAAATAAATAAATTTCCCATAAAAGAACGTATATTTGTAGGAAAATAAATATACAAAAAACACATAAAATTACGAAAATTTGAATAAAAATATATACAAAAATACACAAAATTAATTTCAATTTGTATGAAAATAGATATACAAAATACACATATAATTAGTTAAATTTGTATTTAAATACATGTACAAAATTCACATAAAATAATGTAAATTTGTATGAAATGAAAACAAATTCACATAAAATAACGTACATTGGTATAAAATAGATATACAAAATATACATAGAATAATGTAAAATCGTATCAAAATAAATACGGAGAATATCAATAAAATAATGTAATTTTGTATGAAAATAAAGATGCAAAATACCCATAAAATAAAGCATATTTTTATAAAAATACATATACAAAAATACACATAGAATAGCTAAATTTGTATTAAAATTAATATACAAAATGCACGTACAATAAGGTAAATTTGTATTGAAAAAATATGCAAAATGCACATAAAACAATGTATATTTGTTTCAAAATATATATACGAATACACATAAAATAACGTATATTTCTATAAAAATATATACAAAATACACATGAAATGACGTAAATACGTATAAAAATATATATACACAATACACATTAAATAATGTAAATTCGCATCAAAATAAATAAACAAAATATCAATAAAAGAATGAGTATTTGTATGAAAATAGATATGCAAAATACACATAAAATATTGTAAATTTGAATAAAACTCTATACAAAAATACACAAAAAATAATTTAAATTTGTATAAAATATATATACAAAATACACATGAAATTAGGTAAATTTCTATTGAAATACATATACAAAATACACATAAAATTATGTAAATTTGAATAAAAATATATAAACAAATACACTTAAAATAACGAAAATTTGTATGAAATATATATAGAAAATACACATTAAATAATGTAAATTTGTATAAAAAAATATATACAAAACACAAAATAGAATAAAGTAAAATAGTATCAAAATAAATACACAGAATATTAATAAAATAATGTAAATTTGAATGAAAATAAAGATGCAAAATACCCATAAAACAACGCATTTTTTATGAAAATATATATACCAAAATGCACATAAAATATTTAAATTTGTATTACAATAAATATACAAAATGCATATACAATAAGGTAAATTTGTATTGAAATAGATATGCAAAATACATATAAAACAATGTAAATTTGATACAAAATATACATACGAATACTCATAAAATAACGTAGATTTCTATAAAATATATATACAAAATACATCAACTGAAGTAAATACGTATAAGAAAATGTATACAAAATACATAAAATAATGTAAATTCGTATCAAAATAAATAAACTAAATGCCAATAAAAGAATGTTTACTTGTATAAATATAAATATACAAAATACACATAAATTAACGTAAATGTATAAAACTATATACAAAAATAATCAAAATAATTAAATTTGTATGAAAAAAGATATACAAAAGACACATAAAATAAGCTAAATTTGAATTGAAATAAATATAGAAAATACATAAAATAATGTAAATTTGTATCAAAATATATATTCAAATACACATATAATAACGTAAATTTGTATAAAAATATATAAACAAAATACACATTAAATAATGTAAATACGTATAATGTACTTATACATTAAATAAACAAAATACCAATAAAAGAATGTGTATTTGGATAAATATAATTATACAAAATACACATATAAAATAAACATAAAATAAGGTAGATTTGTAATAAAATATATGTACAAAATACACATACAATAATGTAAATTTATATGAAAATATATATACAAATACACATAAAATACCATGAATTTGTATAAAAAATTATATTCAAAATAAATATTAAATAATGTAAGAGCGTATAAAAATATATATACAAAAGTATATTAAAGATGCAAATTACCCATAAAATATCTTATATTTAAAAAAATATATACAAAATACACATAAAATAATTAAATTTGTATTAAAATAAATATACAAAATATACATACAATAAGGTAGATTTTATTGAAATAGATATGCAAAATACATAAAATAATGAAATTTTTATAAAATATATACGAATACACACAATAAAATTACGTAAATTTTATGAAAATATATATACAAAATACACATAAAATAATGTAAATACATAGAAAAATATATATACAAAATACACATAAAATAATATAAATTGTATCAAAATAAATAAAGAAAATTTATAAAAGAATCTATATGTAGGAAAATATATATACAAAATACAAATCAAATAAAAAAATTTGTATAAAAATATTACAAAATACACAAAATAATTTAAATTTGTTTGAAAATAGATATACAAAATACAAATGAAATAAACTAAATTTTATTGAAATACATATACAAATACACATAAAATAATGTAAATTTGTATCAAAATATATAAACAAATACACATAAAATTACGTAAATTTGTCTCAGTATATATATATATATATATACAAAAGACATATTAAATAATGTTAATACGTATAAAAATGTATATACAAAATACACAGAATAATATAAAATCGTATCAAAATAAATACACAGAATAATAATAATAATGTAAATTTGTATGAAAATAAAGATGCAAAATACCCATTAAATAACGCATTTTTTATAAAAATATATATACCAAAATACACATGAAAAAATTAATTTGTATTAAAATAAATATACAAAATACACATACAATAAGGTAAATTTGTATTGAAATAGATATGCAAAATACATATAAAACAATGTAAATTTGTTTCAAAATATATATACGAATACACATAAAATAACGTAGATTTGTATAAAAATATATACAAAATACACATAAAATGAAGTAAATACGTATAAGAAAATGTATACAAAATACACATAAAATAATGTAAATTCGTATCAAAATAAATAAACAAAATACCAATAAAAGAAAGTGTATTTGTATAAATATAAATATACAAAATACACATAAAATAACGTAAATTTGTATAAAACTATATACAAAAATACACAGAAGTAATTAAATTCGTATGAAAATAGATATACAAAATACAGATAAAATAAGCTAAATTTGAATTGAAATGTATATACAAAATACATAAAATAATGTAGATTTGTATCAAAATATTTATAAAAATTCCCATAAAATAACGCATTTTTTTATTTATAAAAATATATATACCAAAATACACATCAAAAAATTAAATTTGTATTAAAATAAATATACAAAAAACACATTCAATAAGGTAAATTTGTATTGAAATAGATATGCAAAATACATATAAAACAATGTAAATTTGTTTCAAAATATATATACGAATACACATAAAATAACGTAGATTTCTATAAAAATATATATACAAAATACACATAAAATGAAGTAAATACGTATAAAAAAATGTATACAAAATACACATAAAATAATGTAAATTCGTATCAAAATAAATATACAAAATACCAATAAAAGAATGTGTATTTGTATAAATATAAATATACAAAATACACATAAAATAACGTAAATTTATATAAAACTATATACACAAATACACAGAAGTATTTTAATTTGTATGAAAATAGATAAACAAAATAAGGTAAATTCGTTACAAATTCAATAAACAAAATTCAGATAAAAGAACGTATATTTGTAGAAAAAATAAATATACAAAATACACATTAAATAACGAAAATTTGTATGAAAATATATAAAAAATTAAACAAAAATAATTTCAATTTGTATGAAAATAAATATACAAAATACACATGTATTTTGTATATCTATTTTCACACAAATTTAATTACTTTTGTGTATTTTTGTATATAGTTTTATATAAATTTACGTTATTTTATTTGTATTTTGTAAATTTATATATATATACAATACACTTTCTTTTATTAGTATTTTGTTTATTTATTTATTTATTTTATTATTTTATGTGTATTTTGTATACCTTTTTTTATACGTATTTACTTCATTTTATGTGTATTTTGTATATTTATTTTCATAGAAATCTACGTTATTTTATGTGTATTCGTATATATATTTTGAAAAAATTTACATGGTTTTATATGTATTTTGCATATCTATTTCAATGCAAATTTACCTTATTGTATGTGCTTTTTGTATATTTATTTTAATACAAATTCAAATATTTTATGTGTGTCTTGGTATAAATATTTTTAGAAAAAATGCGTTATTTTATGGGTATTTTGCATCTTAATTTTCATACAAATTTACATTATTTTATTAATATTCTGTGTATTTATTTTGATACGATTTTATATTATTCTATTTGTGTTTTGTATATATTCTTTTATACATATTTACATTATTTAATGTGTATTTTTTGTATATATTTTATACAAATTTACGTTATTTTAAGTGTATTTTTTATATATTTTCATTCAAATTTACATTATTTTATGTGTATTTTGTAAATGTATTTCAATACAAATTTACCTAATTTTATGTGTATTTTGTATATTTATTTTCATACAAATTAAAATTATTTTGTGTATTTTTGTATATAGTTTTATACAAATTTAGGTGATTTTATGTGTATATTGAATATCTATTTTCATACAAATACACATTCTTTTATTGATATTTTTTATTTACTTTACTTTGACATGTTTACATTATTTAATGTGTATTTATATATATATATATATATATATATATATATATATATATATATATATATATATATATATATATATATATATATATATATATATATATATATATATATATATATATATATATATATATATATATATATATATATATATATATATATATTCGTGTTTACCTCATTTGATGTGTATTTTGTATATATATTTCTATAGAAATCTACGTTGATTTATGAGTATTCGTATATAGATTTTGAAATAAATTTACACTGTTTTATGTGTATTTTGCATATTTTTTCAATACAAATTTACCTTATTGTATATGCATTTTGTATATTAATTTTAATACAAATTTAATTATGCTATGTGTATTTTTGTATATGTATTTTTATAAAAATATGCTTTATTTTATGGGTATTTTGCATTTTTATTTTCATACAAATTTACATTATTTTATTTATATTCTGTTTTTTTTAAACAATTTTACATTATTCTATGTGTATTTTGTATATCTATTTTTATACGTATTTACTTAATTTTATGTGTATTTTGTATATATATTTTTATAGAAATCTACGTTATTTTATGTGTATTCGTATATATATTTTGAAACAAATTTACATTGTTTTATATGTATTTTTGCATATCTCTTTCAATACAAATTTACCTTATTGTATGTGCATTTTGTATATTTATTTCAATACAAATTTAAATATTTTATGTGTATTTTGGTATATATATTTTTATAAGAAATGCGCTATTTGATGGGAATTTTGCATCTTTATTTTCATACAAATTTACATTATTTTATTAATATTCGGTGTATTTATTTTGATACGATTTCACATTATTCAATTTTTTTTGTATATATTTTTTTTATAAATATTTACATTATTTAATGTGTATCTTGCATCTTTTATCGTAATTTTGTTTATTTATTTTTATACGAATTTACATTATTTTAGGTGTATTTGATATGTATATTTTTATACTTATTTATATCATTTTATTTGTGTTTTGAATATATATTTTCATAGAAATTTACTCTATTTTATGGGTATTCGTATATATATTTTGATACAAATTTACATTATTTATGTTTATTTTGCATATCTATATAAATACAAATTTACCATATTGTATGTGTATTTTGTATATTTATTTTAATACAAATTTAATTATTTTATGTGTATTTTTGTAAAAATATGCGTTATTATTGGGTATTTTGCATCTTTATTTTCATACAAATTTACATTATTTTATTGATATTCTGTTTATTTATTTTGATACGATTTTACATTATTCTATGTGTATTTTGTATATATATTTTTATACACATTTACATTATTTAATGTATATTTTGTATATATATTTTATATAAATTTACGCTATTTTATGTGTATTTGTTTATATATTTTCATACAAATTTACAATATTTTATGTGTAATTTGTATATGTATTTCAATACAGATTTGCCTAATTTTATGTGTATTTTGCATATCTATTTTCAAACAAATTTAAATTATTTTATGTATTTTTTATATTTTTATACAAATTTTTGTTATTTTATTTGTATTTTGTATTTATATTTTCCTACAAATATACATTCTTTTAGTGGAATTTTGTTCATTTAACATAATTTTATGTGTATTTTGTATATATATTTTTCTACGTATTTACATTATTTTATGTGTATTTTTATATACATTTTCATAAAATTTACGTTATTTTATTGTGTGTATTCATATGATTTGATACAAATTTACATTATTTTATGTTTATTTTGCATATCTATTTCAATATAGATTTACCTTATTGTATGTGTATTTTGTATATTTATTTTAATACAAATTTAATTATTTTATGTGTACTTTGTATACATTTTCTTATACGTATTTACTTCATTTAATGTGTATTTTGTATATATATTTTATAGTAATCTACGTTATTTTATGTGTATTAGTATATATATTTTGAAGCAAATTTACATTGTTTTATATGTATTTAGCATATCTATTTCAATATAAATCTACCTTATTGTATGTGCATTTTGTATATTTATTGTAATACAAATTTTAAAATTTTATTATTTTGGTATATATATTTTTATAAAAAGTTTTATATAAATTTAAAATATTTTATGTATTTTGTATATCTATTTTCATACAAATACACATTTTTTATTGATATTTTGTTTATTTATTTTGACGCGAATTCACATTATTTAATGTGTATTGTGTATATATATTTTTATACGTATTTACGTCATTTCATGTGTATTTTGTATATATATTTCTATAGAAATATATGTTATTTTATGTGTATTCGTATATATATTTTGAAACAAATATACATTGTTTTATGTGCATTTGGCATATTTTTCAATGTAAATTTACCTTATTGTACGTGCATTTTGTATATTAATTTTAATACAAATTTAATTATTCTATGTGTATTTTTGTATATGTATTTTCATAAAAAAATGCTTTATTTTATTGGTATTTTGCATCTTTATTTTCATACAAATTTACATTATTTTATTGATATTCTGTGTATTTATTTTGATACGATTTTACATTATTCTATGTATATTATGTATATATATTTCATACAAATGAACGTTATTTTATGTGAATTTGTTTTCATTTCATACAAATTTACATTATTTTATGTGTATTTTATACATGTATTTAAATACAAATTTAACTAATTATATGTGTATTATGTATATCTATTTTCATACAAATTGAAATTAATTTTGTGTATTTTAGTATATATTTTTATTCAAATTTTCGTAATCTTATGTGAATTTTGTATATTTATTTTCGTACAAATATACGTTCTTTTATCGGAATTTTGTTTATTTATTTTGATACGAGTTTTCATTATTTTAGGTGTATTTGATATATATATTTTTATACTTATTTACATAATTTTATATGTATTTTGAATATATATTTTCATAGAAATTTACTCTATTTTATGTGTATTCGTATATATATTTTGATACAAATTTACATTATTTATGTGTATTTCGCATATCTATTTCAATACAAATTTTCTTTATTGTATGTGCCTTTTGTATATTTATTTTGATGCAAATTTAATTATTTTATGTGTATTTTTGTATATATATTTTTAAACAAATATGCGTTATTATATGGGTATTTTGCATCTTTATTTTCATACAAATTTACATTATTTTATTGATTGTCTGTTTATTTATTTTGATACGATTTTACGTTATTCTGTGTATTTTGTATATATATTTTTAGACATATTTACATTATTTAATGTATATTTTGTACATATATTTTATGGAAATTTACGTTATCTTATGTGTATTTGTTTATATATTTTCATACAAATTTACATTATTTTATGTGTATTTTGTATATGTATTTCAATAAAAATTTGCCTAATTTCATTTGTATTTTGCATATCTATTTTCAAACAAATTTAAATTATTTTTGTGTATTTTTGTATTATTTTTATACAAATTTTTTTATTTTATTTGTATTTTGTATATATATTTTCCTACACATATACATTCTTTTAGAGGAAATTTTGTTTATTTATTTTGATACGAATTTATATTATTTTATGTGTATTTTGTATATATATTTTTCTATGTATTTACATTATTTTATGTGTATTTTGTATATATATTTTCATAAAAATTTACGTAATTTTATTGTGTGTATTCGTATATATTTTGATAAAAATTTTCATTATTTTATGTGTTTTTTGCATATCTATTTCAATAAAAATCTACCTTATTGTATATGTATTTTGTATATTTATTTTAATACAAATTTAATTATTTTATGTGTATTTTTGTATATATTTTTTTTTAAATATAAGATATTTTATGGGTAATTTGCATCTTTAATATACTTTGTATATATATTTTTATACGCTCTTACATTATTTAATATTTATTTTGAATATAATTTTTTATACAAATTCATGGTATTTTATGTGTATTTGTATATATATTTTCATATAAATTTACATTATTGTATGTGTATTTTGTACATATATTTTATTACAAATCTACCTTATTTTATGTTTATTTTATATGTGTATTTTGTATATTTATATTTATCCAAATACACATTCTTTTATTGGTATTTTGTTTATTTAATGTATAAGTACATTATACGTATTTACATTATTTAATGTGTATTTTGTTTATATATTTTTATACAAATTTACGTTATTATATGTATTTGAATATATATTTTGATACAAATTTACATTATTTTATGTATTTTCTATATTTATTTCAATTCAAATTTAGCTTATTTTATGTCTTTTGTATATCTATTTTCATACAAATTTAATTATTTTTGTTTATTTTTGTATATAGTTTTATACAATTTTACGTTATTTTATGTGTATTTTGTATATTTATATTTATACAAGTAAACATTCTTTTATTGGCATTTAGTTTATTTATTTATTTTATGTGTATTTTGTATACATTTTCTTATACGTATTTACTTCATTTTATGTGTATTTTGTATATATATTTTATAGAAATCTACGTTATTTTATGAGTATTCGTATGTATATTTTGAAACAAATTTACATTGTTTTATATGTATTTTGCATATCTATTTCAATACAAATTTACCTTATTGTATGTGCATTTTGTATATTTATTGTAATACAAATTTAAATATTTTATGTGCATTTTGGTATATATATTTTCATAAAAAATGCGTTGTTTTATGGGTATTTTGCATCTTTATTTTCATACAAATTTACATTATTTTATTAATATTCTGTGTATTTATTTTGATACTATTTTACATTATTCTATTTGTGTTTTGTATATATTTTTTATACATATTTACATTATTTAATGTGTATTTTCTATATATATTTCATACAAATTTTCGTTATTTTAAGTGTATTTGTTTATATATTTTTATTCAAATTTACATTATTTTATGTGTATTTTGTATATGTATTTCAATAGAAATTTACCTAATTTCATGTGTATTTTGTATATATATTTTATACAAATTTAAATTATTTTTTGTGTATTTTTGTATAGAGTTTTATTCAAATTTACAATATTTTATGTGTAATTTGTATATCTATTTTCATACAAATACACATTCTTTTATTGATATTTTGTTTATTTATTTTGATGTGAATTTACATTATTTAATGTGTATTGTGTATATATATTTTTATACGCATTTACGTCATTTCATGTGTATTTTGTATATATATTTCTATAGAAATATACGTTATTTTATGTGTATTCGTATATATATTTTGAAACAAATATACATTGTTTTATGTGCATTTTGCATATTTTTCTAATACAAATTTACCTTATTGTACGTGCATTTTGTATATTAATTTTAATACAAATTTATTTATTTTATCTGTACTTTTGTATATATATTTTATAAAAATATGCTTTATTTTATGGGTATTTTGCATCTTTATTTTCATACAAAATTACATTATTTTATTGATATTCTTTGTATTTATTTTGATACGATTTTACATTATTCTATGTATATTTTGTATATCTATTTTATACCAATGTACGTTATTTTATGTGAATTTGTTTTCATTTCATACAAATTTACATTATTTTATGTGAATTTTGTACATGTATTTAAATACAAATTTAACTAATTATATGTGTATTTTGTATATCTATTTTCATACAAATTGAAATTAATTTTGTGTATTTTTGTATATATTTTTATTCAAATTTTCGTAATTTTATGTGTTTTTTGTATATTTATTTTCCTACAAATATACGTTCTTTTATCGGAATTTTATTTATTTATTTTGATACGAATTTTCATTTTTTTTTAGGTGTATTTGATATATATTTTTATACTTATTTACATAATTTTATATGTATTTTGAATATATATTTTCATAGAAATCTACTCTATATGTATATGTATAGAAAATACACATGAAATAATCTAAATTCGTATCGAAATAAATGAACAAAATACCGATAAAATAATGTAATTTTGAATGAAAATATATATAGAAAATACACATAAAATAACGTAAATACAAATAAATATATACACATAAAATGATTTGAATTTGAATGAAAATAGATATAAAAAAAACTTAAAAAAAGGCAAATTTATAATGAAATATATATACAAAAAACACATAAAATAATGTAGATTTCTTTCAAAATATATATACGAATACACATAAAATAACGTAGATTTCTATAGAAATATATATACAAAATATACATGAAATGTTGTAAATACTTATAAAATATATATACAAAATACATTAAATAATGTAAATTCGTGTCAAAATAAATAATTAAAATATCAATAAAAGAATGTGTATTTGTATGAAAATACATATACAAAATACACATAAAATAACGTAAATTTGTATAAAACTATATATAAAAATACACAAACATAAGTTAAATTTGTATGAAAATAAATATACAAAATACACATAAAATTAGGTAAATTTGTAAAGAAATACATACAAAATACACATAAAATAATGTAAATTTGAATTAAAATATATAAACAAATACACTTAAATTAACATAAATTTGTATAAAATATATAAAAAATACTCATTAAATAAACAAAATACCAATAAAAGAATGTGTATTTGGATAAATATAAATATACAAAATACACATATAAAATAAACATAAAATAAGGTAGATTTGTAATAAAATATATGTACAAAATACACATACAATAATGTAAATTTATATAATATATACAAATACACATAAAATACCATGAATTTGTATAAAATTATATTCAAAATAAATATTAAATAATGTAAGAGCGTTTAAAATATATATACAAAGTACATATAAAATGAAAATTAAGATGCAAAATACCTATAAAATAACGCATTTTTTATAAAATTATTGATACCAAAATACACATAAAATATTTGAACTTGTATTAAAATAAATATACAAAATGCACATACAATAAGGTAAATTTGTATTGAAATAGATATGGAAAATACATATAAAATAATGTAAATTTGTTTCAAAATATATATACGAATACACATAAAATAACGTAGATTTCTATAAAAATACATATACAAAATACACATAAAATTAAGTAAATACGTATAAAAAATGTATACAAAATACACATAAAATAATGTAAATTCGTATAAATGTAAATAAACAATATACCAATAAAAGAATGTGTATTTGTATAAATATAAATATACAAAATGCACATAAAATAACGTAAATTTATATAAAATATATACATAAAATAACGCAAATTTCTATAAAATATATGTACAAAATGAACATTAGATAAATTTGCATAAAATATATATACAACACACACATTAGATAATGTAAATGATTATAAAATATGTATACAAAATACCTATGAAATAATCTAAATTCGTATCGAATTAAATTAAGAAATACTAATAAAATAATGTAATTTTGGATGAAAATATATATACAAAATACACATAAAATAACCTAAATACAAATACAAATATACACATAAAATAATTTTAAATTGAATGAAATAAATATACAAAATAAACATAAAATAAGGTAAATTTGTAATGAAATATATGAAAAAATACACATAAAATAATATAAATTTGTATGAAAATATATACAAATACACATTAAATAACATGAATTTGTATAAAATTTGTATCAAAATATACTTATACACACAATAAAATAACGTAATTTTTTATGAAAATGTATATACAAAATACACATAAAATAATTTAAATACGTAGAAAAATATATATACAAAAAACACATAAAATAGTGTAAATATGTATGAAAATATATAAACAAATACACATAAAATAATGTAAATTTGGATAAAAAATATATACAAAATTAACATTAAATAATGTAAATATATATATAAAAAAATATATACAAAAAACACATAGAATAATGTTAAATCGTATCAAAATAAATAAAGAGAATATCAATAAAATAATGTAAATTTGTATGAAAATAAAGATGCAAAATATCCATATAATAACGCATATTTGCATAAAAATATATACAAAAATACATATAAAATAATTAAATTTGTATTAAAATAAATATACAAAATGCACGTACAATAAAGTAAATTTGTATTGAAATAGATATGCAAAATACACATTAATAATGTAAATTTGTATCAAAATATATTTACGAATACTCATAAAATTGAGTAAATTTCTATGAAAATATACATACAAAATAGATATACAAAATACACATATAACTAGTTAAATTTGTATTTAAATACATGTACAAAAAACACATAAAATAATGTAGATTTGTATGAAATGAAAACAAATACATTTTATATAAAATATATACAAAATACACATAGAATAATGTAAAATCATATCAAAATAAATACACAGAATATCAATAAGATAATGTAAATTTGTATGAAAATAAAGATGCAAAATACCCATAAAATAAAGCATATTTTTATAAAAATACATATACAAAAATACACATAGATTAATCAAATTTGTATTAAAATTAATATACAAAATGCACATACAATAAGGTAAATTTGTATTGAAAAAATATGCAAAATACACATAAAACAATGTAAATTTGTTTCAAAATATATATACGAATACACATAAAATAACGCAGATTTCTATAGAAATATATACAAAATACACTTGAAATAATGTAAATACGTATAAAAATATATATACAAAATACACATTAAATAATGTTAATTCGTGTCAAAATAAATAAACAAAATATCATGAAAAGAATGTGTATTTGTATGAAAATAGATATACAAAATACATAAAATAACCTAAATTTGTATAAAACTATATACAAAAATACACAAAAATAATTTAAACTTGTATGAAAATAAATATACAAAAAACATATAAAATTAGGTAAATTTGTATTGAAATACATATACAAAATACACATAAAATAATGTAAATTTGAATGAAAATATATAAACATATAGACTTAAAATAACGTAAATTTGTATCAAATATATATACAAAAATCACTTTAAATAATGTAAATATGTATAAAAAATATATACAAAACACAAATAAAATAATGTAAAATCGTATCAAAATAAATACAGAAAATATTAATAAAATAATGTAAATTTGTATGAAAATTAAGATGCAAAATACCCATAAAATAATGCATTTTTTATAAAAATATATATACGAAAAAACATAAAATATTTGATTTTGTATTAAAATAAATAGATATACAAAATACTCATAAAATAAGCTAAATTTGAATTGAAATATATATACAAAATACATAAAATAATGTAAATTTGTATCAAAATACTTATACAAATACACATATAATAACGTAAATTTGTATAAAATATATAAACAAAATACACATTAAATAATGTAAATACGTATAAAAAAATGTACAAAATACACAAATAATCATGTAATTCGTATCAAAATAAATAGACAAAATACCAATAAAATAATGTAAATTTCTATGAGAAAACATATACAAAATACACATAAATAACGCAAATATCAATAAAATATATATAATATAATATATTTTATACATATTTAAAATATTTAATGTATATTTTGTATATATATTATCAAATTTACGTTATTTTATATGCATTGTTTATATATTTTCATACAAATTTACATTATTTTATGTGAGTTTTGTATGTATTCAATACAAATTTGCCTAACTTTATGTGTATTTTGCATATCTATTTTCAAACAAATTTAAATTATTTTTGTGTATTTTTCTATATATTTTTATACAAATTTTAGTTATTTTATTTGTTTTTTGTATATATATTTTCCTACAAATATACATTCTTTTATTGGAATTTTGTGTATTTAATTTTTACAATTTACATTATTTTATGTGTATTTTGTATATATATATTTTTTTCGTATTTAAATTATTTTATGTGTATTTTATATAGACATTTTCATAAAATTTTACGTTATTTTATTGAGTGTATTAGTATATATTTTGAAACAAATTTTATACAAATTCATGTTATTTTATGTGTATTTGTATATATATTTTCATACAAATTTATATTATTATATGTGTATTCTTACATATATTTTATTACAAATTTACCTTATTTTATGTTTATTTTGTATATTTATTTCATTTAATATAATCAAATTTAAATTTATTGTATATGCATTTTGTATATTAATTTTAATACAAATTTAATTATTCTATGTGTATTTTTCTATATGTATTTTTTTTAAAATATGCTTTATTTTATGGGTATTTTGCATCTTTATTTTCATACAAATTTACGTTATTTTATTGATATTCTGCTCATTCATTTGATACGATTTGACATTATTCTATGTGTATTTTGTATATATTTTTCATACAAATTTACGTTATTTTATGTGTATTTGTTTATATATTTTGACACAAATTTACAATATTTTATGGGTATTTTGTATATATATTTCAAAAGAAATTTACCTAGTTTTATGTGTATTTTGAATATCTATTTTCATTCAAACTCAAATTATTTTTATGTATTTTTGTATATATTTCAATACAAATTTTAGTTAGGTTATGTGTATTTTGTAAATCTATTTTCATTCAAATATATATTATTTTATTGGTATTTTGTTGATTTATATTGATACGAATTTACATTATTTTATATGTACTTTGTATATATATTTTTATACGCATTTACATTATTTAATATTTATTTTGAGTATATAATTTTATACAAATTCATGGTATTTTATGTGTATTTGTATATATATTTTCATATAAATTTACATTATTTTATGTGTATTTTGTACATATATTTCATTACAAATTTACCTTATTTTATGTTTATTTTGTATGTGTATTTTGTACATTTATATTTATACAAATACACATTCTTTTATTGGTATTTTGTTTATTTATTTTGTTTCGAATTTACATTATTTTATGTGTATTTTGTTTACATTTTTTTATACGTATTTACTTAATTTTATGTCTATTTTGTATATATAATTTTATAGAAATCTACGTTATTTTATGTGTATTCGTACATATATTTTGAAACAAATTTACATTGTTTTATATGTACAATAAGGTAAATTTGTATTGAAATAGATATGCAAAATACATATAAAGCAATGTAAATTTGTTTCAAAATATGTATGAATACACCTAAAATAACGTGAATTTCTATAAAATATATATACAAAATACACATAAAATGAAGTAAATACGTATAAAAAATGTATACAAAATACACATAAAATAATGTAAACTCGTATCAAAATAAATAAACAAAATACCAATAAAAGAATGTGTATTTGTATAAATATAAATATACAAAATACACATAAAATAACGTAAATTTATATAAAACTATATACAAATATACACAGAAGTAATTAAATTTGTATGAAAATATATACAAAACACACAGAAAATAAGCTAAATTTGAATTGAAATATATATACAAAATACATGAAATAAAGTAAATTGGTATCAAAATATTTATACAAATACACATATAATAACGTAAATTTGTATGAAAATATATAAACAAAATACACATTAAATAATGTAAATACGTATAAAAAAATGTGTACAAAATACACATATAATCATGTAATTCGATTTAAAATAAATAAACAAAATACCAATAAAAGAATCTGTATTTGGATAAATATAAATATACAAAATACACATACAAAATAAACATAAAATAAGGTAAATTTGTAATGAAATATATGTACAAAATACACAAAATAATGTAAATTTATATGAAAATATATATACAAATACACATAAAATACCATGAATTTGTATAAAATTATATATTCAAAATAAATATTAAATAATGTAAATCCGTATCAATATAAATCAACAAAATACCAATAAAATAATATATATTTGAATGAAAATAGATTTACAAAATACACATAACATAACTAAAATTTGTATAGAAATATATACAAAATTAATAAAAATAATTTGAGTTTGTGTGAAAATAGATATTCAAAATACACATAAAACTAGGTAAATTTCTTTTGAAATATATATACAAAATACCCATAAAATATTGTAAATTTGTGTCAAAATATATAAACAAATACACATAAAATAACGTAAATTTGTATGAAAAATATTTACAAAATACACATAGAATAATGTCAGATCGTATCAAAATGAATGAGCAGAATATCAATAAAATAACGTAAATTTGTATGAAAATAAAGATGCAAAATACCCATAAAATAAAGCATATTTTTATAAAAATACATATACAAAAATACACATAGAATAATTAAATTTGTATTAAAATTAATATACAAAATGCATATACAATAAGGTAAATTTGTATTGAAAAAATATGCAAAATACACATAAAAGTGTAAATTTGTTTAAAAATCTATATACGAATACACATAATATAACGTAGATTTCTATAGAAATATATATACAAAATACATATGAAATGATGTAAATACGTATAAAAATATATATACAAAATACACATTAAATAATTTAAATTCTCGTCAAAATAAATAAACAAAATATCAATAAAAGAATGTGTATTTGTATGAAAATAGATATACAAAATACTCATAAAATAACCTAAGTTTGTATAAAACTATATACAAAAATACACAAAATTAATTTAAATTTGTATGAAAATAAATATACAAAATACACATAAAATTAGGTAAATTTGTATTGAAATACATATACAAAATACAAATAAAATAATGGAAGTTTGAATGAAAATATATAAACATATACACTTAAAATAACGTAAATTTGTATCAAATATATATACAAAATACTAATTAAATAATGTAAATATGTATAAAAAAATATATTCAAAACACAAATAGAATAATGTAAAATCGTATCAAAATAAATACACAGAATATTAATAAAATAATGTAAATTTGTATGAAAATAAAGATGCAAAATAACCATAAAATAACGCATTTTTTAAAAATATATATATACCAAAATACACATAAAATATTAAAATTTGTATTAAAATAAATATAAAAAATGCACATACTGTAAGGTAAATTTGTATTGAAATAGATATGCAAAATACATATAAAACAATGTAAATTTGTTTCAAAATATATATACGAATACACATAAAATAACGTTGATTTCTATAAAAATATATACAAAATACACATAAAATGAAGTATTTGATATATATATTTTTATACTTATTTACATAATTTTATATGTATTTTGAATATATATTTTCATAGAAATTTACTCTATATGTATATGTATAGAAAATACACATGAAATAATCTAAATTCGTATCGAAATAAATGAACAAAATACCGATAAAATAATGTAATTTTGAATGAAAATATATATAGAAAATACACATAAAATAACGTAAATACAAATAAATATATACACATAAAATGATTTGAATTTGAATGAAAATAGATATAAAAATAAACTTAAAATAAGGCAAATTTATAATGAAATATATATACAAAATACACATAAAATAATGTAGATTTGTTTCAAAATATATATACGAATACACATAAAATAACGTAGATTTCTATAGAAATATATATACAAAATACACATGAAATGTTGTAAATACGTATAAAATATATATACAAAATACACATTAAATAATGTAAATTCGTGTCAAAATAAATAATTAAAATATCAATAAAAGAATGTGTATTTGTATGAAAATACATATACAAAATACACATAAAATAACGTAAATTTGTATAAAACTATATATAAAAATACACAAACATAAGTTAAATTTGTATGAAAATAAATATACAAAATACACATAAAATTAGGTAAATTTGTACAAAATACATATACAAAATACACATAAAATAATGTAAATTTGAATGAAAATATATAAACAAATACACTTAAATTAACATAAATTTGTATAAAATATATATAAAAATACTCATTAAATAATGTAAATATGTATAAAAATATATATACAAAACACAAATAGAATAATGTAAAATCGTATTAAAATAAATACACAGAATGTAAATAAAATAATGTAAATTTGTATGAAAATAAAGATGCAAAATACCCATAAAATAATGCATTTTTTTAAATATACAAAATTCACATGAAAGGATGTAAATACGTATAAATATATATATACAAAATACACATTAAATAATGTAAATTCGCGTCAAAATAAATAAACAAAATGTCAATAAAAGAATGTGTATTTGTATGAAAATAAATATACAAAATACACATAAGATAACATAAATTTGTATAAAACTATATACAAAATACACAAAATAATTTAAATTTGTATGAAAATAAATATACAAAATACACATAAAATTAGGTAAATTTGTATTGAAATACATATACAAAATACACATAAAATACTGTAAATTTGAATGAAAATACATAAACAAATACACTTAAAATAACGTAAATTTGTATAAAAAATATATACAAAACACAAATAGAATAATGTAAAATCGTATCAAAATAAATACACAGAATATTAATAAAATAATGTAAATTTGTATGAAAATAAAGAAGCAAAATACCCATAAAATAACGCATTTTTTTTATATATATACAAAAATACACATAAAAAATTTATTTGTATTAAAATAAATATACAAAATACACATACAATAAGGTAAATCTGTATTGAAATAGATATGCAAAATACATATAAAACAATGTAAATTTGTTTCAAAATATATATACGAATACACATAAAATAACGTAGATTTGTATAAAATATATACAAAATACATGTAAAATGAAGTAAATACGTATAAAAAAATGTATACAAAATACACATAAAATAATGTAAATTCGTATCAAAATAAATAAACAAAATACCAATAAAAGAATGTGTATTTGTATAAATATAAATATACAAAATACACATAAAATAACGTAAATTTGTATAAAACTATATACAAAAATACAGAGAAGTAATTAAATTCGTATGAAAATAGATATACAAAATACAGATAAAATAAGCTAAATTTGAATTGAAATGTATATACAAAATACATAAAATAATGTAAATTTGTATCAAAATATTTATAAGAAAACATATAATAACGTAAATTTGTTTAAAAGTATATAAACAAAATACACATTAAGTAATGTAAATACGTATAAAAAATATGTACAAAATACACATATAATCATGTAATTCGTATCAAACTAAATAAACAAAATAGCAATAAAATAATGTAAATTTGTATGAGAAAACATATACAAATACATATAAAATAACGCTAATTTCTATAAAAATATATGTCCAAAAATGAACGTAAAATAAATTAACTTTGGATAAAAATATTTATACAAAACACACATAAAATAACCTAAATTTGTATCAAACTATATACAAAAATACACAAAAAATATTTTAAATTTGTATGAAAATAAATATACAAAATACACATAAAATTAGGTAAATTTCTATTGAAATACATACACAAAATACACATAAAATAATGTAAATTTGAATGAAAATACATAAACAAATACACTTAAAATAACGTAAATTTGTATAAAAAATATATACAAAACACAAATAGAATAATGTAAAATCGTATCAAAATAAATACACAGAATATTAATAAAATAATGTAAATTTGTATGAAAATTAAGATGCAAAATTCCCATAAAATAACGCTTTTTAAAAAAATATATATTTACCAAAACACATATATAATATTTGAATTTTTATTAAAATAAATATACAAAATGCACATACAATAAGGTAAATTTGTATTGAAATAAATATGCAAAATACATATAAAACAATGTAGATTTGTTAAAAAATATATATACGAATAAACATAAAATAACGTAGATTTCTATAAAAATATACAAAATACACATAAAATGAAGTAAATACGTATAAAAAATGTATACAAAATACACATAAAATAATGTAAATTCATATAAAAATAAATAAACAAAATACTAATAAAAGAATGTGTATTTGTATAAATATAAATATACAAAATACACATGAAATAACGTTAATTTATATAAAACTATATACATAAAATACACAAGTAATTAAATTTGTATGAAAATATATACAAAATACACATAAAATAAGCTAAATTTGAATTGAAATATATATACAAAATACATGAAATAATGAATTTGTATCAAAATATTTGACACGAATTAACATTATTTAATGTGTATTTTGTATATATATTTTTATACGTATTTACATTATTTCAAGTGTATTTTGTATATATATTTCTATAGAAATATGCGTTATTTTATGTGTATTGGTATATATATTTTGAAACAAATTTACATTGTTTTATGTGTATTTTGCATATTTTTTCAATACAAATTTACCTTATTGTATGTGCATTTTGTATATTAATTTTAATACAAATTTGATTAATCTATGTGTATTTTTGTATGTATTTTATAAAAATATGCTTTATTTTATGGGTATTTTGCATCTTTATTTTCATACAAATTTACATTATCTTATTGATATTCTGTGTATTTATTTTGATATGATTTTACATTATTCTATGTGTATTTTGTATATATATTTTTTATAAAATGTATTTGTTTTCATTTCATAGAAATCTACATTATTTTATGTGTTTTTTGTACATGTATTTAAATACAAATTTAACTAGTTATATGTGTGTTTTGTATATCTATTTTGTATGTATATTTTCATAGAAATTTACTCAATTTTATGAGTATTCGTAAATATATTTTGATACAAATTTACATTATTAAAGTGTATTTTGCATATCTATTTCAATACAAATTTACTTTATTGTACGTGCATTTTGTATATTTATTTTAATACAAATTTAATTATTTTATATGTATTTTTGTATATATATTTTTATGCAAATATGCGTTATTATATGGATATTTTGCATCTTTATTTTCATACAAATTTACATTATTTTATTGATATTCTCTTTATTTATTTTGATACGATTTAACATTATTCTATGTGTTTTTTGTATATATTTTTTTATATATATATTTACATTATTTAATGTTAATTTTGTATATATTTTTTATCCAAATTTACATTATTTTATGTGTATTTGTTTATATATTTTCATACATATTTACACTATTTTATGTGTTTTTTGTATATACATTCTCATAAAAAAATTACGTTATTTTATTGTGTGTATCAGTATATATTTTGATACAAATTTTATACAAATTCATATTATTTAATGTGTATTTGTATATATATTTTCATACAAATTTATATTATTTTATGTGTATTTTTTCATATATTTCATTACAAATTTACCTTATTTTATGTTTATTTTGTATATTTATTTCATTCAATTTAAAATTATTTTATGTGTATATTTGTATTTGTATTTGGGTTATTTTATGTGTATTTTGTATATATATTTTCATCCAAAATTACATTATTTTATTAGTATTTCTTAATTTAATTAATTCGATACGAATTTAGATTGTTTCATAGGTATTTTGTATACATATTTTTATACTCATTTACATTATCTAATGTGTGTTTTGTATATATATTTTTATGCAAATTTATCTAATGTTCATTTTTGTACATATATTTTTATAGAAATTTGCGTTATTTTATGTATATATTTAATATAAATTTACGTTATTTTATGTGCATTTTGTATATTTATATTTATACAAATACACATTCTTTTATTGGTATATTGTTTATTTACATTTATACGAATTTACATTATTTTATGTGTATTTTGTATACATTTTTTTTATACGTATTTACTTAATTTTATGTGTATTTTGTATATGAATTTTTATAGAAATCTACGTTATTTTATTTGTATTCGTATATATATTTTGAAACAAATTTACATTATTTTATATGTATTTTCCATATCTATTTCAATACAAATTTACCTTATTGTATGTGCATTTTGTATATTTATTTTAATACAAGTTCAAATATTTTATGTGTATTTTGGTATCAATAATTTTATAAAAAAATGCGTTATTTTATAGGTATTTTGCATCTTAATTTTCATTTTATATGTACATTGTATATATATTTTTATACGCTTTTACATTATTTAATATTTATTTTGAATATAATTTTTTTATACAAATTCATGGTATTTTATGTGTATTTGTATATATATTTTCATATAAATTTACATTATTGTATGTGTATTTTGTATATATATTTTATTACAAATCTACCTTATTTTATGTTTATTTTATATGTGTATTTTGTATATTTATATTTATCCAAATACACATTCTTTTATTGGTATTTTGTTTATTTAATGAGTATTTTTTATATATATTTTATACAAATTTATGTTAATTTAAGTGTATTTGTTTATATATTTTCATTCAAATTTACATTATTTTATGTGTATTTTGTATATGTATTTCTTTGCAAATTTACCTAATTTTATGTTTATTTTGTATATTTATTTTCATACAAATTTAACTTATGTTTGTGTATTTTTATATATAGTTTTATACAAATTTACGTTTTTTTATGTGTATTTTGTATATGTATTTTCATACAAATACACATTCCTTTATTGATATTTTAATTATTTATTTTGACACGAATTTACATTATTTAAAGTGTATTTTGTATATATATTTTTATACGTATTTACAACATTTCATGTGTATTTTGTATATATAATTCTATAGAAATCTACGTTATTTTATGTGTATTCGTATATATATTTTGAAACAAATCTACATTATTTTATGTGTATTTTGTATATATATTTCATTGTAAATTTGCCTTATTTTAAGTTTATTTTTATATCTATTTTCATTCAAATTCAAATCATTTTATGTGTATATATTTATTTGTATTTACGTTATTTTATGTGTATTTTCTATAATATAATTTCATTCAAAATTACATTGTTTTATCGATATTTTGTTCATTTATTTCGATACGAATTTAGATTATTTCATGTGTATTTTCTATACATATACATATAGAGTAGATTTCTATGAAAATATATATTCAAAATACATATAAAATTATGTAAATAAGTATAAAAATATATATATCAAATACACCTAAAAAAAATGAAAATTCGTATCAAAATAAATAAATAAAATTCCGATAAAAGAACGTATATTTGTAGGAAAATAAATATACAAAAAACACATAAAATTACGAAAATTTGAATAAAAATATATACAAAAATACACAAAATTAATTTCAATTTTATGAAAATAGATATACAAAATACACATATAATTAGTTAAATCTGTATTTAAATACATGTACAAAATTCACATAAAATAATGTAAATTTGTATGAAATGAAAACAATTTCGCATAAAATAACGTACATTGGTATAAAATAGATATACAAAATATACATAGAATAATGTAAAATCGTATCAAAATATATACAAAGAATATCAATAAAATAATGTAAATGTAAATACGTATAAAAATATATATACACAATACACATGAAATAATGTAAATTTGCATCAAAACAAATAAACAAAATATCAATAAAAGAATGTGTATTTGTATGAAAATAGATATACAAAATACACATAAAATATTGTAAATTTGAATAAAACTCTATACAAAAATACACAAAAAATAATTTAAATTTGTATAAAATATATATACAAAATACTCATGAAATTAGGTAAATTTCTATTGAAATACATATACAAAATACACATAAAATAATGTAAATTTGAATAAAAATATATAAACAAATACACTTAAAATAACGAAAATTTGTATGAAATATATATAGAAAATACACATTAAATAATGTAAATATGTATAAAAAAAATATATACAAAACACAAATAGAATAATGTAAAATAGTATCAAAATAAATACACAGAATATTAATAAAATAATGTAAATTTGTATGAAAATAAAGATGCAAAATACCCATCAAACAACGCATTTTTTATGAAAATATATATACCAAAATGCATATAAAATATTTAAATTTGTATTACAATAAATATACAAAATGCACATACAATAAGGTAAATTTGTATTGAAATAGATATGCAAAATACATATAAAACAATGTAAATTTGTTTCAAAATATACATACGAATACTCATAAAATAACGTAGATTTCTATAAAATATATATACAAAATACACATAAAATGAAGTAAATACGTATAAGAAAATATATACAAAATACACATAAAATTATGTAAATTCGTATCAAAATAAATAAACTAAATGCCAATAAAAGAATGTTTACTTGTATAAATATAAATATACAAAATACACATAAAATAACGTAAAATTGTATGAAACTATATACAAAAATAAACAAAAATAATTAAATTTGTATGAAAATAGATATACAAAAGACATAAAATAAGCTAAATTTGAATTGAAATAAATATAGAAAATACATAAAATAATGTAAATTTGTATCTAAATATATATTCAAATACACATATAATAACGTAAATTTGTATAAAAATATATAAACAAAATACACATTAAATAATGTAAATACGTATAATGTACTTATACATTAAATAAACAAAATACCAATAAAAGAATGTGTATTTGGATAAATATAAATATACAAAATACACATATAAAATAAACATAAAATAAGGTAGATTTGTAATAAAATATATGTACAAAATACACATACAATAATATAAATTTATATGAAAATATATATACAAATACACATAAAATACCATGAATTTGTATAAAAAATTATATTCAAAATAAATATTAAATAATGTAAGAGCGTATAAAAATACATATACAAAATATATTAAAGATGCAAATAAATAAACAGACAATCAATAAAATAATGTAAATTTGTATGAAAATAAAGATGCAAAATACCCATATAATAACGCATATTTGTTTAACAATATATATACAAAAATACACATAAAATAATTAAATTTGCATCAAAATAAATATACAAAAGGCACATACAATAAAGAAAATTTGTATTGAAATAGATATGCGAAATACACATAAATAATGTAGATTTGTATCAAAATATATATACGAATACACATAAAATAGAGTAAATTTCTATGAAAATATATATTCAAAATACATATAAAATTATGTAAATAAGTATAAGAATATATATATCAAATACGCCTAAAATAATGAAAACTCGTATCAAAATAAATAAACAAAATTCCGATAAAAGAACGTATATTTGTACGAAAATAAATATACAAAATTCACATAAGATTACGAAAATTTGAATAAAAATATATACTAAAATACACAAAATTAATTTCAATTTGTATGAAAATAGATATACATAATACACATATAATTAGTTAAATTTGTATTTAAATACATGTATAAAATACACATAAAATAATGTAAATTTGTATGAAATGAAAAAAAATTCACATAAAATAACGTTCATTTGTATGAAATATATATACATAATATACATAGAATAATGTAAAATCATATCAAAATAAATACACAGAATATCAATAAAATAATGTAAATTTGAATGAAAATAAAGATGCAAAATACCCATAAAATAAAGCATTTTTTTGTGAAAATACATATACAAAAATACACATAGAATAATTAAATTTGTATTAAAATTAATATACAACATGCACGTACAATAAGGTAAATTTACATTGAAAAAATATGCAAAATGCACATAAAACAATGTATATTTGTTTCAAAATGTATATACGAATACACATAAAATAACATATATTTCTATTGAAATATATATACAAAACACACATGAAATGACGTAAATACGTATAAAAATATATGTACACAATACACATTAAATAATGTGAATTCGCGTCAAAATAAATAAACAAAATATCAATAAAAAATGTGTATTTGTATGAAAATAGATATACAAAATACACATAAAATATTTTAAATTTATATAAAACTCTTTTTATAAAAATGTATATACCAAGATAATAAAATTTTAAAATTTGTATTACAATAAATATACAAAATGCACATACAATAAGGTAGATTTATATTGAAATAGATATGCTAAATACATATAAAACAATGAAAATTTGCTTCAAAATATATATACGAATACACATAAAATAACGTAGATTACTATAAAAATATATATACAAAATACACATTAAATGAAGTAAATACGTATAAGAAAATGTATACAAAATACACATAAAATAATTAAATTTGTATTAAAATAAATATACAAAATACACATACAATAAGGTAAATCTATATTGAAATAGATATGCAAAATAAACATAAAATAATGTAAATTTGTATCAAATCATATGCGAATACACACAATAAAATAACGTAAATTTTTATGAAAATGTATATAAAAAATACACATAAAATAATGTAAATACGTAGAAAAATATATATACAAAATACACATAAAATTATGTAAATTCTTATGAAAATAAATGAACAAAATTCCACTAAAAGAATGTATATTTGTAGGAAAATATAAATACAAAATACAAATAAAATAACTAAAATTTGTATAAAAATATATAAAAAATACATAAAAATAATTTAAATTTGTTTGAAAATAGATATGCAAAATACACATAAAATTAGGCAAATCTGTATTGAAATACATATACAAATTACACATAAAATATTGTAAATTTGTATGAAAATATATAAACAAATACACATAAAATAGCGTAAATTTATATAAAATATATATACAAAATATACATTAAATAATGTAAATGTGTATAAAAATATATATACAAAATACATATAGAATAATGTAAAATCGTATCAAAATAAATAAACAGAATATCAATAAAATAATGTAAATTTGTATGAAAATAAAGATGCAAAATACCCAAATAATAACGCATATTTTTACAAAAATACACATAAATAATTAAATTTGTATTAAAATAAATATACAAAATACACATACAATATGGTAAATTTGTATTTATATAGATATGCAAAATAAACATAAATAATGTAAATTTGTATCAAAATTTATATACGAATACCCATAAAATAGAGTAAATTTCTATGAAAATATATATTCAAAACACAAATAAAATGATATAAATAAGTATAAAAATATACATATCAAATACACCTAAAATAATGTAAATTCGTATAAAAATAAATAAACAAAATTACGATAAAAGATGCAAGATACACATTAAATAATGTACATAGTTATAAAAAAAATATATGCAAAAAAAATTTGAATACTGTGAAATCGTATCAAAATAAATTCACCGAATATTAATAAAATAATGTAATTTTGTATGAAAATAAAGATGCAAAATTCCCATCAAATAGCGCATTTCTTATAAAAATATATATACCAAAATACACATTAAATATTTAAATTTGTATTGAAATAAATATATAAAATGCACATACAATAAGGTAAATTTGTATTGAAAGAGATATGCAAAAATACATATAAAACAATGTAAATTTGTTTCAAAATATATATACGAATACACATAAAATAACGTAGATTTCTATAAAAATATATATACAAAATACACATCAAATTAAGTAAATACGTATAAAAATAGATATACAAAATACACATTAAATAATGTAAAATTGTTTAAAAAAAAACAGAATATAAATAAAATAATGTAAATTTGTATGAAACTAAAAATGCAAAATACCCATAAAATAAAGCATATTTTTATAAAAATACATATACAAAAATACATATAGCATAATTAAATTTGTATTAAAATTAATATACAAAATGCATATACAATAAGGTAAATTTGTATTGAAAAAATATGCAAAATACACATAAAACAGTGTAAATTTATTTCAAAATCTATATAAGAATACTCATAAATCAACGTAGATTTCTATAGAAATAAATATACAAAATACACATCAAATGATGTAAACACGAATAAAATATATATATATATATATATATATATATATATATATATATATCTATATATATATATATATATATATATATATATATATATATATATATATATATAGATATATATATATATATATATATATATATATATATATATATATATATATATATATATATATATATATATATATATATATATATATATATATATATATATATATATATATATATATAATACATTAAATAATGTAAACTCGCGTCAGAGTAAATAAAAAATATAAATAAAGAATGTGTATTAGTATGAAAATAGATATTCAATATACACATAAAATCAACTAAATTTGTATAAAACTATATACAAAATACACACAAATAATTTTAATTTGTATGAAAATAAATATACAAAGTACACATAAAATTAGGTAAATTTGTATTGAAATACATTTACAAAATACACATAAAATAATGTAAATTTGAATGAAAATATATAAAAAAATACACTTAAAATAACGTAAATTTGTATAAAATATATATAAAAAATACACATTAAATAATGTAAATATGTATAAAAGAATATATACAAAACACAAATAGAATAATATAAAATCGTATCAAAATAAATACACAGAATATTAATAAAATAATGTAAATTTGTATGAAAATTAAGATGCAAAATACCCATAAAATAACGCATTTTTTCTAAAAAATATTTATACCAAGACACACATAAAATATTTGAATTTGTATTAAAATAAATATACAAAAAGCACATACAATAAGGTAAATTTGCATTGAAATAGATATGCAAAATACATATAAAACCATGTAAATTTTTTTCAAAATATATATACGAATACACATAAAATAACGTAGATTTCTATGAAAATAAATATACAAAATACACATAAAATGAAGTAAATTCGTATAAAAAAAATATACAAAATACACATAAAATAATGTAAACTTGTATCAAAATAAATAAACAAAATACTAATAAAAGAAAGTGTATTGTATATATATAAATTTACAAAATACAAATAAAATAACGTAAATTTATATAAAACTATATGCAAAAATACACAAAAGTAATTAAATTTGTGTGAAAATAGATATACAAAATACATGTGTATTTTGTATATTTATTTTCATACAAATTGAAATTATTTTTGTTTAATTTTTTATATATTTTCATACAAATTTTCTTTATTTAATGTGTATTTTGTATATTTATTTTTTCTACAAATATACGTTCTTTTATCTGAATTTTGTTTATTGAATTTGTAACGAATTTACCTTATTTTGTTTATCTATTTTCATACAAATTAAAATATTTCTGTGTATTTGTGTATATAGTTTTATGTAAATTTACGTTATTTTATGTGTATTTTGTATATTTATATTTATACAAATACACATTCTTTTATTGGTATTTTTTTTATTTATTTTGATACGAGTTTACATTATTTTATGTGTATTTTGTATACATTTTTTTTATACGTGTTTACTTCATTTTATGTGTATTTTGTATATATATTTTTATAGAAATCTACGTTATTTTATGTGTATTCGTATATATATTTTGAAACAAATTTACATTGTTTTATATGTATTTTGCCTATCTATTTCAATACAAATTTACCTTATTGAATGTGTTTTTTGTATATATATTTTAATACAAATTTAATTTTTTGATGTGTATTTTGGTATATATATTTTTATAAATAAAAAAATGCGTTATTTTATGGGAGTTTTTATAAATATTTTGATACAAATCTACATTATTTTATGTATTTTGTATATACATTTCAATTCAAATTTAGCTTATTTTATCTGTATTTTGTATATCTTTTTTCATACGAATTTAATTACTTCTGTATATTTTTGTATATAGTTTTATACAAATTTACGTTATTTTATGTGTATTTTGTATATTTATATTTATACAAATACACTTTCTTTTATTGGTATTTTGTTGATTTATTTTGATACGAGTTTACATTATTTTATGTGTATTTTGTATACATTTTCTTATACGTATTTACTTCATTTTATATGTATTTTGTATATATATTTTTATACAAATCTACGTTATTTTATGTGTATTCGTATATATATTTTGAAACAAATTTACATTGTTTTATATGTATTTTGCATATCTATTTCAATACAGATTTACCTTATTGTATGTGTATTTTGTATATTTATTTTAATACAAATTAATTTTTTCATGTGTATTTTTGTATATATATTTTTATAAAAAATGCGTTATTTAATGGGTATTTTGCATCTTTATTTTCATACAAATTTACATTGTTTTATTAATATTCTGTGTATTTATTTTGATACGATTTTACATTATTCTATTTGTGTTTTGTATATAATTTTTTATACATATTTACATTATTTAATGTGTATTTTGTATATTTTAAAACAAATTTACGTTATTTTATGCGCTTCTGTTAAAATATTTTGATACAAATTTACATTATTTTATGTATTTTGTATATATATTTCAATACAAATTTAGTTTTTTTTTATGAATATTTTGTATATGTATTTTCATTTGTATCAAAATAAATAAACAAAATAGCAATAAAATAATGTAAATTTGTATGAGAAAACATTTACAAATGCACATAAAATAAAGTAAATATGCATATTTGTATTGAAATAGATTTGCAAAATACATATAAAACAATGTAAATTTGTTTCAAAATATATATACGAATACGAATAAAATAACGTAGATTTCTATAAAAATATGTACAAAATACACATAAAATGAAGTAAATACGTATAAAAAAATGAATACAAAAAATACATAAAAATCGTATCAAAATAAATAAACAAAATACCAGTAAAAGAATGTGTATTTGTAAATAAATAAAATAGAGTAAATTTCTATGAAAATATATATTCAAAACACAAATAAAGTGATATAAATAAGTATAAAAATATACATATCAAATACACCTAAAATAATGTAAATTCGTATAAAAATAAATAAACAAAATTACGATAAAAGATGCAAGATACACATTAAATAATGTAAATATTTATAAAAAAAATATATACAAAAAAAATTTGAATACTGTGAAATCGTATCAAAATAAATTCACCGAATATTAATAAAATAATGTAATTTTGTATGAAAATAAAGATGCAAAATTCCCATAAAATAGCGCATTTCTTATAAAAATATATATACCAAAATACACATAAAATATTTGAATTTGCATTGAAATAATATACAAAATGCACATACAATAAGGTAAATTTGTATTGAAAGAGATATGCAAAAATACATATAAAACAATGTAAATTAGTTTCAAAATATATATACGAATACAAATAAAAAAACGTAGATTTCTATAAAAATATATACAAAATACACATAAAATTAAGTAAATACGTATAAAAAAATGTATACAAAATACACATAAAATAATGTAAAATCGATTTAAAATAAATAAACAAAATACCAATAAAAGAATGTGTATTTGGACAAATATAAATATACAAAATACATATACAAAATAAACATAAAATAAGGTAGATTTGTAATAAAATATATGTACAAAATACACATAAAATAATGTAAATTTATAAGAAATATATATACAAATACACATAAAATACCAAGGATTTGTATAAAAATATGTATTCAAAATAAATATTAAATAATGTACAAGCGTATAAAAATATATATACAAAGTACATATAAAATAATGTAAACTCGTATCAATATAAATCAACAAAACACCAATAAAATAATATATATTTGAATGAAAATAAATTTACAAAATACACATAACATAACTAAAATTTGTATTAAAATATATACAAAAATTCATAGAAATAATTTGAGTTTGTATTAAAATAGATATACAAAATCTGATAATCTGATTTTATATTATTATTATAAAATCTGAATTTTGTTTATTGAATTTGAAACGAATTTACCTCATTTTGTATATACAAATTAAAATACTTCTGTGTATTTTTGTATATAGTTTTATATAAATTTACGTTATTTTATGTGTATTTTGTATATTTATATTTATACAAATACACATTCTTTTATTGGTATTTTGTATATTTATTTTGCAATTTACATTATTTTATGTGTATTTTGTATACATTTTTTTATACGTATTTACTTCATTTTATGTGTATTTTGTATATATATTTTTATAGAAATCTACGTTATTTTATGTGTATTCGTATATATATTTTGAAACAAATTTACATCGTTTTATATGAATTTTGCATATCTATTTCAATACAAATTTACCTTATTGTATGTGTTTTTTAAATATTTATTTTAATACAAATTTAATTTTTTTATGTGTATTTTGGTATATATGGAGAGGTAAATTTCTATTGAAAGAGATATTCAAAAATACATATAAAACAATGTAAATTTGTTTCAAAATATATATACGAATACACATAAAATAACGTTGTTTTCAATAAAAATATATACAAAATACACATAAAATGAAGTAAATACGTATAAAAAAATGAATACAAAATACACATAAAAATCGTATGAAAATAAATAAACAAAATACCAGTAAAAGAATGTGTATTTGTATAAATATAAATATACAAAATGCACAAAAAATATCGTAAATTTGTATAAAACTATATACAAAAATACACAGAAGTAATTAAATTTGTATGAAAATATATATACAAAATACAGCTAAAATAAGCTAAATTTGAATTGAAATGTACATACAAAATACATAAAATAATGTAAATCTGTATCAAAATATTTATACAAATACATATAATAACGTAGATTTGTTTAAAAATATATAAACAAAATACACATTAAGTAATGTAAATACGTATAAAAAATATGTACAAAATACACATATAATCATGTAGCTCGTATCAAAATAAATAAACAAAATAGCAATAAAATAATGTAAATTTGTATGAGAAAACATATACAAATAACGCAAATTTATATAAAAATATATGTACAAAAATGCACATAAAATAAAGTAAATTTGCATAAATATATATATACAAAACACACTAAATAATGTAAATGCGTACATAAAATAACCTAAATTTGTATAAAACTATATACAAAAATACACAAAAATAATTAAAATTGTTTGAAAAGAAATATACAAAATACACATAAAATTAGGTAAATTTGTATTGAAATACATATACAAAATACACATCAAATAATGTAAATTTGAATGAAAATATATAAACAAATACACTTAAAATAACGTAAATTTGTATAAAATATATATGCAAGATACACATTAAATAATGTAAATGTGTATAAAAAATATAAACAAAAAACAAATAGAATAATGTAAAATCGTATCAAAATAAATACACAGAATATCAATAAAATAATGTAAATTTGTATGAAAATAAAGATGCAAAATTCCCAAAAATTATCGCATTTTTTATAAAAATATATTTACCAAAATACACATAAAATATTTAAATTTGTATTGAAATAAATATACAAAATGCATATACAGTAAGGTAAATTTGTATTAAAAGAGATATTCAAAAATACATATAAAACAATGTAAATCTGTTTCAAAATATATATACGAATACACATAAAATAAAGTAGATTTCTATAGAAATATATATACAAAATACATATGAAATTATGTAAATACGTATAAAAATATATATACAAAATACATATCAAATAATGTAAATTCGTGTCAAAATAAATAAACAAAATATCATGAAAAGAATGTCTATTTGTATGAAAATAGATAATAGATAATAAATTTGTATAAAATATATATGCAAGATACACATTAAATAATGTAAATATGTATAAAAATGTATATACAAAAAACAAATAGAATAATGTAACATCGTATCAAAATAAATACACCGAATATTAATAAAATAATGTAAATTTGTTTGAAAATAAAGATGCAAAATTCCCATAAAATAGCGCATTTCTGAAAAAAATATATTACCAAAATACACATAAAATATTTAAATTTGCATTGAAATAAATATACAAAATGCACATACAATAAGGTAAATTTGTATTGAAAGAGATATGCAAAAATACATATAAAACAATGTAAATTTGTTTCAAAATATATACACGAATTCAAATAAAAAAACGTAGATTTCTAAAAAAATATATATACAAAATACACATAAAATTAAGTAAATACGTATAAAAAAAATGTATACAAAACACACATAAAATAATGTAATTTCGAATTAAAATAAATGTAAATTTGAATAAAAATATAAAAACAAATACACTTAAAATAACGTAAATTTGTATAAAATATATATGCAAGATACACATTAAATAATGTAAATGTGTATAAAAAAATATATACAAAAAACAAATAGAATAATGTAAAATCGTATCAAAATAAATATACAGAATATCAATAAAATAATGTAAATTTGTATGAAAATTAAGATGCAAAATTCCCAAAAATTATCGCATTTTTTATAAAAATATATTTACCAAAATACAGATAAATTTTTTAAATTTGTATTGAAATAAATATACAAAATGCATATACAGTAAGGTTAATTTGTATTAAGAGATATTCAAAAATACATATAAAACAATGTAAATTTGTTTCAAAATATATATACGAATACATATAAAATAAAGTAGATTTCTATAGAAATATATATACAAAATACATATGAAATTATGTAAATACGTATTAAAATATATATACAAAATACATATCAAATAATGTAAATTCGTTTCAAAATAAATAAACAAAATATCATGAAAAGAATGTGTATTTGTATAAAAATAGATAATAGATAATAAATTTGTATAAAATATATATGCAAGATACTCATTAAATAATGTAAGTATGTATAAAAAAGTGTATACAAAAAACAAATAGAATAATGTAAACTCGTATCAAAATAAATACACCGAATATTAATCAAATAATGTAAATTTGTATGAAAATAAAGATGCAACATTCCCATAAAATAGCGCATTTCTTATAAAAATATATATACCAAAATACACATAAAATATTTAAATTTGTATTGAAATAAATATACAAAATGCACATACAATAAGGTAAATTTGTATTGAAAGACATATGCAAAAATACATATAAAACAATGTAAATTTGTTTCAAAATATATATACGAATACAAATGAAAAAACGTAGATTTCTATAAAAATATATATACAAAATACACATAAAATTAAGTAAATACGTATAAAAAAATGTATACAAAATACACATAAAATAATGTAAATTCGATTTAAAATAAATAAACAAAATACCAATAAAAGAATGTGTATTTGGATGAATATAAATATACAAAATACATATACAAAATAAACAAAATAAGGTAGATTTGTAATAAAATATATGTACAAAATACACATAAAATCATGTAAATTTATATGAAAATATATATAGAAATACACATAAAATACCATGAATTTGTATAAAAATATATATTCAAAATAAATATTAAATAATGTAAAAGCGTATAAAAATATATATACAAAGTACATATAAAATAATGTAAATTCGTATCAATATAAATCAACAAAACACCAATAAAATAATATATATATATATATATATATATATATATATATATATATATATATATATATATATATATATATATATATATATATATATATATATATATATATATATATATATATATATATATATATATACACACACATAACATAACGAAAATATGTATTAAAATATATACAAAAATACATAGAAATAATTTGAGTTTGTATGAAAATAGATATTCAAAATACGCATAAAACTAGGTAAATTTCTTTTGAAATGTATATACAAAATAGCCATAAAATATTGTAAATTTGTGTCAAAATATATAAACAAATACACATAAAATAACGTAAATTTGTGTGAAAAATATATACAAAATACACATAGAATAATGTCAATTCGTATCAAAATGAATGAGCAGAATATCAATAAAATAATGTATATTTGTATGAAAATAAAGATGCAAAACACCCAAAAAATAAAGCATATGTTTATAAAAATACAGATACAAAAATACACATCGAATAATTAAATTTGTATTAAAATTAATATACAAAATGCGTATATAATAAGGTAAATTTGTATTGAAAAAATATGCAACATACACGTTTACTCATACAAATTTATATTATTTTATTGGTATTTTGTTTATTTCTTTTGATACGAATTACATGATTATATGTGTATTTTGTAAACATTTTTTTATACGTATTTACATTATTTAATGTGAATTTTTTTTATATATTTTCATACAAATTTACGTTATTATATGTGTATTTGTATAAATATTTTGATACAAATTTACTTTATTTCATGTATTTTGTATATATATATATATATATATATATATATATATATATATATATATATATATATATATATATATATATATATATATATATATATATATATATATATATATATATATATATATATATATATTTCAATTCAAATTTAGATTATTTTGTGTGTATTTTGTATATATTTTCATACAAATTTAATTACTTCTGTGTATTTATGTACATAGTTTTATATAAATTTACGTTATTTTATGTGTATTTTGAATATTTATATATATACAAATACACATTCTTTTATTGGTATTTTGTTTATTTATTTTGATACGAATTTACATTATTTTATGTGTATTTTGTATACATTTTATACGTATTTACTATATATATATATATATATATATATATATATATATATATATATATATATATATATATATATATATATATATATATATATATATATATATATATATATATATATATATATATATATATATTTAGAAATCTACGTTATTTTATGTGTATTCGTATACATATTTTGAAACAAATTTACATTTTGATACTAATTTACATTATTTTATGTGTATTTTGTATACATTTTTTATACGTTTTACTTAATTTTATGTGTATTTTGTATATATATTTTTATAGAAATCTTCCTTATTTCATGTGTATTCGTATATATATTTTGAAACAAATTTACATTTGTTTCAAAATATATATATACGAATACACATAAAATAACGTTGATTTCTATAGGAATATATATACAAAATGCACAAGAAATGATGTAAATACGTATAAAGATATATACAAAATACACATTAAATACTGTAAATTCGCGTCAAAATAAATAAACAAAATATCAGTAAAAGAATGTGTATTTGTATGAAAATAGATATACAAAATACACATAAAATAACCTAAATTTGTATCAAACTATATTCTAAAATACACAAAAATATTTTAAATTTGTATGAAAATAAATATACAAAATACACATAAAATTAGGTAGATTTGTATTGAAATACATATACAAAATACACATAAAATAATGTAAATTTGAATGAAAAGACATAGACAAATACACTTAAAATAACGTAAATTTGTATAAAAAGTATATACAAAACACAAATAGAATACTGTAAAATCGTATCAAAATAAATACACAGAATATTAGTAAAATAATGTATATTTGTATGAAAATAAAGAGGCAAAATACCCATAAAATAACGCATTTTTTTATTTATAAAAATATATATACCAAAATACACATAAAAAAAAAATTGAATTAAAATAAATATTTAAAAAACACATACAATAAGGTAAATTTGTATTGAAATATATATGCAAAATACATATAAAACAATGTAAATTTGTTTCAAAATATATATACGAATACACATAAAATAACGTAGATTTGTATAAAAATATATATACAAAATACACATAAAATGAAGTAAATACGTATAAAAAATGTATACAAAATACACATAAAATAATGTAAATTCGTATCAAAATAAATATACAAAATACCAATAAAAGAATGTGTATTTGTATAAATATAAATATGCAAAATACACATAAAATAACGTAAATTTATATAAAACTATATACAAAAATACACAGAAGTATTTTAATTTGTATGAAAATAGATATACAAAAAAAAGGTAAATTCGTTTCAAATTCTATAAACAAAATTCAGATGAAAGAAAGTATATTTGTAGAATAAATAAATATACAAAATACACATAAAATAACGAAAATTTGTTTGAAAATATGTAAAAAAATAAACAAAAAAATTTTCAATTTGTATGAAAATAAATATACAAAATACACATGTATTTTGTATATCTATTTTCACACAAATTTAATTACTTTTGTGTATTTTTGCATATAGTTTTATATAAATTTACATTTTATTTGTATTTTGTATATTTATATTTATACAATACACATTCTTTTATTAGTATTTTGTTTATTTATTTTGATACGAGTTTACATTATTTTATGTGTATTTTGTATTCCTTTTTTTATACGTATTTACTTCATTTTATGTGTATTTTGTATATTTATTTTCATAGAAATCTACGTTATTTTATGTGTATTCGTATATATATTTTGAAAAAAATTTAAATGGTTTTATATGTATTTTGCATATCTATTTCAATACAAATTTACCTTATTGTATGTGCATTTTGCATATTTATTTTAATACAAATTCAAATATTTTATGTGTGTCTTGGTATAAATATTTTTATAAAAAATGCGTTATTTTATAGGTATTTTGCATCTTAATTTTCATACAAATTTACATTATTTTATTAATATTCTGTGTATTTATTTTGATACGATTTTATATTATTCTATTTGTGTTTTGTATATATTTTTTTTATACATATTTACATTATTTAATGTGTAATTTTTATATATATTTTATACAAATTTACGTTATTTTAAGTGTATTTGTTTATATATTTTCATTCAGATTTACATTATTTTATGTGTATTTTGTAAATGTATTTCGATTCAAATTTACCTAATTTTATGTGTATTTTGTATATTTATTTTCATACAAATTAAAATTATTTTTGTGTATTTTTGTATATAGTTTTATACAAATTTAGGTGATTTTATGTGTTAATTGTATATCTATTTTCATACAAATACACATTCTTTTATTTTATTTGTTTATTGACGCGAATTTACATTATTTAATGTGAATTATATATATATATATATATATATATATATATATATATATATATATATATATATATATATATATATATATATATATATATATATATATATATATATATATATATATATATATATATATATATATATATATATATATATATATATATATATATATATATATATATATTTGATTTGTATTTTGTATATATATTTCTATAGAAATCTACGTTGATTTATGAGTATTCGTATATAGATTTTGAAATAAATTTACACTGTTTTATGTGTATTTTGCATATTTTTCAATACAAATTTACCTTATTGTATATGCATTTGTATATTAATTTTAATACAAATTTAATTATTTTATGTGTATTTTGTATATGTATTTTTAAAAATATGCTTTATTTTATGGGTATTTTGTATATTTATTTTTATACAAATTTACATTATTTTATTTATATTTTGTTTATTTATTTTAAATCAATTTTACATTATTTTATGTGTATTTTGTATACATTTTTTATACGTATTTACTTAATTTTATGTATTTTGTATATATATTTTATAGAAATCTACGTTTTTTTATTTGTATTCGTATATATATTTTGAAACAAATTTACATTGTTTTATATGTATTTTGCATATCTCTTTCAATACAAATTTACCTTATTGTATGTGCATTTTGTATATTTATTTCAATACAAATTTAAATATTTTATGTGTATTTTGGTATATATATTTTATAAGAAATGCGCTATTTTATGGGAATTTTGCATCTTTATTTTCATACAAATTTACATTATTTTATTAATATTCGGTGTATTTATTTTGATACGAATTTACATTATTTTATTTGTTTTTTTAATATACTTTTTTATACATATTTACATTATTTAATGAGTATCATGCATATATATTTTACAAATTTATTATCTATTATCTATTTTTATACAAATACACATACTTTTCATGATATTTTGTTGATTTATGTTGACAAGAATTTACATTATTTGATATGTCTTTTGTATATATATGTTTATACGTATTTACATCAGTTAATATGTATTTTGTATATATTTTTATAGAAATCTACGTTATTTTGTGTATTCGTATATATATTTTGAAACAAATTTACATTGTTTTATATGTATTTTTGAATATCTCTTTTAATACAAATTTACCTTACTGTATATGCATTTTGTATATTTATTTCAATACAAATTTAAATATTTTATGTGTATTTTGGTATATATATTTTGATAAAAAAATGCGATAATTTTTGGGAATTTTGGATCTTTATTTTCTTACAAATTTACATTATTTTATTGATATTCTGTGTATTTATTTTGATACGATTTTACATTATTCTATTTGTTTTTTGTATATATTTTTTTATACACATTTACATTATTTAATGTGTATCTTGCATATATATTTTATACAAATTTACGTTATTTTAAGTGTATTTGTTTTTCAATTTTCATTCAAATTTACATTTATTTTAATGCGAAATTACATTATTTTATGTATTTTGTATACATTTTTTTATACGTATTTACATAATTTTATGTGTATTTTGTATATATATTTTTTAGAAATCTACGTTTTTTTATTTGTATTCGTATATATATTTTGAAACAAATTTACATTGTTTTATATGTATTTTTGCATATCTCTTTCAATACAAATTTACCTTATTGTATATGCATTTTGCATATTTATTTCAATGCAAATATAAATATTTTATGAGTATTTTGGTATATATATTTTTATAAGAAATGCGCTATTTTATGGGAATTTTGCATCTTTATTTTCATACAAATTTACATTATTTTATTAATATTCGGTGTATTTATTTTGGTACGATGTTACATTATTCTATTTGTTTTTTGTATATACTTTTTTATACATATTTACATTATTTAATGTGTATCTTGCATATATATTTTATACAAATTTATTATCTTCTATCTATTTTCATACAAATACACATTCTTTTCATGATATTTTGTTTATTTATTTTGACACGAATTTACATTATTTGATATGTATTTTGTATATATATTTTTATACGTATTTACATAATTTCATATGTATTTTGTATATATATATATATATATATATATATATATATATATATATATATATATATATATATATATATATATATATATATATATATATATATATATATATATTTGTATAAATATATAGAAATCTACTTTATTTTATGTGTATTCGTATATATATTTTGAAACAAATTTATATTTTTTTATATGTATTTTTGAATATCTCTTTCAATACAAATTTACCTAACTGTATATGCATTTTGTATATTTATTTCAATACAAATTTAAATATTTTGTGTATTTTGGTAAATATATTTTTTTAGAAAAATGCGATAATTTTTGGGAATTTTGTATCTTTATTTTCATACAAATTTACATTATTTTAATGATATTCTGTGTATTTATTTTGATACGATTTTACATTATTCTATTTGTTTTTTGTATATATATTTTTTATACACATTTACATTATTTAATGTGTATCTTGCATATATATTTTATAGAAATTTACGTTATTTTAAGTGTATTTGTTTATATATATTCATTCAAATTTACATTATTTGATGTGTATTTTGTATATGTATTTCAATACAAATTTACCTAATTTTATGTGTATTTTGTATATTTCTTTTCAAACAAATTTAAATTATTTTTGTGTATTTTTGTATAGAGTTTTATACAAATTTTGGTTATTTTATGTACGGATTTACATTATTTAGTGTGTGTTTTGTATATATATTTTTTTGCAAATTTATTTATTTTATGTGCATTTTTGTACATATATTTTTATAGAAATTTGCGTTATATGTATGTGTTTTCTCATACAAATTTACATTATTTTATTGCTATTTTGTTTATTTATTTTGATTCGAATTACATGATTATATGTGTATCAAATTTGTACATATTTTTTATACGTATCTACATTACTTAATGTGTATTTTGTTTATATATTTTTAAACAAATCTACGTTATTATATGTATTTGTATAAATATTTTGATACAGATTTACATTATTTTATGTATTTTGTATGTACATTTCAATTCAAATTTAGCTTATTTTAGCTGTATTTTGTATATATATTTTCATACAAATTTAATTACTTCTGTATTTTTGTATATAGTTTTATACAAATTTACGATATTTTATGTGTATTTTGTATATTTATATTTTTACAATTACACATTCTTTTACTGGTATTTTGTTTATTTATTTTGATACGATTTTTATGTATTTTTTGTATTCATTTTTTTATACGTATTTACTTCATTTTATGTGTATTTTGTATATATTTTTATAGAAATCTACGTTATTTTATGTGTATTCGTATATATATTTTGAAACAAATTTACATTGTTTTATATGTATTTTGCATATCTATTTCAATACAAATTTGCAAATTTACTTTATTTTATGTGCATTTTTGTACATATATTTTTTTAGAAATTTGCGTTATTTTATGTGTATTTGTATATGTTTTCTCATACAAATTTACATTATTTTATTGCTATTTTGTTTATTTATTTTGATACAAATGAAAATAGATATACAAAATATACATAAAATAAACTAAATTTGTATTAAAATATATATACAAAATACATAAAATAATGTAAATTAGTATCAAAATATTTTAACAGATGCGCATAAAATAACGTAAATTTGTTTTAAAATATACAAAATAATATTAAATAATGTAAATATGTATAACAAAATATATACAAAACACAAATAGAATAATGTAAAATCGTATCAAAATAAATACACAGAATATTAATAAAACAATGTAAATTTGTATGAAAATAAAGATGCAAAATACCCATTAAATAACGCATTTTTTATAAATATATATATACCAAAATACACATCTGTATTGAAATAGATATGCAAAATACATATAAAACAATGTAAATTTGTTTCAAAATATATATACGAATACACATAAAATAACGTAGATTTGTATAAAAATATATATACAAAATACACATAAAATGAAGTAAATACGTATAAGAAAATGTATGCAAAATACACATAATATAATGTAAATTCGTATCAAAATAAATAAACAAAATACCAATAAAAGAATGTGTATTTGTGTAAATATAAATATACAAAATACACATAAAATAACGTAAATTTGTATAAAACTATATACAAAAATACACAGAAGTAGTTAAATTGGTATGAAAATAGATATACAAAATACAGATAAAATAAGCTAAATTTTAATTGAAATGTATATACAAAATACATAAAATAATGTATATTTGTATCAAAATATTTATAAAAATACCCAGAAAATAACGTATTTTTTTATTTATAAAAATATATATACCAAAATACACATCAAAAAACTAAATTTGTATTAAAATAAATATACAAAAAACACATTCAATAAGGTAAATTTGTATTGAAATAGATATGCAAAATACATATAAAACAATGTAAATTTGTTTCAAAATATATATACGAATACACATAAAATAACGTAGATTTCTATAAAAATATATATACAAAATACACATAAAATGAAGTAAATACGTATAAAAAAATGTATACAAAATACACATAAAATAATGTAAATTCGTATCAAAATAAATATACAAATTTCCAATAAATGAATTTGTTTTTGTATAAATATAAATATACAAAATACATAAAATAACGTAAATTTATATAAAACTATATACAAAAGTACACAGAAGCATTTTAATTTGTATGAAAATAGATATACAAAATAAGGTAAATTCGTTTCAAATTCAATAAACAAAATTCAGATAAAAGAACGTATATTTGTAGAAAAAATAAATATACAAAATACACATTAAATAACGAAAATTTGTATGAAAATATATAAAAAAATAAACAAAAATAATTTCAATTTGTATGAAAATAAATATACAAAATACACATGTATTTTGTATATCTATTTTCACACAAATTTAATTACTTTTGTGTATTTTTGCATATTGTTTTATATAAATTTACGTTATTTTGTTTGTATTTTGTAAATTTATATATATACAATACACATTCTTTTATTAGTATTTTGTTTATTTATTTTGATACGAGTTTACATTATTTTATGTGTATTTTGTATACCTTTTTTTATACGTATTTACTTCATTTTGTGTATTTTGTATATTTATTTTTATATAAATCTACGTAATTTTATGTGTATTCGTATAAATATTTTAAAATTTTTTTACATGGTTTTATATGTATTTTGCATATCTATTTCAATACAAATTTTCCTTATTGTATGTGCATTTTGTATATTTATTTTAATACAAATTCAAATATTTTATGTGAGTCTTGGTATAAATATTTTTATAAAAAATGCGTTATTTTATGGGTATTTTGCATCTTAATTTTCATACAAATTTACATTATTTTATTAATATTCTGTGTATTGATTTTGATACGATTTTATATTATTCTATTTGTGTTTTGTATATATTCTTTTATACATATTTACATTATTTAATGTGTATTTTTTATATATATTTTATACAAATTTACGTTATTTTAAGTATTTGTTTATATATTTTCATTCAAATTTACATTATTTTATGTGTATTTTGTAAATGTATTTCAATACAAATTTACCTAATTTTATGTGTATTTTGTAAATTTATTATCATACAAATTAAAATTATTTTGTGTATTTTGTATATAGTTTTATACAAATTGAGGTGATTTTATGTGTATATTGTATATCGATTTTCAGACAAAAACACATTCTATTATTGATATTTTGTTTATTTACTTTGACGCGAATATATTTACATTTATATATATATATATATATATATATATATATATATATATATATATATATATATATATATATATATATATATATATATATATATATATATATATATATATATATATATATATATATATATATATATATATATATATTTTTTATACGTGTTTACATCATTTGATGTGTATGTTGTATATTTATATTTATAGAAATCTACGTTGATTTATGAGTATTCGTATATAGATTTTGAAATAAATTTACACTGTTTTATGTGTATTTTGCATATTTTTTCAATACAAATTTACCTTATTGTATAAGCATTTTGAATATTAATTTTAATACAAATTTAATTATGCTATGTGTATTTTTGTATATGTATTTTTATAAAAATATGCTTTATTTTATGGGTATTTTGCATTTTTATTTTCATACAAATTTACATTATTTAATTTATATTCTTTTTTTTTAAACAATTTTACATTATTCTATGTGTATTTTGTATATCTATTTTTATACGTATTTACTTAATTTTATGTGTATTTTTTGTATATATATTTTTATAGAAATCTACGTTATTTTATGTGTATTCGTATATATATTTTGAAACAAATTTACATTGTTTTATATGTATTTTTGCATATCTCTTTCAATACAAATTTACCTTATTGTATGTGCATTTTGTATATTTATTTCAATACAAATTTAAATATTTTATGTGTATTTTGGTATATATATATTTATATAAGAAATGCGCTATTTGATGGGAATTTTGCATCTTTATTTTCATACAAATTTACTTTATTTTATTAATATTCGGTGTATTTATTTTGATAAGATTTCACATTATTCTATTTGTTTTTTGTATATATATTTTTTTATACATATTTACATTATTTAATGTGTATCTTGCATCTTTTATCGTAATTTTGTTTATTTATTTTTATACGAATTTACATTATTTTAGGTGTATTTAATATGTATATTTTTATACTTATTTATATCATTTTATTTGTGTTTTGGATATATATTTTCATAGAAATTTACTCTATTTTATGGGTATTCGTATATATATTTTGATACAAATTTACATTATTTATGTTTATTTTGCATATCTATCTCAATACAAATTTACCATATTGTATGTGTATTTTGTATATTTATTTTAATACAAATTTAATTATCTGATGTGTATTTTTGTAAAAATATGCGTTATTATTTGGGTATTTTGCATCTTTATTTTCATACAAATTTACATTATTTTATTGATATTCTGTTCATTTATTTTGATACGATTTTACATTATTCTATGTGTATTTTGTATATATATTTTTATACACATTTACATTATTTAATGTATATTTTGTATATATATTTTATATAAATTTACGCTATTTTATATGCATTTGTTTATATATTTTCATACAAATTTACAATATTTTATGTGTAATTTGTATATGTATTTCAACACAGATTTGCCTAATTTTATGTGTATTTTGCATATCTATTTTCAAACAAATTTAAATTATTTTTATGTATTTTTTATATATTTTTATACAAATTTTAGTTATTTTATTTGTATTTTGTATTTATTTTTTCCTATAAATATACATTCTTTTAGTGGAATTTTGTTCATTTATTTTCATAAGAATTTACATAATTTTATGTGTATTTTGTATATATATTTTTCTACGTATTTACATTATTTTATGTGTATTTTTTATATATATTTTCATAAAAATTTACGTTATTTTATTGTGTGTATTCGTATATGATTTGATACAAATTTACATTATTTTATGTTTATTTTGCATATCTATTTCAATATAGATTTACCTTATTGTATGTGTATTTTGTATATTTATTTTAATACAAATTTAATTATTTTATGTGTACTTTGTATACATTTTCTTATACGTATTTACTTCATTTAATGTGTATTTTGTATATATATTTTTATAGTACTCTACGTTATTTTATGTGTATTGGTATATATATTTTGAAGCAAATTTACATTGTTTTATATGTATTTAGCATATCTATTTCAATATAAATCTACCTTATTGTATGTGCATTTTGTATATTTATTGTAATACAAATTTAAAAATTTTATTATTTTGGTATATATATTTTTATAAAAAGAGTTTTATATAAATTTAAAATATTTTATGTGTATTTTGTATATCTAATTTCATACAAATACACATTTTTTATTGATATTTTGCTTATTTATTTTGACGCGAATTCACATTATTTAATGTGTATTATGTATATATATTTTTATACGTATTTACGTCATTTCATGTGTATTTTGTATATATATTTCTATAGAAATATATGTTCTTTTATGTGTATTCGTATATATATTTTGAAACAAATATATATTGTTTTATGTGCATTTTGCATATTTTTTCAATATAAATTTACCTTATTGTACGTGCATTTTGTATATTAATTTTAATACAAATTTAATTATTCTATGTGTATTTTTGTATATGTATTTTCATTAAAAAAATGCTTTATTTTATGGGTATTTTGCATCTTTATTTTCATACAAATTTACATTATTTTATTGATATTCTGTGTATTTATTTTGATACGATTTTACATTATTCTATGTATATTTTGTATATATATTTCATACAAATGAACGTTATTTTATGTGAATTTGTTTTCATTTCATACAAATTTACATTATTTTATGTGTATTTTGTACATGTATTTAAATACATTTTCATACAAATTGAAATTAATTTTGTGTATTTTAGTATATATTTTTATTCAAATTTTCGTAATTTTATGTGAATTTTGTATATTTATTTTCCTACAAATATATGTTCTTTTATCGGAATTTTGTTTATTTATTTTCATACGAGTTTTCATTAGTTTAGGTGTATTTGATATATATATTTTTATACTTATTTACATAATTTTATATGTATTTTGAATATATATTTTCATAGAAATTTACTCTATTTTATGTGTATTTGTATATATATTTTGATACAAATTTACATTATTTATGTGTATTTCGCATATCTATTTCAATACAAATTTTCTTTATTGTATGTGCCTTTTGTATATTTATTTTGATGCAAATCTAATTATTTTTGCGTATTTTTGTATATATATATTTAAACAAATATGCGTTATTATATGGGTATTTTGCATCTTTATTTTCATACAAATTTACATTATTTTATTGATTGTCTGTTTATTTATTTTGACACGATTTTACGTTATTCTGTGTATTTTGTATATATATTTTTAGACATATTTACATTATTTAATGTATATTTTGTACATATATTTTATGGAAATTTACGTTATCTTATGTGTATTTGTTTATATATTTTCATACAAATTTACATTATTTTATGTGTATTTTGTATATGTATTTCAATAAAAATTTGCCTAATTTCATTTGTATTTTGCATATCTATTTTCAAACAAATTTAAATTATTTTTGTGTATTTTTGTACTATTTTTATACAATTTTTTTTTTTTTATTTGTATTTTGTATATATATTTTCCTACACATATACATTCTTTTAGAGGAAATTTTGTTTATTTATTTTGATACGAATTTACATTATTTTATGTGTATTTTGTATATATATTTTTCTATGTATTTACATTATTTTATGTGTATTTTGTATATAATTTTTCATAAAAATTTACGTAATTTTATTGTGTGTATTCGTATATTTTGATAAAAATTTCCATTATTTTATGTGTTTTCTGCATATCTATTTCAATAAAAATCTACCTTATTGTATGTGTATTTTGTATATTTATTTTAATACAAATTTAATTATTTTATGTGTATTTTTGTATATATTTTTTTTAAATATAAGATATTTTATGGGTATTTTGCATCTTTAATTTTATAAATTTTTACATTACGTATATATCTTTTATACGTATTTACATTATTTAATGTGTATTTTGTTTATATATTTTTATACAAATTTACGTTATTATATGTGTATTTCAATATATATTTTGATACAAATTTACATTATTTTATGTATTTTCTATATTTATTTCAATTCAGATTTAGCTTATTTTATGTGTCTTTTGTATATCTATTTTCATACAAATTTAATTATTTTTGTTTATTTTTGTATACAGTTTTATACAATTTTACGTTATTTTATGTGTATTTTGTATATTTATATTTATACAGGTAAACATTCTTTTATTGGCATTTAGTTTATTTATTTTGATACGAATTTACATTATTTTATGTGTATTTTGTATACATTTTCTTATACGTATTTACCTCATTTTATGTGTATTTTGTATATATATTTTATAGAAATCTACGTTATTTTATGTGTATTCGTATGTACATTTTGAAACAAATTTACATTGTTTTATATGTATTTTGCATATCTATTTCAATACAAATTTACCTTATTGTATGTGCATTTTGTATATTTATTGTAATACAAATTTAAATATTTAATGTGCATTTTGGTATATATATTTTCATAAAAAATGCGTTGTTTTATGGGTATTTTGCATCTTTATTTTCATACAAATTTACATTATTTTATTAATATTCTGTGTATTTATTTTGATACTATTTTACATTATTCTATTTGTGTTTTGTATATATTTTTTTATACATATTTACATTATTTAATGTGTATTTTCTATATATATTTCATACAAATTTTCGTTCTTTTAAGTGTATTTGTTTATATATTTTTTATTCAAATTTACATTATTTTATGTGTATTTTGTATATGTATTTCAATAGAAATTTACCTAATTTCATGTGTATTTTGTATATATATTTTATACAAATTTAAATTATTTTTTGTGTATTTTTGCATAGAGTTTTATTCAAATTTACAATATTTTTTGTGTATTTTGTATATCTATTTTCATACAAATACACATTCTTTTATTGATATTTTGTTTATTTATTTTCATGCGAATTTACATTATTTAATGTGTATTGTGTATATATATTTTTATACGTATTAACGTCATTTCATGTGTATTTTGTATATATATTTCTATAGAAATATACGTTATTTTATGTGTATTCGTATATATATTTTGAAACAAATATACATTGTTTTATGTGCATTTTGCATATTTTTTCAATACAAATTTACCTTATTGTACGTGCATTTTGTATATTAATTTTAATACAAATTTAGCTATTCTATGTGTATTTTTGTATATGTATTTTTATAAAAATATGCTTTATTTTATGGGTATTTTGCATCTTTATTTTCATACAAAATTACATTATTTTATTGACATTCTGTGGATTTATTTTGATACGATGTTACATTATTCTATGTCTATTTTGTATATCTATTTTATACCAATGTACGGTATTTTTTGTGAATTTGTTTTCATTTCATACAAATTTACATTATTTTATGTGAATTTTGTACATGTATTTAAATACAAATTTAACTAATTATATGTGTATTTTGTATATCTATTTTCATACAAATTGAAATTAATTTTGTGTATTTTTGTATATATTTTTATTCAAATTTTCGTAATTTTATGTGTATTTTGTATATTTATTTTCCTACAAATATACGTTCTTTTATCGGAATTTTATTTATTTATTTTGATACGAATTTTCATTTTTTTTAGGTGTATTTGATATATATATTTTTATACTTATTTACATAATTTTATACGTATTTTGAATATATATTTTCATAGAAATTTACTGTATATGTATATGTATAGAAAATACACATGAAATAATCTAAATTCGTATCGAAATAAATGAACAAAATACCGATCAAATAATGTAATTTTGAATGAAAATATATATAGAAAGTTCACATAAAATAACGTAAATACAAATAAATATATACACATAAAATGATTCGAATTTGAATGAAAATAGATATAAAAATAAACTTAAAATAAGGGAAATTTATAATGAAATATATATACAAAATACACATAAAATAATGTAGATTTGTTTCAAAATATATATACGAATACACATAAAATAACGTAGATTTCTATAGAAATATATATACAAAATACACATGAAATGTTGTAAATACGTATAAGAATATATATACAAAATACACATTAAATAATGTAAATTTGTGTCAAAATAAATAATTAAAATATCAATAAAAGAATGTGTATTTGTATGAAAATACATATACAAAATACACATTAAATAACGTAAATTTGTATAAAACTATATATAAAAATACACAAAAATAAGTTAAATTTGTATGAAAATACATATACAAAATACACATAAAATAATGTAAATTTGAATGAAAATATATAAACAAATACACTTAAATTAACATAAATTTGTATAAAATATATATAAAAAATACTCATTAAATAATGTAAATATGTATAAAAAATATATATACAAAACACAAATAGAATAATGTAAAATCGGATTAAAATAAATACACAGAATGTAAATAAAATATACATAAAGAAATACACTTAAAATAAAGTAAATTTGTATAAAAAAATATATACAAAACACAAATAGAATAATGTAAAATCGTATCAAAATAAATTCACAGAATATTAATAAAATAATGTAAATTTGTATGAAAATAAAGAAGCAAAATACCCATAAAATAACGGATTTTTTTTAAATATATATACAAAAATACACATAAATTTTTTTATTTGTATTAAAATAAATATACAAAATCCACATACAATAAGGTAAATCTGTATTGAAATAGATATGGAAAATACATATAAAATAATGTAAATTTGTTTCAAAATATATATACGAATACACATAAAATGACGTAGATTTGTATAAAAATATATATACAAAATACACGTAAAATGAAGTAAATACGTATAAAAAAATGTATACAAAATACACATAAAATAATGTAAATTCGTATCAAAATAAATAAACAAAATACCAATAAAAGAATGTGTATTTGTATAAATATAAATATACAAAATACACATAAAATAACGTAAATTTGTATAAAACTATATACAAAAATGCACAGAAGTAATTAAATTCGTATGAAAATAGATATACAAAATACAGATAAAATAAGCTAAATTTGAATTGAAATGTATATACAAAATACATAAAATAATGTAAATTTGTATCAAAATATTTATAAAAATACATATAATTGCGTAAATTTGTTTAAAAATATATAAACAAAATACATATTAAGTAATGTAAATACGTATAAAAAATATGTACAAAATTCACATATAATCATGTAATTCGTATCAAACAAAATAAACAAAATAGCAATAAAATAATGTAAATTTGTATGAGAAAACATATACAAATACATATAAAATAACGCTAATTTCTATAAAAATATATGTCCAAAAATGAAGGTAAAATAAATTAACTTTGGATAAAAATATATATACAAAACACACATTAAATAATGTAAATGCGTACATAAAATAACCTAAATTTGTATAAAACTATATACAAAAATACACAAAAATAATTTAAATTTGTATGAAAAGAAATATACAAAATACACATAAAATTAGGTTAGTTTCTATTGAAATACAGATACAAAATACACATAAAATAATGTAAATTTGAAAGAAAATATATAAACAAATACACATATAATAACGTAAATTTGTATGAAATATATATACAAAATACACATTAAATAATGTAAATATGTATAAAAAAAATATATACAAAACACAAATAGAATAATGTAAAATCGTATCAAAATATATACACAGAATATTAATAAAATAATGTAAATTTGTATGAAAATTAAGATGCTAAATACCTATAAAATAACGCATTTTTTATAAAATTATTGATACCAAAATACACATAAGATATTCTAATTTGTATCAAAATAAATATACAAAATGCACATACAATAAGGTAAATTTGTATTGAAATAGATATGCAAAATACATATAAAATAATGTAAATTTGTTTCAAAATATATATGCGAATACACATAAAATAACGTAGATTTCTATAAAAATACATATACAAAATACACATAAAATTAAGTAAATACATATAAAAAAATGTATACAAAATACACATAAAATAATGCAAATTCGTATAAATATAAATAAACAATATAGCAATAAAAGAATGTGTATTTGTATAAATATAAATATACAAAATGCACATAAAATAACGTAAATTTATATAAAACTATATACATAAAATAACGCAAATTTCTATAAAAATATATGTACAAAAATGAACATAAAATAAATTTGCATAAAAATATATATACAAAACACACATTAGATAATGTAAATGAGTATAAAAATATGTATACAAAATACCTATGAAATAATCTAAATTCGTATCGAATTAAAGTAAGAAAATACCAATATAATAATGTAATTTTGGATGAAAATGTATATACAAAATACGCATAAAATAACCTAAATACAAATACAAATATGCACATAAAATAATTTAAAATTGAATGAAATAAATATACAAAATAAACATAAAATAAGGTAAATTTGTAATGAAATATTTGAAAAAATACACATAAAATAATATAAATTTGTATGAAAATATATATACAAATACACATTAAATGACATGAATTTGTATAAAATTTGTATCAAAATATATACGAATACACTCAATAAAATATTTTTTTTATGAAAATGTATATACAAAAAACATATAAAATAATTTAAATACGTAGAAAAAATATATATACAAAAAACACATAATATAATGTAAATTTGTATGAAAATATATAAACAAATACACATAAAATAATGTAAATTTGGATAAAATATATATACAAAATGAACATTAAATAATATAAATATGTATAAAAAACAAATGTACAAAATACACATAGAATAATGTTAAATCGTATCAAAATAAATAAAGAGAATATCAATAAAATAATGTAAATTTGTATGAAAATAAAGATGCAAAATATCCATATAATAACGCATATTTGCATAAAAATATATATACAAAAATACATATAAAATAGTTAAATTTGTATTAAAATAAATATACAAAATGCACGTACAATGAAGTAAATTTGTATTGAAATAGATATGCAAAATACACATCAATAATGTAAATTTGTATCAAAATATATATACGAATACTCATAAAATAGAGTAAATTTCTATGAAAATATACATACAAAATAGATATACAAAATACACATATAACTAGTTAAATTTGTATTTAAATACATGTACAAAAAACACATAAAATAATGTAGATTTGTATGAAATGAAAACAAATACATTTTATATAAAATATATATACAAAATACACATAGAATAATGTAAAATCATATCAAAATAAATACACAGAATATCAATAAAATAATGTAAATTTGTATGAAAATAAAGATGCAAAATACCCATAAAATAAAGCATATTTTTATAAAAATACATATACAAAAATACACATAGATTAATCAAGTTTGTATTAAAATTAATATACAAAATGCACATACAATAAGGTAAATTTGTATTGAAAAAATATGCAAAATACACATAAAATAATATAAATTTGTTTCAAAATATATATACGAATACACATAAAATAACGCAGATTTCTATAGAAATATATATACAAAATACACTTGAAATAATGTAAATACGTATAAATATATATATACAAAATACACATTAAATAATGTTAATTCGCGTCAAAATAAATAAACAAAATATCATGAAAAGAATGTGTATTTGTATGAAAATAGATATACAAAATACACATAAAATAACCTAAATTTGTATAAAACTATAAACAAAAATACACAAAAATAATTTAAACTTGGATGAAAATAAATATACAAAAAACATATAAAATTAGGTAAATTTGTATTGAAATACATATACAAAATACACATAAAATAATGTAAATTCTAATGAAAATATATAAACATATAGACTTAAAATAACGTAAATTTGTATCAAATATACAACAAAAAACACATTAAATAATGTAAATATATATAAAAAAATATATACAAAACACAAATAAAATAATGTAAAATCGTATCAAAATAAATACAGAAAATATTAATAAAATAATGTAAATTTGTATGAAAATTAAGATGCAAAATACACATAAAATAACGCATTTCTTATAAAAATATAAATACGAAAAAATATAAAATATTTGATTTTGTATTAAAATAAATAGATATACAAAATACACATAAAATAAGCTAAATTAAATGAAAAATATATACAAAATACACATAGAATAATGTAAAATCGTATCAAAATAAATACACAGAATATCAATAAAATAATGTAATTTTGTATGAAAATAAAGATGCAAAATACCCATAAAATAAAGCATATTTTTTTAAAAACACATATACAAAAATACACATAGAATAATTAAATTTGTATTAAAATTAATATACAAAATGCACGTACAATAAGGTAAATTTGTATTGAAAAAATATACAAAATGCACATTAAAGCGTAAATTTGTTTAAAAATCTATATACGAATACACATAAAATAACGTAGATTTCTATAGAAATATATATACAAAATACACATGAAATGATGTAAATAAGTATAAAAATATATATATACAAAATACACATTAAATAATTTAAATTCTCGTCAAAATAAATAAACAAAATATCAATAAAAGAATGTGTATTTGTATGAAAATAAATATACAAAATACTCATAAAATACCCTAAGTTTGTATAAAACTATATACAAAAATACACAAAAATAATTTAAATTTGTATGAAAATAAATATACAAAATACACATAAAATTAGGTAAATTTGTATTGAAATACATAAACAAAATACACATAAAATAATGGAAATTTTAATGAAAATATATAAACATATACACTTAAAAAAACGTAGATTTGTATCAAATATATATACAAAATACTAATTAAATAGTGTAAATATGTATAAAAAAAATATATACAAAACACAAATAGAATAATGTAAAATCGTATCAAAATAAATACACAGAATATTAATTAAATAATGTAAATTTGTATGAAAATAAAGATGCAAAATAGCCATAAAATAACGCATTTTTTATAAAAATATATGTACCAAAATACACATAAAATATTAAAATTTGTATTTAAATAAATAAAAAAAATGCACATACTGTAAGGTAAATTTGTATTGAAATAGATATGCAAAATACATATAAAACAATGTAAATTTGTTTCAAAATATATATACGAATACACATAAAATAACGTTGATTTCTATAAAAATATATACAAAATAGACATAAAATGAAGTAAATACGTATAAAAAAATGAATACAAAATACACATAAAAATCGTATCAAAATAAATAAACAAAATACCAGTAAAAGAATGTGTATTTGTATAAATATAAATATACAAAATACACATAAAATATCGTAAATTTGTATAAAACTATATACAAAAATACACAGAACAAATACACATTCTTTTATTAGTATTTTGTTTATTTATTTTGTTTCGAATTTATATTATTTTATGTGTATTTTCTTTACTTTTTTTATACGTATTTACCTAATTTTATGTGAATTTTATATATATATTTTTATAGAAATCTACGTTATTTTATGTGTATTCGTATATATATTTTGAAACAAATTTAGTATTTTTTATATGTATTTTTGCATATCTCTTTCAACAGAAGTTTACCTTATTGTATGTGCATTTTGTATATTTATTTCATTACAAATTTAAATATTTTATGTGTATTTTGGTATATATATTTTTATAAGAAATGCGCTATTTGATGGGAATTTTGCATCTTTATTTTCATACAAATTTACATTATTTTATTAATATTCGGTGTATTTATTTTTATACGATTTTACATTACTCTATTTGTTTTTTGTATATATATTTTTTATACATATTTACATTATTTAATGTGTATCTTGCATATATATTACATACAAATTTGTTATCTATTAATTATTTTCATACAAATACACATTCTTTTCATGATATTTTGTTTATTTATTTTGTCACGAATTTACATTACTTAATATGTATTTTAAATATATATTTTTATACGTATTTACATAATTTCATGTGTATTTTGTATATATATTTCTATAGAAATCTACGTTATTTTATGTGTATTCGTATATATATTTTGAAACAAATTTACACTGTTTTATTTGTATTTTGCGTTTTTTTTTTCAATACAAATTTACCTTATTGTATGTGTGCATTTTGTATATTAATTTTAATACAAATTTAATTATTCTATGTGTATTTTTGTATATGTATTTAAAAAAAATATGCTTTATCTTATAGGTATTTTGCATCTTTATTTTCATACAAATTTAAATTATTTTATTGATATTCTGTGTACCTATTTTGATACGATTTTACATTATTCTATGTATAACAAAAATAAATACAGAATACACAAAAATAGATATGCAAAATACATATAAACAATGTAAATTTGTTTCAAAATATATATTCGAATACACATGAAATAAGGTAGATTTCTATAAAAATATATATGCAAAATACACATAAAATTAAGTAAATACGTATAAAAAATGTATACAAAATATACATAAAATAATGTAAATTAGTATCAAAATAAATAAACAAAATACCAATAAAAGAATGTGTATTTGTATAAATATATATATAGAAAATACACATTAAATAATATAAATTTGTTTAAAACTATACAAAATACACATGAAATGATGTAAATACGTATAAAAATATATATACAAAATACACATTAAATAATGTAAATTCGCGTCAAAATAAATAAACAAAATATCAATAAAAGAATGTGTATTTGTATGAAAATAGATATACAAAATACACATAAAATAACCTAAATTTGTATCAAACTATATACAAAAATACACAAAAATATTTTAAATTTGTATGAAAATAAATATACAAAATACACATAAATTAGGTAAATTTGTATGGAAATACATATACAAAATACACATAAAATAATGTAAACTTGAATGAAAATACATAAACAAATACACTTAAAATATCGTAAATTTGTATAAAAAAATATATACAAAACACAAATAGAATAATGTAAAATCGTATCAAAATAAATACACAGAATATTAATAAAATAATGTAAATTTGTATGAAAATAAAGAGGCAAAATACCCATAAAATAACGCATTTTTTTTATTTATAAAAATATATATACCAAAATACACATAAAAAAATTAGATTTGTATTAAAATAAATATATAAAAAACACATACAATAAGGTAAATTTGTATTGAAATAGATACGCAAAATACATATAAAGCAATGTAAATTTGTTTCAAAATATGTATACGAATACACATAAAATAACGTAGATTTCTATAAATATATATATACAAAATACACATAAAATGAAGTAAATACGTATAAAAAAATGTATACAAAATACACATAAAATAATGTAAATTCGTATCAAAATAAATCAACAAAATACCAATAAAAGAAGTTGTATTTGTATAAATATAAATATACAAAATACACATAAAATAACGTAAATTTATATAAAACTATATACATAAATACACAGAAGTATTTAAATTTGTATGAAAATATATACAAAATACACACAAAATAAGCTAAATTTGAATTGAAATATGTATACAAAATACATGAAATAAAGTAAATTTGTATCAAAATATTTATACAAATACACATATAATAACGTAAATTTGTATGAAAATATATAAACAAAATACACATTAAATAATGTAAATACGTATAAAAAAATGTGTACAAAATACACATATAATCATGTAATTCGTATCAAAATAAATAAACAAAATACCATTAAAATAATATAAATTTGTATGAGTAAACGTTTATATTGTATATTTTTTCAATACAAATTTACCTTATTATATACGCATTTTGTATATTAATTTTAATACAAATTTAATTATTCGATGTGTATTTTTGTATCTGTATTTTTATAAACATTTGCTTTATTTTTTGGGTATTTTGCATCTTTATTTTCATACAAATATACATTATTTTATTGATATTCTGCTTATTCATTTTGATACGAATTGACATTATTCTATGTGTATTTTGTATATAGTTTTCATACAAATTTACGTTATTTTATGTGTATTTGTTTATATATTTTGACACAAATTTACAATATTTTATGGCTACTTTGTATATACATTTCAAAAGAAATTTACCTAGTTTTATGTGTATTTTGTATATCTATTTATATATATATATATATATATATATATATATATATATATATATATATATATATATATATATATATATATACATATATATATATATATATATATATATATATATATATATATATATATATATATATTATTTTATTGGTGTTTTGTTGATTTATATTGATACGAATTTATATTATTTTATATGTACTTTGTATATATATTTTTATACGCTTTTACATTATTTAATATTTATTTTGAATATATATTTTTATACAAATTCATGGTATTTTATGTGTATTTGTATATATATTTTCATATAAATTTACATTATTTTATGTGTATTTTGTACATATATTTTATTACAAATCTACCTTATTTTATGTTTATTTTGTATATGTATTTTGTATATTTATATTTATCCAAATACACATTCTTTTATTGGTATTTTGTTTATTTATTTTAATTCGAATTTACATTATTTTATGTGTATTTTGTATACATTTTTTTATACGTATTTACTTCATTTTATGTGTATTTTGTATATATATATTTATAGAAATCTACGTTATTTTATGTGTATTCGTATACATACAAATTTACATTGTTTTATTAATATTCGGTGTATTTATTTTGATACGAATTTACATTATTCTATTTGTTTTTTGTATATACTTTTTTATACATATTTACATTATTTAATGAGTATCTTGCATATATATTTTATACAAATTTATTATCTATTATCTATTTCTATACAAATACACATTCTTTACATGATATTTTGTTTATTTATTTTGACACGAATTTACATTATTTGATATGTATTTTGTATATATATTTTTATACGTATTTACATAATTTCATATGTATTTTGTATATATATTTCTATAATAATCTACTTTATTTTATGTGTATTCGTATATATATTTTGAAACAAATTTACATTGTTTTATATGTTTTTTTGAATATCTCTTTTAATACAAATTTACCTTACTGTATATGCATTTTGTATATTTATTTCAATACAAATTTAAATATTTTATGTGTATTTTGGTATATTTATTTTTATAAAAAATGCGATAATTTTTGGGAATTTTGCATCTTTATTTTCATACAAATTTACATTATTTTATTGATATTCTGTGTATTTATTTTGATACGATTTTACATTATTCTATTTGTTTTTTGTATGTATTTTTTTTTATACACATTTACATTATTTAATGCGTATCTTGCATATATATTTTATACAAATTTACGTTATTTTAAGTGTTTTTGTTTTTATATTTTCATTCAAATTTACATTTATTTTAATTCGAAATTACATTATTTTATGTGTATTGTGTATACATTTTTTATACGTATTTACTTAATATTATGTGTATTTTGTATATATATTTTTATAGAAATCTACGTTTTTTTATTTGTATTCGTATATATTTTGAAACAAATTTACATTGTTTTATATGTATTTTTGCATATCTCTTTCAATACAAATTTACCTTATTGTATGTGCATTTTGTATATTTATTTCAATACAAATTTAGATATTTTATGTGTATTTTGGTATATATATTTTTATAAGAAATGCGCTATTTTATGGGAATTTTGCATCTTTATTTTCATACAAATTTACATTATTTTATTAATATTCGGTGTATTTATTTTGATACGAATTTACATTATTCTATTTGTATTTTGTATACACTTTTATATACATATTTACATTATTTAATGAGTATCTTGCATATATATTTTATACAAATTTATTATCTATTATCTATTTTTATACAAATACACATTCTTTTCATGATATTTTGTTTATTTATTTTGACACGAATTTACATTATTTGATATGTATTTTGTATATATTTTTATACGTATTTACATAATTTCATATGTATTTTGTATATATATTTCTATAGAAATCTACTTTATCTTATGTGTATTCGTATATATGTTTTGAAACAAATTTACATTGTTTTACATGTATTTTTGAATATCTCTTTTAATACAAATTTACCTTACTGTATATGCATTTTGTATATTTATTTCAATACAAATTTAAATATTTTATGTGTATTTTGGTATATATATTTTTATAAAAAATGCGATAATTTTTGGGAATTTTGCATCTTTATTTTCATTCAAATTTACATTATTTTATTGATATTCTGTGTATTTATTTTGATACGATTTTACATTATTCTATTTGTTTTTTGTATATATTTTTTTATACACATTTACATTATTTAATGTGTATCTTGCATATATATTTTATACAAATTTACGTTATTTTAAGTGTATTTGTTTTTATATTTTCATTCAAATTTACATTTATTTTAATTCGAAATTACATTATTTTATGTGTATTTTGTATACATTTTTTTATACGTATTTACTTAATTTTATGTGTATTTTGTATAAATATTTCTATAGAAATCTATGTTTTTTTATTTGAATTCGTATATATATTTTGAAACAAATTTACATTGTTTTATATGTATTTTTGCAAATCTCTTTCAATACAAATTTACCTTATTGTATGTGCATTTTGTATATTTATTTCAATGCAAATTTAAATATTTTATGTGTATTTTGGTATATATATTTTTATAAGAAATGCGCTATTTTATGGGAATTTTGCATCTTTATTTTCATACAAATTTACATTATTTTATTAATATTCGGTGTATTTATTTTGATACGATGTTACATTATTCTATTTGTTTTTTGTATATACTTTTTTATACATATTTACATTATTTAATGTGTATCTTGCATATATATTTTATACAAATTTATTATCTATGATCTATTTTCATATAATTACACATTTTTTTCATGATATTTTGTTTATTTATTTTGAAACGTATTTACATTATTTGATATGTATTTTGTATATATATTTTTATACGTATTTACATAATTTCATATGTATTTTGTATATATATTTCTATAGAGACTACTTTATTTTATATGTATTCGTATATATATTTTGAAACAGATTTACATTGTTTTATATGTATTTTTGAATATCTCTTTCAATACAAATTTACCTTACTGTATATGCATTTTGTATATTTATTTCAATACAAATTTAAATATTTTATGTGTATTTTGGTAAATATATTTTTATAAAAAATGCGATAATTTTTGGGAATTTTGCATCTTTATTTTCATACAAATTTACATTATTTTATTGATATTCTGAGTATTTATTTTGATACGATTTTACATTATTCTATGTATATTTTGTATATATATATATATTTCATACAAATGAACGTTATTTTATGTGAATTTGTTTTCATTTCATACAAATTTACATTATTTTATGTGTATTTTGTACATGTATTTAAATACAAATTTAACTAATTATATGTGTATTATGTATATCTATTTTCATACAAATTGAAATTAATTTTGTGTATTTTAGTATATATTTTTATTCAAATTTTCGTAGTTTTATGTGAATTTCGTATATTTATTTTCCTACAAATATACGTTCTTTTATCGGAATTTTGTTTATTTATTTTGATACGAGTTTTCATTATTTTAGGTGTATTTGATATATATATTTTTAAACTTATTTACATAATTTTATATGTATTTTGAATATATATTTTCATAGAAATTTACTCTATTTTATGTGTATTCGTATATATATTTTGATACAAATTTACATTATTTATGTGTATTTCGCATATCTATTTCAATACAAATTTTCTTTATTGTATGTGCCTTTTGTATATTTATTTTGATGCAAATTTAATTATTTTATGTGTATTTTTGTATATATTTTTAAACAAATATGCGTTATTATATGGGTATTTTGCATCTTTATTTTCATACAAATTTACATTATTTTATTGATTGTCTGTTTATTTATATTTATTCGATTTTACGTTATTCTGTGTATTTTGTATATATATTTTTAGACATATTTACATTATTTAATGTATATTTTGTACATATATTTTATGGAAATTTACGTTATCTTATGTGTATTTGTTTATATATTTTCATACAAATTTACATTATTTTATGTGTATTTTGTATATGTATTTCAATAAAAATTTGCCTAATTTCATTTGTATTTTGCATATCTATTTTCAAACAAATTTAAATTATTTTTGTGTATTTTTGTATTATTTTTATACAATTTTTTTTAATTTTATTTGTATTTTGTATATATATTTTCCTACACATATACATTCTTTTAGAGGAAATTTTGTTTATTTATTTTGATACGAATTTATATTATTTTATGTGTATTTTGTATATATATTTTTCTATGTATTTACATTTTTTTTGTGTATTTTGTATATATATTTTCATAAAAATTTACGTAATTTTATTGTGTGTATTCGTATATATTTTGATAAAAATTTTCATTATTTTATGTGTTTTTTGCATATCTATTTAATAAAAATGTACCTTATTGTATGTGTATTTTGTATATTTATTTTAATACAAATTTAATTATTTTATGTGTATTTTTGTATATATTTTTTTTTAAATATAAGATATTTTATGGGCAATTTGCATCTTTAATTATATAAATTTTTACATTACGTACATATCTTTTATACGTATTTACATTATTTAATGTGTATTTTGTTTATATATTTTTATACAAATTTACGTTATTATATGTGTATTTGAATATATATTTTGATACAAATTTACTTTATTTTATGTATTTTCTGTATTTATTTCAATTCAAATTTAGCTTATTTTATGTCTTTTGTATATCTATTTTCATACAAATTTAAATATTTTTGTTTATTTTTGTATATAGTTTTATACAATTTTACGTTATTTTATGTGTATTTTGTATATTTATATTTATAGAAGTAAACATTCTTTTTTTGGCATTTAGTTTATTTATTTTGATACGAATTTACATTATTTTATGTGTATTTTGTATACATTTTCTTATACGTATTTACTTCATTTTATGTGTATTTTGTATATATATTTTATAGGAATCTACGTTATTTTATGAGTATTCGTATGTATATTTTGAAACAAATTTACATTGTTTTATATGTATTTTGCATATCTATTTCAATACAAATTTACCTTATTGTATGTGCATTTTGTATATTTATTGTAATACAAATTTAAATATTTTATGTGCATTTTGGTATATATATTTTAATAAAAAATGCGTTGTTTTATGGGTATTTTGCATCTTTATTTTCATACAAATTTACATTATTTTATTAATATTCTGTGTATTTATTTTGATACTATTTTACATTATTCTATTTGTGTTTTGTATATATTTTTTTATACATATTTACACGATTTAATGTGTATTTTCTATATATATTTCATACAAATTTTCGTTATTTTAAGTGTATTTGTTTATATATTTGATGTGTATTTTGTTTATGTATTTCAATAGAAATTTACCTAATTTCATGTGTATTTTGTATATATATTTTATACAAATTTAAATTATTTTTTGTGTATTTTTGTATAGAGTTTTATTCAAATTTACAATATTTTATGTGTATTTTGTATATCTATTTTCATACAAATACACATTCTTTTATTGATATTTTGTTTATTTATTTTGATGCGAATTTACATTATTTAATGTGTATTGTGTATATATATTTTTATACGTATTTACGTCATTTCATGTGTATTTTGTATATATATTTCTATAGAAATATAAGTTATTTTATGTGTATTCGTATATATATTTTGAAACAAATATACATTGTTTTATGTGCATTTTGCATATTTTTTCAATACAAATTTACCTTATTGTACGTGCATTTTGTATATTAATTTTAAAACAAATTTAGCTATTCTATGTATATTTTTGTATATGTATTTTTATAAAAATATGCTTTATTTTATGGGTATTTTGCATCTTTATTTTCATACAAATTTACCTTATTTTATTGATATTCTGTGTATTTATTTTGATACGATTTTACATTATTCTATGTATATTTTGTATATATATTTCATACAAATGAACGTAATTTTATGTGAATTTGTTTTCATTTCATACAAATTTACATTATTTTATGTGTATTTTGTACATGTATTTAAATACAAATTTAACTAATTATATGTGTATTATGTATATCTATTTTCATACAAATTGAAATTAATTTTGTGTATTTTAGTATATATTTTTATTCAAATTTTCGTAATTTTATGTGAATTTTGTATATTTATTTTCCACAAATATACGTTCTTTTATCGGAATTTTGTTTATTTATTTTGATACGAATTTTCATTATTTAAGGTGTATTTGATATACATATTTTTATACTTATTTACATAATTTTATATGTATTTTGAATATATATTTTCATAGAAATTTACTCTATTTTATGTGTATTCGTATATATATTTTGATACAAATTTACATTATTTATGTGTATTTCGCATATCTATTTGAATACAAATTTTCTTTATTGTATATGCCTTTTGTATATTTATTTTGATGCAAATTTAATTATTTTATGTGTATTTTTGTATATATATTTTTAAACAAATATGCGTTATTATATGGGTATTTTGCATCTTTATTTTCATACAAATTTACATTATTTTATTGATTGTCTGTTTATTTATTTTGATACGATTTTACGTTATTCTGTGTATTTTGTATATATATTTTTAGACATATTTACATTATTTAATGTATATTTTGTACATATATTTTATGTAAATTTACGTTATCTTATGTGTATTTGTTTATATATTTTCATACAAATTTACATTATTTTATGCGTATTTTGTATATGTATTTCAATAAAAATTTGCCTAATTTCATTTGCATTTTGTATATCTATTTTCAAACAAATTTAAATTATTTTTGTGTATTTTTGTATTATTTTTATACAATTTTTTTTTTTATTTGTATTTTGTATATATATTTTCCTACACAGATATATTCTTTTAGAGGAAATTTTGTTTATTTATTTTGATACGAATTTACATTATTTTATGTGCATTTTTTATATATATTTTTCTATGTATTTACATTATTTTATGTGTATTTTGTATATATATTTTCATAAAAAATTACGTAATTTTATTGTGTGTATTCGTATATATTTTGATAAAAAATTTCATTATCTTATGTGTTTTTTGCATATCTATTTCAATAAAAATCTACCTTATTGTATGTGTATTTTGTATATTTATTTTAATACAAATTTAATTATTTTATGTGTATTTTTGTATATATTTTTTTTTAAATATGAGATATTTTATGGGTATTTTGCATCTTTAATTTTATAAATTTTTACATTACGTACATATCTTTTATACGTATTTACATTATTTAATGTGTATTTTGTTTATATATTTTTATACAAATTTACGTTATTATATGTGTATTTGAATATATATTTTGATACAAATTTACACTATTTTATGTATTTTCTATATTTATTTCAATTCAAATTTAGCATATTTTATGTCTTTTGTATATCTATTTTCATAAAAATTTAATTATTTTTGTTTATTTTTGTATTAAGTTTTATACAATTTTACGTTAATTTATGTGTATTTTGTATATTTATATTTATACAAGTAAACATTCTTTTATTGGCATTTAGTTTATTTATTTTGATACGAATTTACATTATTTTATGTGTATTTTGTATACATTTTCTTATACGTATTTACTTCATTTTATGTGTATTTTGTATATATATTTTATAGAAATCTACGTTATTTTATGTGTATTCGTATGTATATTTTGAAACAAATTTACATTGATTTATATGTATTTTGCATATCTATTTCAATACAAATTTACCTTATTGTATATGCAATTTGTATATTTATTGTAATACAAATTTAAATATTTTATGTGCATTTTGGTATATATATTTACATAAAAAATGCTTTGTTTTATGGGTATTTTGTATCTTTATTTTCAAACAAATTTACATTATTTTATTAATATTCTGTGTATTTATTTTGATACTATTATACATTAGTCTATTTGACTTTTGTATATATTTTTTTTATACATATTTACATTATTTAATGGGTATTTTCTATATATATTTCATACAAATTTTCGTTATTTTAAGTGTATTTGTTGATATATTTTTATTCAAATTTATATTATTTTATGTGTATTTTGTATATGTATTTCAATAGAAATTTACCTAATTTCGTGTGTATTTTGTATATATATTTCATACAAATTTAAATTATTTTTTGTGTATTTTTGTAGAGTTTTATTCAAATTTACAATATTTTATGTGTATTTTGTATATCTATTTTCATACAAATACACATTCTTTTATTGATATTTTGTTTATTTATTTTGATGCGAATTTACATAATTTAATGTGTATTGTGTATATATATTTTTCTACGTATATACGTCATTTCATGTGTATTTTGTATATATATTTCTATAGAAATATACGTTATTTTATATGTATTCGTATATATATTTTGAAACAAATATACATTGTTTTATGTGCATTTTGCATATTTTTTCAATACAAATTTATCTTATTGTACGTGCATTTTGTATATTAATTTTAATACAAATTTAGCTATTCTATGTGTATTTTTGTATATGAATTTTTATAAAAATATGCTTTATTTTATGGGTATTTTGCATCTTTATTTTCATACAAAATTACATTATTTTATTGATATTCTGTGTATTTATTTTGATACGATTTTACATTACTCTATGTATATTTTGTATATCTATTTTATACCAATGTACGTTATTTTATGTGAATTTGTTTTCATTTCATACAAATTTACATTATTTTATGTGAATTTTGTACATGTATTTAAATACAAATTTAACTAATTATATGTGTATTTTGTATATCTATTTTCATACAAATTGATTTGTGTATTTTTGTATATATTTTTTTCAAATTTTCGTAATTTTATGTGTATTTTGTATATTTATTTTCCGACAAATATACGTTCTTTTATCGGAATTTTATTTATTTATTTTGATACGAATTTTCATTTTTTTTAGGTGTATTTGAAATATATATTTTTATACTTATTTACATAATTTTAGAAGTATGTTGAATATATATGTTCAGAAATTTACTCTATGTATATGTATAGAAAATACACATGAAATAATCTAAATTCGTATCGAAATAAATGAACAAAATACCGATAAAATAATGTAATTTTGAATGAAAATATATATAGAAAATACACATAAAATAACGTATATACAAATAAATATATACACATAAAATGATTTGAATTTGAATGAAAAAAGATATGAAAATAAACTTAAAATAAGGCAAATTTATAATGAAATATATATACAAAATACACAAAATAATGTAAATTTGTTTCAAAATATATATACGAATACACATAAAATAACGTAGATTTCTATAGAAATATATATACAAAATACACATGAAATGTTGTAAATACGTATAAAAATATATATACAAAATACACATTAAATAATGTAAATTCGTGTCAAAATAAATAATTAAAATATCAAAAAAAGAATGTGTATTTGTATGAAAATACATATACAAAATACACATAAAATAACGTAAATTTGTATAAAACTATATATAAAAATACACAAACATAAGTTAAATTTGTATGAAAATAAATATACAAAATACTCATAAAACTAGGTAAATTTGTAAAGAAATACATATACAAAATACACATAAAATAATGTAAATTTGAATGAAAATATATAAACAAATACACTTAAATTAACATAAATTTGCATAAAATATATATAAAAAATACTCATTAAATAATGTAAATATGTATAAAAAATATATATACAAAACACAAATAGAATAATGTAAAATCGTATTAAAATAAATACACAGAATGTAAATAAAATAATGTAAATTTGTATGAAAATAAAGATGCAAAATACCCATAAAATAACGCATTTTTTATAAATATACAAAATACACATGAAAGGATGTAAATATGTATAAAAATATATATACAAAATACACATTAAATAATGTAAATTCACGTCAAAATAAATAAACAAAATGTCAATAAAAGAATGTGTATTTGTATGAAAATAAATATACAAAATACACATAAGATAATATAAATTTGTATAAAACTATATACAAAAATACACAAAAATAATTTAAATTTGTATGAAAATAAATATACAAAATACACATAAAATTAGGTAAATTTTTATTGAAATACATATACAAAATACACATAAAATACTGTAAATTTGAATGAAAATACATAAACAAATACACTTAAAATAACGTAAATTTGTATAAAAAAATATATACAAAACACAAATAGAATAATGTAAAATCGTATCAAAATAAATACACAGAATATTAATAAAATAATGTAAATTTGTATGAAAATAAAGAAGCAAAATACCCATAAAATAACGCATTTTTTTTAAATATATATACAAAAATACACATAAAAAAATTTATTTATATTAAAATAAATATACAAAATACACATACAATAAGGTAAATCTGTATTGAAATAGATATGCAAAATACATATAAAACAATGTAAATTTGTTTCAAAATATATATATACGAATACACATAAAATAACGTAGATTTGTATAAAAAATATATATAAAAAATACACGTAAAATGAAGTAAATACGTATAAAAAAATGTATACAAAATACACATAAAATAATGTAAATTCGTATCAAAATAAATAAACAAAATACCAATAAAAGAATGTGTATTTGTATAAATATAAATATACAAAATACACATAAAATAACGTAAATTTTTATAAAACTATATACAAAAATACACAGAAGTAATTAAATTCGTTTGAAAATGGATATACAAAATACAGATAAAATAAGCTAAATTTGAATTGAAATGTATATACAAAATACATAAAATAATGTAAATTTGTATCAAAATATTTAAAAAAAATACATATAATAACGTAAATTTGTTTAAAAATATATAAACAAAATACACATTAAGTAATGTAAATACGTATAAAAAATATGTACAAAATACACATATAATCATTTAATTCGTATCAAACTAAATAAACAAAATAGCAATAAAATAATGTAAATTTGTATGAGAAAACATATACAAATACATATAAAATAACGCTAATTTCTATAAAAATATATGTCCAAAAATGAACGTTAAAATAAATTAACTTTGGATAAAAATATATATACAAAACACACATTAAATAATGTAAATGCGTACATAAAATAACCTAAATTTGTATAAAACTATATACAAAAATACACAAAAATAATTTAAATTTGTATGAAAAGAAATATACCAAATACACATAAAATTAGGTTAATTTCTATTGAAATACATATACAAAATACACATAAAATAATGTAAATTTGAAAGAAAATATATAAACAAATACACATATAATAACGTAAATTTGTATGAAATATATATACAAAATGCACATTAAATAATGTAAATATGTATAAAAAAATATATACAAAACACAAATAGAATAATGTAAAATCGTATCAAAATATATACACAGAATATTAATAAAATAATGTAAATTTGTATAAAAATTAAGATGCAAAATACCTATAAAATAACGCATTTTTTTATAAAATTATTGATACCAAAATACATATAAAATATTTGAATTTGTATCAAAATAAATATACAAAATGCACATACAATAAGGTAAATTTGTATTGAAATACATATGCAAAATACATATAAAATAATGTAAATTTGTTACAAAATATATATGCGAATACTCATAAAATAACGTAGATTTCTATAAAAATACATATACAAAATACACATAAAATTAAGTAAATACGTATAAAAAAAATGTATACAAAATACACATAAAATAATGTAAATTCGTATAAATATAAATAAACAATATAGCAATAAAAGAATGTGTATTTGTATAAATATAAATATACAAAATGCACATAAAATAACGTAAATTTATATAAAACTATATACATAAAATAACGCAAATTTCTATAAAAATATATGTACAAAAATGAACATAAAATAAATTTGCATAAAAATATATATACAAAACACACATTAGATAATGTAAATGAGTATAAAAATATGTATACAAAATACATATGAAATAATCTAAATTCATATCGAATTAAATTAAGAAAATACCAATATAATAATGTAATTTTGGATGAAAATATATATACAAAATACACATAAAATAACCTAAATACAAATACAAATATACACAAAATAATTTAAAATTGAATGAAATAAATATACAAAATAAACATAAAATAAGGTAAATTTGTAATGAAATATATGAAAAAATACACATAAAATAATATAAATTTGTATGAAAATATATATACAAATACACATTAAATAACATGAATTTGTATAAAATTTGTATCAAAATATATACTTATACACACAATAAAATAACGTAATTTTTTTATGAAAATGTATATACAAAATACACATAAAATAATTTAAATACGTAGAAAAATATATATACAAATACACATAAAATAATGTAAATTTGGATAAAATATATATACAAAATAAACCTTAAATAATGTAAATATGTAAAAAAAATATATAAAAAATACACATAGAATAATGTTAAATCGTATCAAAATAAATAAAGAGAATATCAATAAAATAATGTAAATTTGTATGAAAATAAAGATGCAAAATATCCATATAATATCGCATATTTGCATAAAAATATATATACAAAAATACATATAAAATAATTAAATTTGTATTAAAATAAATATACAAAATGCACGTACAATAAAGTAAATTTGTATTGAAATAGATATGCAAAATACACATCAATAATGTGAATTTGTATCAAAATATATATACGAATACTCATAAAATAGAGTAAATTTCTATGAAAATATACATACAAAATATACAAAATACACATATAACTAGTTAAATTTGTATTTAAATACATGTACAAAAAACACATAAAATAATGTAGATTTGTATGAAATGAAAACAAATACATTTTATATAAAATATATATACAAAATACACATAGAATAATGTAAAAACATATGAAAATAAATACACAGAATATCAATAAAATAATGTAAATTTGTATGAAAATAAAGATGCAAAATACCCATAAAATAAAGCATATTTTTATAAAAATACATATACAAAAATACACATAGATTAATCAAATTTGTATTAAAATTAATTTACAAAATGCACATACAATAAGGTAAATTTGTATATAAAAAATATGCAAAATACATATAAAACAATGTAAATTTGTTTCAAAATATATATACGAATACACATTAAATAACGCAGATTTCTATAGAAATATATATACAAAATACACTTGAAATAATGTAAATACGTATAAAAATATATATACAAAATACACATTAAATAATGTTAATTCGTGTCAAAATAAATAAACAAAATATCATGAAAAGAATGTGTATTTGTATGAAAATAGATATACAAAATACACATAAAATAACCTAAATTTGTATAAAACTATAAACAAAAATACACAAAGATAATTTAAACTTGTATGAAAATAAATATACAAAAAACATATAAAATTAGGTAAATTTGTATTGAAATACATATACAAAATACACATAAAATAATGTAAATTTGAATGAAAATATATAAACATATAGACTTAAAATAACGTAAATTGGTATTAAATATATATACAAAAAACACATTAAATAATGTAAATATGTATAAAACAATATATACAAAACATAAATAAAATAATGTAAAATCGTATCAAAATACAGAAAATATTAATAAAATAATGTAAATTTGTATGAAAATTAAGATGCAAAATACCCATAAAATAATGCATTTTTTATAAAAATATATATACGAAAAAACATAAAATATTTGATTTTGTATTAAAATAAATAGATATACAAAATACAAAAAATAAGCTAAATTTGAATTGAAATATATATACAAAATACATAAAATAATGTAAACTTGTATCAAAATATTCATACAAATACACATATAATAAAGAAAATCTGTATAATAATAAATAAACAAAATAAACATTAAATAATGAAAAAACGTATAAAAAAATATGTACAAAATACACATATAATCATGTAATTCGTATCAAAATAAATAAACAAAATACCAATAAAATAATGTAAATTTCTATGAGAAAACATATACAAAATACACATAAATAACGCAAATATCAATAAAAATATATATAATATAATATATTTTTATACATATTTAAAATATTTAATGTATATTTTGTATATATATTTTATCCAAATTTACGTTATTTTATATGAATTTGTTTATATATTTTCTTACAAATTTACATTATTTTATGAGAGTTTTGTATATGTATTTCAATACAAATTTGCCTAACTTTATGTGTATTTTGCATATCTATTTTCAAACAAATTTAAATTATTTTTGTGTATTTTTTTATATATTTTTATACAAATTTTAGTTATTTTATTTGTTCTTTGTATATATATTTTCCTACAAATATACATTCTTTTATTGGAATTTTGTGTATTTAATTTTTTACGAATTTACATTATTTTATGTATTTTTCTACGTATTTAAATTATTTTATGTGTATTTTATATATACATTTTCATAAAATAATGTAGTTTTGAATGAAAATATATATAGAAAATACACATAAAATAACGTAAATACAAATAAATATATACACATAAAATGATTCGAATTTGAATGAAAATAGATATAAAAATAAACTTAAAATAAGGCAAATTTATAATGAAATATATATACAAAATACACATAAAATAATGTATATTTGTTTCAAAATATATATACGAATACACATAAAATAACGTAGATTTCTATAGAGATATATATACAAAATACACATGAAATGTTGTAAATACGTATAAGAATATATATACAAAATACACATTACATAATGTAAATTCGTGTCAAAATAAATAATTAAAATATCAATAAGAGAATGTGTATTTGTATGAAAATACATATACAAAATACACATTAAATAACGTAAATTTGTATAAAACTATATATATAAAAATACACAAAAATAAGTTAAATTTGTATGAAAATAAATATACAAAAAACACATAAAATTAGGTAAATTTGTAAAGAAATACATATACAAAATACACATAAAATAATGTAAATTTGAATGAAAATATATAAGCAAATACACTTAAATTAACATAAATTTGTATAAAATATATAAAAAAATACTCATTAAATAATGTAAATATGTATAAAAAATATATATACAAAACACAAATAGAATAATGTAAAATCGTATTAAAATAAATACACAGAATGTAAATAAAATATACATAAACAAATACACTTAAAATAACGTAAATTTGTATAAAAAAATATATACAAAACACAAATAGAATAATGTAAAATCGTATCAAAATAAATTCACAGAATATTAATAAAATAATGTAAATTTGTATGAAAATAAAGAAGCAAAATACCCATAAAATAATGCATTTTTTAAAAATATATATACAAAAATACACATAAAAAAATTTATTTGTATTAAAATAAATATACAAAATCCACATACAATAAGGTAAATCTGTATTGAAATAGATATGGAAAATACATATAAAATAATGTAAATTTGTTTCAAAATATATATACGAATACACATAAAATAACGTAGATTTGTATAAAAATATATATACAAAATACACGTAAAATGAAGTAAATACGTATAAAAAAATGTATACAAAATACACATAAAATAATGTAAATTCGTATCAAAATAAATAAACAAAATATAATAAAAGAATGTGTATTTGTATAAATATAAATATACAAAATACACATAAAATAACGTAAATTTGTATAAAACTATATAGAAAAATACACAGATGTAATTAAATTCGTATGAAAATAGATATACAAAATACAGATAAAAAAAGCTAAATTTGAATTGAAATGTATATACAAAATACATAAAATAATGTAAATTTGTATCAAAATATTTATAAAAATACATATAATTGCGAAAATTTGTTTAAAAATATATAAACAAAGTACACATTAAGTAATGTAAATACGTATAAAAAATATGTACAAAATACACATATAATCATGTAATTCGTATCAAACTAAATAAACAAAATAGCAATAAAATAATGTAATTTTGTATGAGAAAACATATACAAATACATATAAAATAACGCTAATTTCTATAAAAATATGTCCAAAAATGAGGGTAAAATAAATTAACTTTGGATAAAAATATATATACAAAACACACATTAAATAATGTAAATACGTACATAAAATAACCTAAATTTGTATAAAACTATATACAAAAATACACAAAAATAATTTAAATTTGTATGAAAAGAAATATACAAAATACACGTAAAATTAGGTTAGTTTCTATTGAAATACAGATACAAAATACACATAAAATAATGTAAATTTGAAAGAAAATATATAAACAAATACACATATAATAACGTCAATTTGTATGAAATATATATACAAAATACACATTAAATAATGTAAATATGTATAAAAAATATATACAAGACACAAATAGAATAATGTAAAATCGTATCAAAATATATACACAGAATATTAATAAAATAATGTAAAATTGTATGAAAATTAAGATGCTAAATACCTATAAAATAACGCGTTTTTTATAAAATTATTGATACCAAAATACACATAAGATATTTGAATTTGTATCAAAATATATATACAAAATGCACATACAATAAAGTAAATTTGTATTGAAATAGATATGCAAAATACACATAAAATAATGTAAATTCGTATAAATATAAATAAACAATATAGCAATAAAAGAATGTGTATTTGTATAAATATAAATATACAAAATGCACATAAAATAACGTAAATTTATATAAAACTATATACATGAAATAACGCAAATTTCTATGAAAATATATGTACAAAAATGAACATAAAATAAATTTGCATAAAAATATATATACAAAACACACATTAGATAATGTAAATGAGTATAAAAATATGTATACAAAATACCTATGAAATAATCTAAATTCGTATCGAATTAAATTAAGAAAATACCAATATAATAATGTAATTTTGGATGAAAATATATATACAAAAGACACATAAAATAACCTAAATACAAATACAAATATACACAAAATAATTTAAAATTGAATCAAATAAATATACAAAATAAACATAAAATAAGGTAAATTTGTAATGAAATATATGAAAAAATACACATAAAATAATATAAATTTGTATGAAAATATATATACAAATACACATTAAATAACATGAATTTGTATAAAATTTGTATCAAAATATATACGAATACACACAATAAAATAACGCAATTTTTTTTATGAAAATGTATTTACAAAATACACATAAAATAATGTAAATTTGTATAAAAATATATAAAGAAATACACATAAAATAATGTAAATTTGGATAAAATGTATATACAAAATAAACCTTAAATAATGTAAATATGTATAAAAAATATATACAAAATACACATAGAATAATGTTAAATCGTATCAAAATAAATAAAGAGAATATCAATAAAATAATGTAAATTTGTATGAAAATAAAGCTGCAAAATATCCATATAATAACGCATATTTGCATAAAAATATATATACAAAAATACATATAAAATTTTTTAATTTGTATTAAAATAAATATACAAAATGCACGTACAATAAAGAAAATTTGTATTGAAATAGATATGCAGAATACATATCAATAATGTAAATTCATATCAAAATATATATACGAATACTCATAAAATAGAGTAAATTTCTATGAAAATATACATACAAAATAGATATACAAAATACACATATAACTAGTTAAATTTGTATTTAAATACATGTACAAAAAACACATAAAATAATGTAGATTTGTATGAAATGAAAACAAATACATTTTATATAAAATATATATACAAAATACACATAGAATAATGTAAAATCATATCAAAATAAATACACAGAATATCAATAAAAGAATGTAAATTTGTATGAAAATAAAGATGCAAAATACCCATAAAATAAAGCATATTTTTATAAAAATACATATACAAAAATACACATAGATTAATCAAATTTGTATTAAAATTAATATACAAAATGCACATACAATAAGGTAAATTTATATTAAAAAAATATGCAAAATACACATAAAACAATGTAAATTTGTTTCAAAATATATATACGAATACACATAAAATAACGCAGATTTCTATAGAAATATATATACGAAATACACTTGAAATAATGTAAATACGAATAAAAATATATATACAAAATACACATTAAATAATATTAATTCGTGTCAAAATAAATAAACAAAATATCATGAAAAGAATGTGTATTTGTATGAAAAAAGATATACAAAATACACATAAAACAACCTAAATTTGTATAAAACTATATACAAAAATACACAAAAATAATTTAAACTTGTATGAAAATAAATATTCAAAAAACATATAAAATTAGGTAAATTTGTATTGAAATACATATACAAAATACACATAAAATAATGTAAATTTGAATGAAAATATATAAACATATAGACTTAAAATAACGTAAATTGGTATTAAATATATATACAAAAAACACATTAAATAATGTAAATATGTATAAAACAATATATACAAAACATAAATAAAATAATGTAAAATCGTATCAAAATACAGAAAATATTAATAAAATAATGTAAATTTTTATGAAAATTAAGATGCAAAATACCCATAAAATAATGCATTTTTTATAAAAATATATATACGAAAAAACATAAAATATTTGATTTTGTATTAAAATAAATAGATATACAAAATACTCAAAAATAAGCTAAATTTGAATTGAAATATATATACAAAATACATAAAATAATGTAAATTTGTATCAAAATACTTATACAAATACACATATAATAACATAAATTTGTATAAAAATATATAAACAAAATACACATTAAATAATGTAAATACGTATAAAAAAATGTACAAAATACACAAATAATCATGTAATTCGTATCAAAATAAATAGACAAAATACCAATAAAATAATGTAAATTTCTATGAGAAAACATATACAAAATACACATAAATAACGCAAATATCAATAAAAATATATATAATATAATATATTTTTATACATATTTAAAATATTTAATGTATATTTTGTATATATATTTTATCCAAATTTACGTTATTTTATATGAATTTGTTTATATATTTTCATACAAATTTACATTATTTTATGAGAGTTTTGTATATGTATTTCAATACAAATTTGCCTAACTTTATGTGTATTTTTCATATCTATTTTCAAACAAATTTAAATTATTTTTGTGTATTTTTGTATATATTTTTATACAAATTTTAGTTATTTTATTTGTTCTTTGTATATATATTTTCCTACAAATATACATTCTTTTATTGGAATTTTGTGTATTTAATTTTTTACGAATTTACATTATTTTATGTATTTTTCTACGTATTTAAATTATTTTATGTGTATTTTATATATACATTTTCATAAAAATTTACGTTATTTTATTGTGTGTATTCGTATATATTTTGAAACAAATTTTATACAAATTCATGTTATTTTATGTGTATTTGTATATATATTTTCATACAAATTTATATTATTTTATGTGTATTCATACATATATTTTATTACAAATTTACCTTATTTTGTGTTTATTTTGTATATTTATTTCATTTAATATAATCAAATTTAGATTAATTGTATATGCATTTTGTATATTAATTTTAGTACAAATTTAATTATTCTATGTGTATTTTTCTATTTGTATTTTTATAAAAATATGCTTTATTTTATGGGTATTTTGCATCTTTATTTTCATACAAATTTACGTTATTTTATTGATATTCTGCTCATTCATTTTGATACGATTTGACATTATTCTATGTGTATTTTGTATATATTTTTCATACAAATTTACGTTATTTTATGTGTATTTGTTTATATATTTTGACACAAATTTACAATATTTTATGGGTATTTTGTATATATATTTCAAAGAAATTTACCTAGTTTTATGTGTATTTTGAATGTCAATTTTCATTCAAAATCAAATTATTTTTATGTATTTTTGTATATATTTCAATACAAATTTTAGTTAGGTTATGTGTATTTTGTAAATCTATTTTCATTCAAATATATATTATTTTATTGGTATTTTGTCGATTTATATTGATACGAATTTACATTATTTTATATGTACTTTGTATATATATTTTTATACGCATTTACATTATTTAATTAATTTATTTTGAGTATATAATTTTATACAAATTCATGGTATTTTATGTGTATTTGTATATATATTTTTATATAAATTTACATTATTTTATGTGTATTTTGTACATATATTTTTTTACAAATGTACCTTATTTTATGTTTATTTTGTATGTGTATTTTGTATATTTATATTTATCCAAATACACATTCTTTTATTGGTATTTTCTTTATTTATTTTAATTCGAATTTACATTATTTTATGTGTATTTTGTATACATTTTTTATACGTATTTACTTAATTTTATGTGTATTTTGTATATATATTTTTATAGAAATCATTCAAATATATATTATTTTATTGGTATTTTGTTGATTTATATTGATACGAATTTATATTATTTTATATGTACTTTGTATATATATATATTTTTATACGCATTTACATTATTTAATATTTATTTTGAGTATATAATTTTATACAAATTCATGGTATTTTATGTGTATTTGTATATATATTTGCATATAAATTTACATTATTTTATGTGTATTTTGTACATATATTTCATTTAATATATATAAAAAATTCTCATTAAATAATGTAAATATGAATAAAAAATATATATACAAAACACAAATAGAATAATGTAAAATCGTATTAAAATAAATACACAGAATGTAAATAAAATAATGTAAATTTGTATGAAAATAAAGATGCAAAATACCCATAAAATAACGCATTTTTTTATAAATATACAAAATACACATGAAAGGATGTAAATACGTATAAAAATAAATATACAAAATACACATTAAATAATGTAAATTCGCGTCAAAATAAATAAACAAAATGTCAATAAAAGAATGTGTATTTGTATGAAAATATACAAAATACACATAAGATAACATAAATTTGTATAAAACTATATACAAAAATACACAAAAATAATTTAAATTTGTATGAAAATAAATATACAAAATACACATAAAATTAGGTAAATTTGTATTGAAATACATATACAAAATACACATAAAATACTGTAAATTTGAATGAAAATAAATAAACAAATACACTTAAAATAACGTAAATTTGTATAAAAAAATATATACAAAACACAAATAGAATAATGTAAAATCGTATCAAAATAAATACACAGAATATTAATAAAATAATGTAAATTTGTATGAAAATAAAGAAGCAAAATACCCATAAAATATATATACAAAAATACACATAAAAAATTTATTTGTATTAAAATAAATATACAAAATACACATACAATAAGGTAAATCTGTATTGAAATAGATATGCAAAATACATATAAAACAATGTAAATTTGTTTCAAAATATATATACGAATACACATAAAATAACATAGATTTGTATAAAAATATATATACAAAATACACGTAAAATGAAGTAAATACGTATAAAAAAATGTATACAAAATACACATAAAATAATGTAAATTCGTATCAAAATAAATAAACAAAATACCAATAAAAGAATGTGTATTTGTATAAATATAAATATACAAAATACACATAAAATAACGTAAATTTGTATAAAACTATATACAAAAATACAGAGAAGTAATTAAATTCGTATGAAAATAGATATACAAAATACAGATAAAATAAGCTAAATTTGAATTGAAATGTATATACAAAATATATAAAATAATGTAAATTTGTATCAAAATATTTATAAAAATACATATAATAACGTAAATTTGTTTAAAAATATATAAACAAAATACACATTAAGTAATGTAAGTACGTATAAAAAATATGTACAAAATACACATATAATCATGTAATTCGTATCAAACTAAATAAACAAAATAGCAATAAAATAATGTAAATTTGTATGAGAAAACATATACAAATCCATATAAAATAACGCTAATTTCTATAAAAATATATGTCCAAAAATGAACGTAAAATAAATTAACTTTGGATAAAAATATATATACAAAACACACATTAAATAATGTAAATGCGTACATAAAATAACCTAAATTTGTATAAAACTATATACAAAAAAACAAAAATAATTTAAATTTGTATGAAAAGAAATATACAAAATACACATAAAATTAGGTTAATTTCTATTGAAATATATATACAAAATACACATAAAATAATGTAAATTTGAAAGAAAATATATAAACAAATACACATATAATAACGTAAATTTGTATGAAATATATATACAAAATACACATTAAATAATGTAAATATATATAAAAAAATATATACAAAACACAAATAGAATAATGTAAAATCGTATCAAAATATATACACAGAATATTAATAAAATAATGTAAATTTGTATGAAAATTAAGATGCAAAATACCTATAAAATAACGCATTTTTTATAAAATTATTGATACCAAAATACACATAAAATATTTGAATTTGTATCAAAATAAATATACAAAATGCACATACAATAAGGTAAATTTGTATTGAAATAGATATGCAAAATACATATAAAATAATGTAAATTTGTTTCAAAAAATATATGCGAATACACATAAAATAACGTAGATTTCTATAAAAATACATATACAAAATACACATAAAATTAAGTAAATACGAATGAAAAAATGTATACAAAATACACATAAAATAATGTAAATTCGTATAAATATAAATAAACAATATAGCAATAAAAGAATGTGTATTTGTATAAATATAAATATACAAAATGCAGATAAAATAACGTTAATTTCTTTAAAAATATATGTACAAAAATGAACATAAAATAAATTTGCATAAAAATAGATATACAAAACACACATTAGATAATGTAAATGAGTATAAAAATATGTATACAAAATACCTATGAAATAATTTAAATTCGTATCGAATTAAATTAAGAAAAGACCAATATAATAATGTAATTTTGGATGAAAATATATATACAAAATACACATAAAATAACCTAAATACAAATACAAATATACACATAAAATAATTTAAAATTGAATGAAATAAATATACAAAATAAACATAAAATAAGGTAAATTTGTAATGAAATATATGAAAAAATACACATAAAATAATATAAATTTGTATGAAAATATATATACAAATACACATTAAATAACATGAATTTGTATAAAATTTGTATCAAAATATATACGAATACACACAATAAAATAACGTAATTTTTTTATGAAAATGTATATACAAAATACACATAAAATAATGAAAATTTGTATAAAAATATATAAACAAATACACATAAAATAATGTAAATTTGGATAAAATATATATACAAAATAAACCTTAAATAATGTAAATATGTAAAAAAAATATATACAAAATACACATAGAAAAATGTTAAATCGTATAAAAATAAATAAAGAGAATATCAATAAAATAATGTAAATTTGTATGAAAATAAAGATGCAAAATATCCATATAATAACGCATATTTGCATAAAAATATATATACAAAAATACATATAAAATAATTAAATTTGTATTAAAATAAATATACAAAATGCACGTATAATTAAGAAAATTTGTATTGAAATAGATATGCAAAATACACATCAATAATGTAAATTTGTATCAAAATATATATACGAATACTCATAAAATAGAGAAAATTTCTATGAAAATATACATACAAAATAGATATACAAAATACACATATAACTAGTTAAATTTGTATTTAAATACATGTACAAGAAACACATAAAATAATGTAGAATTGTATGAAATGAAAACAAATATATTTTATATAAAATATATATACAAAATGCAAATAGAATAATGTAAAATCATACCAAATAAATACACAGAATATCAATAAAATAATGTAAATTTGTATGAAAATAAAGATGCAAAATACCCATAAAATAAAGCATATTTTATAAAATACATACACAAAATACACATAGATTAATCAAATTTGTATTAAAATTAATATACAAAATGCACATACAATAATGTAAATTTGTATTGAAAAAATATGCAAAATACACATAAAACAATGTAAATTTGTTTCAAAATATATATACGAATACACATAAAATAACGTAGATTTCTATAGAAATATATATACAAAATATACTTGAAATAATGTAAATACGTATAAAAATATATATACAAAATACACATTAAATAATGTTAACTCGTGTCAAATAAATAAAAAAAATATCATGAAAAGAATGTGTATTTGTATGAAAATAGATATACAAAATACACATAAAATAACCTAAATTTGTATAAAACTATATACAAAAATAAACAAAAATAATTTAAACTTGTATGAAAATAAATATACAAAAAACATAAAATTAGGTAAATTTGTATTGAAATACATATACAAAATACACATAAAATAATGTAAATTTGAATGAAAATATATAAACATATAGACTTAAAATAACGTAAATTTGTATCAAATATATATACAAAAAACACTTTAAATAATGTAAATATGTATAAAAAAATATATACAAAACAAAAATAAAATAATGTAAAATCGTATCAAAATAAATACAGAAAATATTAATAAAATAATGTAAATTTGTATGAAAATTAAGATTCAAAATACCCATGTCATGTGTATTCGTATATATATTTTGAAACAAATTTACATTGTTTATATGTATTTTGCATACCTTTTTTTGTGTATTCTGTATTTATTTTTGTTATACATAGAATAATGTAAAATCGTATCAAAATAAGTACACAGAATATCAATAAAATAATTTAAATTTGTATGAAAACAAAGATGCAAAATACCCATAAGATAAAGCATATTTTTTAAATACATATACAAAATACACATAGAATAATTAAATTTGTATTAAAGTTAATATACAAAATGCACACATACAATAAGGTAAATTTGTATTGAAAAAACGCAAAATACAAATAAAACATTGTAAATTTGTTTCAAAATATATATACGAATACATATATATATATATATATATATATATATATATATATATATATATATATATATATATATATATATATATATATATATATATATATATATATATATATATATATATATATATATATATATATATATATATATATATATATATATATATCTATATATATATATATATATATATATATATATATATATATATATATAATACAAATTAAGTAATGTAAATTCGTGTCAAAATAAATAAACAAAATATCATGAAAAGAATGTGTATTTGTATGAAAATAAATAATAGATAATAAATTTGTATGAAATATATATGCAAGATATACATTAAATAATGTAAATATGTATAAAAAATATATATACAAAAAACAAATAGAATAATGTAAGATCGTATCAAAATAAATACACCGAATATTAATAAAATAATGTAAATTTGTATGAAAATAAAGATGCAAAATTCCCATCAAATAGCGCATTTCTTATAAAAATATATATACCAAATACACATAAAATATTTAAATTTGTATTGAAATAAATGTACAAAATGCACATACAATAAGGTAAACTTCTATTGAAAGAGATATGCAAAAACACATATAAAACAAAGTAAATTTGTTTCAAAATATATATACGAATACACATAAAATAACGTAGATCTCTATAAAAATACATATACAAAATACAATTAAAATTAGGTAAATACGTATAAAAAAATGTAAACAAAATACACATAAAATAATATAAATTCGAAACAAAATAAATAAACAAAATACCAATAAAAGAATGTGAATTTGTATAAATATAAATGTACAAAATACACATACAAAATAAACATAAAATAAGGTAAATTTGTAATGAAATATATGTACAAAATACAAATAAAATAATGTAAATTTATATGAAAATATATATACAAATACACATAAAATACCATGAATTTGTATAAAATTATATATTCAAAATAAATATTAAATAATGTAAATGCGTATAAAAATATATATAAAAAGTACATATAAAATAATGTAAATTCGTATCAATATAAATCAACAAATTACCAATAAAATAATATATATTTGATTGAAAATAGATTTACAAAATACACATAACATAACTAAAATTTGTATTGAAATATATACAAAAATACATAAAATAATTTGAGTTTGTATGAAAATAGATATTCAAAATACACATAAAAATAGGTAAATTTCTTTTGAAATATATATACAAAATACCCATAAAATATTGTAAATTTGTGTCAGAATATATAAACAAATACACATAAAATAACGTAAATTTGTTTGAAAAATATATACAAAATACACATAGAATAATGTCATATCGTATCAAAATGAATGAGCAGAATATCAATAAAATAACGTAAATTTGTATGAAAATAAAGATGCAAAATACCCATAAAATAAAGCATATTTTATAAAAATACATATACAAAAATACACATAGAATAATTAAATTTGTATTAAAATTAATATACAAAATGCATATACAATAAGGTAAATTTGTATTGAAAAAATATGCAAAATACACATAAAAGTGTAAATTTGTTTAAAAATCGATAAACGAATACACATAATAGAACGTAGATTTCTATAGAAAGATATATACAAAATACACATGAAATGATGTAAATACGTATAAAAATATATATACAAAATACACATTAAATAATTTAAATTCTCGTCAAAATAAATAAACAAAATATCAATAAAAGAATGTGTATTTGTATGAAAATAGATATACAAAATACTCATAAAATAACCTAAGTTTGTATAAAACTATATACAAAAATACACAAAAAAATTTAAATTTGTATGAAAATAAATATACAAAATACACATAAAATTATTTTGTATATCTATTTTATACAAATGTACGTTATTTTATGTGAATTTGTTTTCATTTCATACAAATTTACATTATTTTATGTGTATTTTGTACATGTATTTAAATACAAATTTAGCTAATTACATATTTTTATAAAAATACATATACAAAAATACACATAGATTAATCAAATTTGTATTAAAATTAATATACAAAATACACATACAATAAGGTAAATTTGTATTGAAAAAATATGCAAAATACACATAAAACAATGTAAATATGTTTCAAAATATATATACGAATACACATAAAATAACGCAGATTTCTATAGAAATATATATACAAAATACAATTGAAATAATGTAAATACGTATAAAAATATATATACAAAATACACATTAAATAATGTTAATTCGTGTCAAAATAAATAAACAAAATATCATGAAAAGAATGTGTATTTGTATGAAAATAGATATACAAAATACACATAAAATAACCTAAATTTGTATAAAACTATAAACAAAAATACACAAAAATAATTTAAACTTGTATGAAAATAAATATACAAAAAACATAGAAAATTAGGTAAATTTGTATTGAAATACATATACAAAATACACATAAAATAATGTAAATTTGAAAGAAAATATATAAACATATAGACTTAAAATAACGTAAATTTGTATTAAATATATATACAAAAAACACATTAAATAATGTAAATATGTATAAAAAAATATATACAAAACACAAATAAAATAATGTAAAATCGTATCAAAATAAATACAGAAAATATTAATAAAATAATGTAAATTTGTATGAAAATTAAGATGCAAAATACCCATAAAATAACGCATTATTTATAAAAATATATATACGAAAAAACATAAAATATTTGATTTTGTATTAAAATAAATAGATATACAAAATACACATAAAATAAGCTAAATTTGAATTAAAATATATATACAAAATACATAATGTAAATTTGTATCAAAATACCTATACAAATACACATATAATAACATAAATTTGTATAAAAATATATAAACAAAATACACATTAAATAATGTAAATACGTATAAAAAAATGTAAAAAATACAAAAATAATCATGTAATTCGTATCAAAATAAATAGACAAAATACCAATAAAATAATGTAAATTTCTATGAGAAAACATATACAAAATACACATAAATAACGCAAATATCAATAAAAATATATATAATATAATATATTTTTATACATATTTAAAATATTTAATGTATATTTTGTATATATATATTTTATCCAAATTTGCGTGATTTTATATGTATTTGTTTATATATTTTCATACAAATTTACATTATTTTATGTGAGCTTTGTATATGTATTTCAATACAAATTTGCCTAACTTTATGTGTATTTTGCATATCTATTTTCAAACAAATTTAAATTATTTTTGTGTATTTTTGTATATATTTTTATACAAATTCTAGTTATTTTATTTGTTTTTTGTATATATATTTTCCTACAAATATACATTCTTTTATTGGAATTTTGTGAATTTATTTTTTTACGAATTTACATTATTTTATGTGTATTTTGTATATATATTTCTCTACGTATTTAAACTATTTTATGTGTATTTTATATATACATTTTCATAAAAATTTACGTTATTTTATTGTGTGTATTCGTATATATTTTGAAACATTTTATACAAATTCATGTTATTTTATGTGTATTTGTATATATTTTTTCATACAAATTTATATTATTTTATGTGTATTCTTACATATATTTTATTACAAATTTACCTTATTTTATGTTTATTTTGTATATTTATTTCATTCAATTTTAAATTATTTAATGTGTATATTTGTATTTGTTTTTAGGTTATTTTATGTGTGTTTTCTATATATATTTTCATCCAAAATTACATTATTTTATTGTTATTTTCTTAATTTAACTCGATACGAATTTAGATTATTTCATAGGTATTTTGTATACATATCTTTATACTCATTTACATTATCTAATGTGTTTGTATATATTTTTTTTATGCAAACTAATTTTATGTGCATTCTTGTACTATATTTTTATAGAAACTGAAAACGTTATTTTATGTGTATTTTGTATATGTTTTCTCATACAAATTTACATTATTTAATTAGTTTTTTGTTTATTTATTTTGATACGAATGACTTGATTATAGTTGTATTTTGTAAATATTTTTTTATACGTATTTACATTACTTAATGTGTATTTTCTTTCTATTTTTTTTTTTACAAATTTACGTTATTATATGTGTATTTGTTAAAAATATTTTGAAACGAATTTACTTTATTTTATGGATTTTGTATATATATTTCAATTCAAATTTAGCTTATTTTGTGTGCATTTTGTATATCTATTTTCATGCAAATTTAATTCTGTGTATTTTTGTATATAGTTTTATACAAATTTACGTTATTTTATGTGCATTTTGTATATTTATATTTATACAAATACACATTCTCTTATTGGTATTTTGTTTATTTATATTTATACGAATTTACATTATTTTATGTGTATTTTGTATACATTTTTGATTCGTATTTACTTAATTTTATTTGTATTTTGTATATATATATTTATAGAAATCTACGTTATTTTATGTGTATTCGTATATATATTTTGAAACAAATTTATATTGTTTTATATGTTTTTTGCATATCTATTTCAATACAAATTTACCTTATTGTGTGTGCATGTTGTATATTTATTTTAATACAAATTCAGAAATTTTATGTGTATTTTGGTATATATAATTTTATAAAAAATGCGTTATTTTATAGGTATTTTGCATCTTAGTTTTCATACAATTGTACATTATTTTATTAATATTCTGTGTATATATTTTGGATACGATTTTATATTATACTATTTGTGTTTTGTATATATTTTTTTATACATATTTTCATTATTTAAAGTGTATTTTTATATATATATATATATATATTACATACAAATTAACGTCATTTTAAGTGTATTTGTTTATATAATTTCATTCAAATTTACATTATTTTAAGTGTATTTTATATATGTATTTCAGTGCAAATTTACCTAATTTTCTGTGTATTTTGTATATTTATTTTCATACAAATTTAAATTATTTTTGTGTTTTTTTGTATATACATATAGAGTAAATTTCTATGAAAATATATATTCAAAATACATATAAAATTATGTAAATAAGTATAAAAATATATATATCAAATACACCTAAAAAAATGAAAATTCGTATCAAAATAAATAAACAAAATTCCGATAAAAGAACGTATATTTGTAGGAAAATAAATATACAAAATACACATAAAATTAGGAAAATTTGAATAAAAATATATACAAAAAAACAAAAAAATAAATTTCAATTTGAATGAAAATAGATATACAAAATACACATATAATTAGTTAAATTTGTATTTAAATACATGTACAAAATACACATAAAATAATGTAAATTTGTATTAAATGAAAAACATAAATAACGTACATTTGTAAAAAAAATATAAAATAAAATATAATCATGTAAAAATAAAAAAAAACAAAAATACAATAATAATAAAAAAATAATAATGTTTTTTAAAAAAAAAAGCAAAAAAATACCATAAAATAAAGCATTTTTTTTTTTAAATACATATTCAAGAATACACATAGAATAATTAAATTTGTATTAAAATTAATATACAAAATGCACATACAATAAGGGAAATTTGTATTGAAAAAATATTCAAAATGCACATAAAACAATGTATATTTGTTTCAAAATATATATACGAATACACATAAAATAACGTATATTTCTATAGAAATATATATAAAAACACATACTGAAATGACGTAAATACGTAAAAAATATATACACAATACACATTAAATAATATAAATTCGCATCAAAATAAATAAACAAAATATCAATAAAGAATGTGTATTTGTATGAAAATAGATATACAAAATACACATAAAATATTGTAAATTTGTATAAAACTCTATTAAAAAAATACACAAAAATAATTTAAATTTGTATAAAAATATATATACAAAATACACATAAAACTAGTTGAATTTCTATTGAAATACATATACAAAATACACATAAAATAATGTAAATTTGAATGAAAATATATAAACAAATACACTTAAAATAACGTAAATTTGTATGAAATATATATAGAAAATACACATTAAATAATGTAAATATGTATAAAAAAATATATACAAAACACAAATAGAATAATGTAAAATAGTATCAAAATAAATACACAGAATATTAATAAAATAATGTAAATTTGTATGAAAATAAAGACGCAAAATACCCATAAAACAACGCATTTTGAATGAAAATATATATACCAAATTACACATAAAATATTTAAATTTGTATTACAATAAATATACAAAATGCACATACAATAAGGTAAATTTGTATTGAAATAGATATGCAAAATACACATAAAACAATGTAAATTTGTTTCAAAATATATATACGAATACACATAAAATAACGTAGATTTCTATAAAAATATATATACAAAATACACATAAAATAACGTAAATACGTATAAGAAAATGTATACAAAATACACATAAAATAATGTAAACTCGTATCAAAATAAATAAACTAAATGCCAATAAAAGAATGTTTACTTGTATAAATATAAATATACAAAATACATAAAATAACGTAAAATTGTATAAAACTATATACAAAAATAAACAAAAATAATTAAATTTGTATGAAAATAGATATACAAAACACACATAAAATAATCTAAATCTGAATTGAAATAAATATAGAAAATACATAAAATAATGTAAATTTGTATCAAAATATATATTCAAATACACATATATTAAAATTAATATACAAAATGCGTATATAATAAGGTAAATTTGTATTGAAAAATATACAACATACACGTTTACTCATACAAATTTATATTATTTTATTGGTATTTTGTTTATTTATTTTGATACGAATTACATGATTATATGTGTATTTTGTACATATTTTTTTATACGTATTCACATTATTTAATGTGTATTTTGTTTATATATTTTCATACAAATTTACGTTATTATATGTGTATTTGTATAAATATTTTGATACAAATTTACTTTATTTCATGTATTTTGTATATATATTTCAATTCAAATTTAGCTTATTTTGTATGTATTTTGTATATATTTTCATACAAATTTAATTACTTCTGTGTATTTTTGTATATAGTTTTATATAAATTTACGTTATTTTATGTGTATTTTGTATATTTATATTTATACAAATACACATTCTTTTATTGCTATTTTGTTTATTTATTTTGATACGAATTTACATTATTTTATGTGTATTTTGTATACATTTTTTTATACGTATTTACTTCATTTTGTGTATTTTGTATATATATTTTTATAGAAATCTACGTTATTATATGTGTATTCGTATATATATTTTGAAACAAATTTACATTGTTTTATATGTATTTTGCATATCTATTTCAATACAAATTTACCTTATTGTATGTTTTTTTCTATATTTATTTTAATACAAATTTAATTTTTTGATGTGTATTTTGGTATATATATTTTTATAAATAATAAAAAATGCGTTATTTTATGGGTATTTTGCTTCTTTATTTTCATACAAATTTACATTATTTTATTAATATTCTGTGTATTTATTTTGATACGATTTTACATTATTCTATTTGTGTTTTGTACATATTTTTTTATACAAATTTACGTTATTTTAAGTGTATTTGTTTATGTATTTTCATTTAAATTTACATTATTTCATGTGTATTTTGTGTATGTATTTCAATACAAATTTACCTAATTTTATGTGTATTTTGTATATTTATTTTCATACAAATTTAAAATATTTTTGTGTATTTTTGTATATAATTTGATACAAATTTAGGTTATTTTATGTGTATTTTGTATATCTATTTTCATACAAATACACATTCTTTTATTGATATTTTGTTTATTTATTTTGACGCGAATTTTATGTGAATTTGTTATCATTTCATACAAATATACATTATTTTTTGTGAATTTTGTACATGTATTTAAATACAAATTTAACTAATTATATGTGTATTTTGTATATCTATTTTCATACAAATTGAAATCTATTTTTTTGTTTTTTGTATATATTTTTATTCAAATTTTCGTAATCTTATAAAAATATATATACCAAAATACACATAAAATATTTAAATTTGCATTGAAATAAATATACAAAATGCACATACAATAAGGTAAATTTGTATTGAAAGAGATATGCAAAAATACATATAAAAGAATGTAAATGTGTTTCAAAATATATATACGAATACAAATAAAAAAACGTAGATTTCTATAAAAATATATATTCAAAATACACATAAAATTAAGTAAATACGTATAAAAAAATGTATACAAAATACACATAAAATAATGTAAATTCGAATTAAAATAAATAAACAAAATACCAATAAAAGAATGTGTATTTGGATAAATATAAATATACAAAATACACATACAAAATAAACATAAATTAAGGTAGATTTGTAAAAAAATATATGTACAAAATACACATAAAATAAATTAAATTTATATAAAAATATATATACAAATACACATAAAATACCATGAATTTGTATAAAAATATATATTCAAAATAAATATTAGATAATGTAAAAGCGTATAAAAATATATATACAAATACAGATACAAAAATACACATCGAATAATTAAATTTGTATTAAAATTAATATACAAAATGCGTATATAATAAAGTAAATTTGTATTGAAAAAATATGCAACAGACACGTTTACTCATACAAATTTATATTATTTTATTGGTATTTTGTTTATTTATTTTGATACGAATTACATGATTATATGTGTATTTTGTACATATTTTTATATGTATTTACATAATTTAATGTGTATTTTGTTTATATATTTTCATACAAATTTACGTTATTATATGTGTATTTGTATAAATATTTTGATACAAATTTACTTTATTTCATGTATTTTGTATATATATTTCAATTCAAATTTAGCTTATTTCGTGTGTATTTTGTATATATTTTCATACAAATTTAATTACTTCTGTGTATTTTTGTATATAGTTTTATATAAATTTAAGTTATTTTATGTGTATTTTGTATATTTATATTCATGCAAATACACATTCTTTTATTGGTATTTTGTTTATTTATTTTGATACGAATTTATATTATTTTATGTGTATTTTGTATACATTTTTTTATACGTATTTACTTCATTTTATGTGTATTTTGTATATATATTTTTATATAAATCTACGTTATTTTATGTGTATCCGTATATATATTTTGAAACAAATTTACATTGTTTTATATGTATTTTGCATATCTATTTCAATACAAATTTACCTTATTGTATGTGTTTTTTGTATATTTATTTTAATACAAATTTAATTTTTATGGGGAATTTGGTATATATATTTTTATAAATAAAAAAAAATGCGTTATTTTATGGGTATTTTGCTTCTTTATTTTCATACAAATTTACATTATTTTATTAATATTCTGTGTATTTATTTTGATACGATTTTACATTATTCTATTTGTGTTTTGTACATATTTTTTTAATACAAATTTACGTTATTTTAAGTGTATTTGTTTATGTATTTTCATTCATATTTACATTATTGTATTTGTATTTTGTATGTATTTCAATACAAATTTACCTAATTTTATGTGTATTTTGTATATTTATTTTCATACAAATTTATAATATTTTTGTGTATTTTTGTATATAGTTTGATACAAATTTAGGTTATTTTATGTGTATTTTGTATATCTATTTTCATACAAATACACATTCTTTTATTGATATTTTGTTTATTTATTCTGACGCGAAATTACATTATTTAATGTGTATTTTGTATATATATTTTTATACGTATTTACATCATTTCATGTGTATTTTGTATAGTTTTAAACAAATTTATATTATTTAATGTGTATTTTCTATATATATATTTATACAAATACACATTCTTTTATTGGTATTTTGTTTATTTATTTTGATACTAATTTAAATTATTTTATGTGTATTTTGTATACATTTTTTATACGTATTTACTTAATTTTATGTGTATTTTGTATATATATTTTTATAGAAATCTACCTTATTTCATGTGTATTCGTATATATATTTTGAAACAAATTTACATTGTTTATATGTGTTTTGCATATCTATTTTTGTTTATGTATTTATTTTTGTTATTCATAGAATAATGTAAAATCGTATCAAAATAAGTACACAGAATATCAATAAAATAATTTAAATTTGTATGAAAATAAAGATGCAAAATACCCATAAGCTAAAGCATATTTTTTTTTAAAAATACATATACAAAAATACACTTAGAATAATTAAATTTGTATTAAAATTAATATACAAAATGCACACATCCAATAAGGTAAATTTGTATTGAAAAAAAACGCAAAATACAAATAAAACAGTGTAAATTTGTTTCAAAATATATATACGAATACACATAAAATAACGTAGATTTCTATAGAAATATATATACAAAATACACATGAAATTATGTAAATACGTATAAAAATATATATATACAAAATACACATTAAATAATTTAAATTCTCGTCAAAATAAATAAACAAAATATCAATAAAAGAATGTGTATTTGTATGAAAATAGATATACAAAATACTCATAAAATAACCTAAGTTTGTATAAAACTATATACAAAAATACACAAAAATAATTTAAATTTGTATGAAAATAAATATACAAAATACACATAAAATTAGGTAGATTTGTATTGAAATACATATACAAAATACACATAAAATAATGGAAATTTGAATGAAAATATATAAACATATACACTTAAAATAACGTAAATTTGTATCAAATATATATACAAAATACTAATTAAATAATGTAAATATGTATAAAAAAATATATACAAAACACAAATAGAATAATGTAAAATCGTATCAAAATAAATACACCGAATATTAATAAAATAATGTAAATTTGTATGAAAATAAAGATGCAAAATTCCCATCAAATAGCGCATTTCTTATAAAAATATATATATACCAAAATACACATTAAATATTTAAATTTGTATTGAAATAAATATACAAAATGCACATACAATAAGGTAAACTTCTATTGAAAGAAATATGCAAAAATACATATAAAACAATGTAAATTTGTTTCAAAATATATATACGAATTCACATAAAATAACGTAGATTTCTATAAAAATATATATACAAAATACACATAAAATTAAGTAAATACGTATAAAAAAATGTAAAAAAAATACACATAAATAATGTAAATTCGAAACAAAATAAATAAACAAAATACCAATAAAAGAATGTATATCTATTTATTTTAATACAAAATCAAATATTTTATGTTTTTTCGTATATATATTTTTATAAAAAAATGCGTTATTTTATGGGTATTTTGCATCTTAATTTTCATACAAATTTACATTATTTTATTAATATTTTCTGTATTTATTTTGATACGATTTTACATTATTTTATTTATGTTTTGTATATATTTTTTATACATATTTACTTTATTTAATGTGTTTTTTGTATATATATTTGATACATATTTACGTTATTTTAAGTTATTTTATGTGTATTTGTTATATATTTTGACACAAATTTACAGTATTTTATGGGTATTTTGTATATATATTTCAAAAGAAATTTACCTAGTTTTATATGTATTTTGAATATCTATTTTCATACAAACTCAAATTATTTTTATGTATTTTTGTATATATTTCAATACAAATTTTAGTTATGTTATGTGTATTTTGTAAATCTATTTTCATTCAAATATATATTATTTTATTGGTATTTTGTTGATTTATATTGATACGAATTTACATTATTTTATATGTACTTTGTATATATATTTTTATACGCATTAACATTATTTAATATTTATTTTGAATATATAATTTTATACAAATTCATGGTATTTTATGTGTAATTGTATATATATTTTCATATAAATTTACATTATTTTATGTGTATTTTGTACATATATTTCATTACAAATTTAACTTATTTTATGTTTATTTTGTATGTGTATTTTGTACATTTATATTTAAACAAATACACATTCTTTTATTGGTATTTTGTTTATTTATTTTGTTTCGATATTACATTATTTTATGTGTATTTTGTTTACATTTTTTTATACGTATTTACTTAATTTTATGTGTATTTTGTATATATATTTTTTTTAGAAATCTACGTTATTTTATGTGTATTCGTATATATATTTTGAAACAAATTTACATTGTTTTATATGTATTTTTGCATATCTCTTTCAATAGAAGTTTACCTTATTGTATGTGCATTTTGTATATTTATTTCAATACAAATTTAAATATTTTATGTGTATACATGTACAAAAAATACATAAAATAATGTAGATTTGTATGAAATGAAAACAAATACATTTTATATAAAATATATATACAAAATACACATAGAATAATGTAAAATCATATTAAAATAAATACACAGAATATCAATAAAATAATGTAAATTTGTATGAAAATAAAGATGCAAAATACCCATAAAATAAAGCATATTTATATAAAAATACATATACAAAAATACAAATAGATTAATCAAATTTGTATTAAAATTAATATACAAAATGCACATACAATAAGGTAAATTTGTATTGAAAAATATGCAAAATACACATAAAACAATGTAAATTTGTTTCAAAATATATATACGAATACACATAAAATAACGCAGATTTCTATAGAAATATATATACAAAATACACTTGAAATAATGTAAATACGTATAAAAATATATATACAAAATACACATTAAATAATGTTAATTCGTGTCAAAAAATAAATAAACAAATTATCATGAAAAGAATGTGTATTTGTATGAAAATAGATATACAAAATACATAAAATAACATAATTTTGTATAAAATATAAAAAAAAATACACAAAAATAATTTAAACTTGTATTAAAATAAATATACAAAAAACATAAAATTAGGTAAATTTGTATTGAAATACATATACAAAATACACAAAATAATGTAAATTTGAATGAAAATATATAAACATATAGACTTAAAATAACGTAAATTTGTATCAAATATATATACAAAAAACACATTAAATAATGTAAATATGTATAAAAAATATATATACTAAACACAAATAAAATAATGTAAAATCGTATCAAAATAAATACAGAAAATATTAATAAAATAATGTAAATTTGTATGAAAATTAAGATGCAAAATACCCATAAAATAACGCATTTTTTAAAAATATATATACGAAAAAACATAAAATATTTGATTTTGTATTAAAATAAATATATATACAAAATACACATAAAATAAGCTAAATTAAATGAAAAATATATACAAAATACACATAGAATAATGTAAAATCGTATCAAAATAAATACACAGAATATCAATAAAATAATGTAATTTTGTATGAAAATAGAGATGCAAAATACCCATAAAATAAAGCATATTTTTTAAAAAATACACATACAATAATTAAATTTGTATTAAAATTAATATACAAAATGCACGTACAATAAGGTAAATTTGTATTGAAAAAATATACAAAATGCACATTAAAGCGTAAATTTGTTTAAAAATCTATATACGAATACACAAAAAAAAACGCAGATTTCTATAGATATATATATATATATATATATATATATATATATATATATATATATATATATATATATATATATATATATATATATATATATATATATATATATATATATATATATACATACATAATAAACATTAAATAATTTAAATTCTCGTCAAAATAAATAAACAAAATATCAATAAAAGAATGTGTATTTGTATGAAAATAGATATACAAAATACTCATAAAATAACCTAAGATTGTATAAAACTATATACAAAAATACACAAAAATAATTTAAATTTGTATGAAAATAAATATACAAAATACACATAAAATTAGGTAGATTTGTATTGAAATACATATACAAAATACACATAAAATAATGGAAATTTGAATGAAATATATAAACATATACACTTAATATAACGTAAATTTGTATCAAATATATATACAAAATACTAATTAAATAATGTAAATATGTATAAAAAATATATACAAAACACAAATAGAATAATGTAAAATCGTATCAAAATAAATACACAGAATATTAACTAAATAATGTAAATTTGTATGAAAATAAAGATGCAAAATAGCCACAAAATAACGCATTTTTTATAAAAATATATATACCAAAATACACATAAAATATTAAAATTTGTATTAAAATAAATATAAAAAATGCACATACTGTAAGGTAAATTTGTATTGAAATAGATATGCAAAATACATATAAAACAATGTAAATTTGTTTCAAAATATATATACGAATACACATAAAATAACGTTGATTTCTATAAAAATATACAAAATACACACAAATTGAAGTAAATACGTATTATAAAATGAATACAAAATACACATAAAATCGTATCAAAATAAATAAACAAAATACCAGTAAAAGAATGTGTATTTGTATAAATATAAATATACAAAATACACATAAAATATCGTAAATTTGTATAAAACTATATACAAAAATACACAGAACAAATACACATTCTTTTATTGGTATTTTGTTTATTTATTTTGTTTCGAATTTATATTATTTTATGTGTATTTTGTTTACATTTTTTTATACGTATTTACCTAGTTTTATGTGTATTTTGTATATATATTTTTATAGAAATCTACGTTATTTTATGTGTATTCGTATATATATTTTGAAACAAATTTACAATTTTTTATATGTATTTTTGCATATCTCTTTCAACAGAAGTTTACCTTATTGTATGTGCATTTTGTATATTTATTTCAATACAAATTTAAATATTTTATGTGTATTTTGGAATACATATTTTTATAAGAAATGCGCTATTTGATGGGAATTTTGCATCTTTATTTTCATACAAATTTACATTATTTTATTAATATTCGGTGTATTTATTTTGATACGATTTTACATTATTCTATTTGTTTTTTATATATATATATATATATATATATATATACATTATTTAATGTGTATCTTATATATATTACATACAAATTTATTATCTATTATTTATTTTCATACAAATACATTCTTTTCATGATATTTTGTTTATTTATTTGTCACGAATTTACATTACTTAATATGTATTTTATATATATATTTTTTATACGTATTTATATAATTTCATGTGTATTTTATATATATTTCTATAGAAATCTACGTTATTTTATGTGTATTCATATATATTTTGAAACAAATTTACAGTTTTATTTGTATTATGCGTTTTTTTCAATACAAATTTACCTTATTGTAAGAGTGCATTTTGTATATTAATTTTAATACAAATTTAATTATTCTATGTGTATTTTGTATATGTATTTAAAAAAAATATGCTTTATTTTATGGTTATTTTTCATCTTTATTTTCATACAAATTTAAATTCTTTTATTGATATTCTGTGTACTTATTTTGATACGATTTTACATTATTCTATGTATAACAAAAATAAATTCAGAATACACAAAAATAGATATGCAAAATACATATAAACAATGTAAATTTGTTTCAAAATATATATACGAATACACATGAAATAAGGTAGATTTCTATAAAAATATATATACAAAATACACATAAAATTAAGTAAATACGTATAAAAAATGTATACAAAATACACATAAAATAATGTAAATTAGTATCAAAATAAATAAACAAAATACCAATAAAAGAATGTGTATTTGTATAAATATATATATATATATACAAAATACACATTAAATAATATAAATTTGTTTAAAACTATACAAAATACACATGAAATGATGTAAATTCGTATAAAAATATATATACAAAATACACATTAAATAATGTAAATTCGCGTCAAAATAAATAAACAAAATATAAATAAAAGAATGTGTATTTGTATGAAAATAGATATACAAAATACACATAAAATCACCTAAATTTGTATCAAACTATATACAAAAATACACAAAAATATTTTAAATTTGTATGGAAATAAATATACAAAATACACTTAAAATAAGGTAAATCTGTATTGAAATAGATATGCAAAATACATATAAAACAATGTACATTTGTTTCAAAATATGTATACTAATACATATAAAATAACGTAGATTTGAATAAAAATATATATACAAAATACACATAAAATGAAGTAAATACGTAAAAGAAAATGTATACAAAATACACATAAAATAATGTAAATTCGTATCAAAATAAATAAACAAAATACCAATAAAAGAATGTGTATTTGTATAAATATAAATATACAAAATACACATAAAATAACGTAAATTTGTATAAAACTATACAAAAATACACAGAAGTAATTAAATTCGTATGAAAATAGATATACAAAATACAGATAAAATAAGCTAAATTTGAATTGAAATGTATATACAAAATACAATATTTTATGTGTATATTTGAATTTGTATTTAGGTTATTTTATGTGTATTTTGTATATATATTTTCATCCAAAATTTCATTATTTTATTGGTATTTTCTTAATTTAATTCGATACGAATTTAGATTATTTCATAGGTATTTTCTATACATATTTTTATACTCATTTACATTATCTAATGTGTGTTTTGTATATATATTTTTATGCAAATTTATTTTATGTTCATTTTTGTACATATATTTTTATAGAAATTTGCGTTATTTTATGTATATAGTTTTATATAAATTTACGTTATTTTATGTGCATTTTGTATATTTATATTTATACAAATACACATTCTTTTATTGGTATATTGTTTATTTACATTTATACGAATTTACATTATTTTATGTGTATTTTGTATACATTTTTTTATACGTATTTACTTTATTTTATATGTATTTTGTATATGTATTTTTATAGAAATCTACGTTATTTTATGTGTATTCGTATATATATTTTGAAACAAATTTACATTATTTTATATGTATTTTGCATATCTATTTCAATACAAATTTACCTTATTGTATGTGCATTTTGTATATTTATTTTAATACAAATTGAAATATTTTATGTGTATTTTGGTATCAATAATTTTATAAAAAAACGTAAATTTGTATAAAAAAATATGTACAAAACACAAATAGAATATTGTAAAATCGTATCAAAATAAATACACAGAATATTAATAAAATAATGTAAATTTGTATGAAAAAAAAGAAGCAAAATACCCATAAAATAACGTATTTTTTATTTATAAAAATATATATATCAAAATACACATCAAAAAATTAAATTTGTATTAAAATAAATATACAAAAACACATACAATAAGGTAAATCTGTATTGAAATAGATATGCAAAATACATATAAAACAATGTAAATTTGTTTCAAAATATATATACGAATACACTTAAATAACGTAGATTTCTATAAAAATATATATACAAAATACCCGTAAAATGAAGTAAATACGTATAAAAAAATGTATACGAAATACATATAAAATAATGTAAACTCGTATCAAAATAAATAAACAAAACACCAATAAAAGAATGTGTATTTGTATAAATATAAATATAGAAAATACACATAAAATAACGTAAATTTATAAAAATCTATATACAAAAATACACAGAAGTAATTAAATTTGTATGAAAATATATACAAAATACACACAAAATAAGCTAAATTTGAATTGAAATATATATACAAAATACACATATTTTGCATATCTATTTTCAAACAAATTTAAATTATTTTTGTGTATTTTTGTATATATTTATTTTTGTTATACATAGAATAATGTAAAATCGTGTCAAAATAAGTACACAGAATATCAATAAAATAATTTAAATTTGTATGAAAATAAAGATGCAAAATGCCCATAAGATAAAGCATTTTTTTTTAAATATATATACAAAAATACACATAGAATAATTAAATTTGTATTAAAATAAATATACATGATGCACACATACAAAAAGGTAAATTTGTATTGAAAAAAAAAAACGCAAAATACAAATAAAACAGTGTAAATTTGTTTCAAAATATATATACGAATACACATAAAATAACGCGTATATTTTATATCTATTTTCTTACAAATACACACTCTTTTATTGATATTTTGTTTATTTATTTTGACGCGAATTTACATTATTTATATATATATATATATATATATATATATATATATATATATATATATATATATATATATATATATATATATATATATATATATATATATATATATATATATATATATATATATATATATATATATATATATATATATATATATATATATATATTTTTTTTTTTTTTTTTATACGTGTTTACATCATTTGATGTGTATTTTGTATATATTTTCTATAGAAATCTACGTTGCTTTATGAGTATTCGTATATAGATTTTGAAATAAATTTACACTGTTTTATGTGTATTTTGCATATTTTTTGAATACAAATTTACCTTATTGTATATGCATTTTGTATAATAATCTTAATACAAATTTAATTATGCTATGTGTATTTTTGTATATGTATTTTTATAAATATATGCTTTATTTTATGGGTATTTTGCATTTTTATTTTCAAACAAATTTACATTATTTTATTTATATTCTGTTTATTTTTTTTAAACAATTTTACATTATTCTATGTGTATTTTGTATATCTATATTTATACGTATTTACTTAATTTTATGTGTATTTTGTATATATATTTTTATTGTAATCTACGTTATTTTATGTGTATTCGTATATATTTTGAAACAAATTTACATTGTTTTATATGTATTTTTGCATATCTCTTTCAATACAAGTTTACCTTATTGTATGTCCATTTTGTATATTTATTTCAATGCAAATTTAAATATTTTATGTGTATTTTGGTATATATATTTTTATAAGAAATGCGCTATTTGATGGGAATTTTGCATCTTTATTTTCATTCAAATTTACATTATTTTATTAATATTCGGTGTATTTATTTTGTTACGATTTCACATTATTCTATTTGTTTTTTGTATATATATTTTTTTTACATATTTACATTATTTAAAGTGTATCTTGCATATATATTTCATACAAATTTATTATCTATTATTTATGTTCATGCAAATACACATTCTTTTCATGATATTTTGTTTATTTATTTTGACACGAATTTACCTAGATATGTATTTTGTATATATATTTTTATACGTATTTACATAATTTCATGTGTATTTTGTATATATATTTCTATAGAAATCTACGTTATTTTATGTGTATTCGTATATATATTTTGAAACAAATTAACTTTGTTTTATATGTATTTTTGAATATCTATTTCATTACATATTTACCTTACTGTATATGCATTTTGTATATTTATTTCAATACAAATTTAAATATTTTATGTGTATTTTGGTATAAATATTTTTATAAAAAATGCGCTATTTCATGGGAATTTTGCATCTTTCTTTTCATACAAATTTACATTATTTTATTGATATTCTGTGTATTTATATTGATAGGATTTTACATTATTCTATTTCTTTTTTGTATATATTTTTTTATACACATTTACATTATTTAATGTGTATCTTGCATATATATTTTATATAAATTTACGTTATTTTAAGTGTATTTGTTTATATATTTTCATTCAAATTTACATTATTTTATGTGTATTTTGTATATGTATTTCAATACAAATTTACCTAATTTTATGTGTATTTTGTATATTTCTTTTCATACAAATTTTAAAATTTTTAGTCTATTTTTGTATATAGTTTTATACAAATTTAGTTTATTTTATGTACGCATTTACATTATTTAATGTGTGTTTTGTATATATATTTTTATGCAAATTTACTTTATTTTATGTGCATTTTTGTACATATATTTTTTTAGAAATTTGCGTTATTTTATGTGTATTTGTATATGTTATCTCATACAAATTTACATTATTTTATTGCTATTTTGTTTATTTATTTTGATACGAATGAAAATAGATATACAAAATATACATAAAATAAACTAAATTTGTATTAAAATATATATACAAAATACATAAAATAATGTTAATTTGTCTCAAAATATTTTAACAGATGCGCATAAAATAACGTAAATTTGTTTTAAAATATACAAAATACACATTAAATAATGTTAATATGTATAAAAAAATATATACAAAACACAAATAGAATAATGTAAAATCGTATCAAAATAAATACACTGAATATTAATAAAACAATGTAAATTTGTATGAAAATAAAGATGCAAAATACCCATTAAATAACGTATTTTTTTATAAAAATATATATACCAAAATACACATGAAAAAATTAATTTGTATTAAAATAAATATACAAAATACACATACAATAAGGTAAATCTGTATTGAAATAGATATGCTAAATATATATAAAACAATGTAAATTTGTTTCAAAATATATATACGAATACAAATAAAATAACGTAGATTTGTATAAAAATATATATACAAAATACACAAAATGAAGTAAATACGTATAAGAAAATGTATACAAAATACACATAAAATAATGTAAATTCGTTTCAAAATAAATAAACAAAATACCAATAAAATAATGTGTATTTGTATAAATATAAATATACAAAATACACATAAAATAGCGTAAATTTTTATAAAACTATATACAAAAATACACAGAAGTTATTAAATTCGTATGAAAATAGATATACAAAATACAGATAAAATAAGCTAAATTTGAATTGAAATGTATATACAAAATACATAAAATAATGTAAATTTGTATCAAAATATTTATAAAAATACATATAATAACGTAAATTTGTTTAAAAATATATAAACAAAATACACATTAAGTAATGTAAATACGTATAAAAAATATGTACAAAATACATATATAATCATGTAATTCGTATCAAACTAAATATACAAAATATCAATAAAATAATGTAAATTTGTATGAGAAAACATATACAAATACATATAAAATAACGCTAATTTCTATAAAAATATATGTCCAAAAATGAACGTAAAATAAATTAACTTTGGATAAAAATATATTTACAAAACACACATTAAATAATGTAAATGCGTACATAAAATAACCTAAATTTGTATAAAACTATATACAAAAATACACAAAAATAATTTAAATTTGTATGAAAAGAAATATAGAAAATACACATAAAATTAGGTTAATTTCTATTGAAATACATATACAAAATACACATAAAATAATGTAAATTTGAAAGAAAATATATAAACAAATACACATATAATAACGTAAATTTGTATGAAATATATCTACAAAATAAATAGTAAATAAGGTAAATATGTAAAAAAAATATATACAAAACACAAATAGAATAATGTAAAATCGTATCAAAATATATACACAGAATATTAATAAAATAATGTAAATTTGTATGAAAATTAAGATGCAAAATACCTATAAAATAACGCATTTTTTATAAAATTATTGATACCAAAATACACATAAAATATTTGAATTTGTATCAAAATAAATAAACAAAATGCACATACAATAAGGTAAATTTGTATTGAAATAGATATGCAAAATACATATAAAATAATGTAAATTTGTTTCAAAATATATATGCGAATACACATAAAATAACGTAGATTTCTATAAAAATACATATACAAAAAACACATAAAATTAAGTAAATACGTATAAAAAATGTATACAAAATACACATAAAATAATGTAAATTCGTATAAATATAAATAAACAATATAGCAATCAAAGAATGTGTATTTGTATAAATATAAATATACAAAATGCACATAAAATAACGTAAATTTATATAAAACTATATACATGAAATAACGCAAATTTCTATGAAAATATATGTACAAAAATGAACATAAAATAAATTTGCATAAAAATATATATACAAAACACACATTAGATAATGTAAATGAGTATAAAAATATGTATACAAAATACCTATGAAATAATCTAAATTCGTATCGAATTAAATTAAGAAAATACCAATATAATAATGTAATTTTGAATGAAAATATATATACAAAATACACATAAAATAACCTAAATACAAATACAAATATACACATAAAATAATTTAAAATTGAATGAAATAAATATACAAAATAAACATAAAATAAGGTAAATTTGTAATGATATATAGGAAAAAATACACTAAAATAATATAAATTTGTATGAAAATATATATATATATAAATACACATTATACAAAATGAACACTAAATAATGTAAATATGTATAAAAAAATATATACAAAAAACACATAGAATAATGTTAAATCGTATCAAAATAAATAAAGAGAATATCAATAAAATAATGTAAATTTGTATGAAAATAAAGATGCAAAATATCCATATAATAACGCACATTTGCATAAAAATATATATACAAAAATACATATAAAATAATTAAATTTGTATTAAAATGAATATACGAAATGCACGTACAATAAAGTAAATTTGTATTGAAATAGATATGCAAAATACACATTAATAATGTAAATTTGTATCAAAATATATATACGAATACTCATAAAATAGAGTAAATTTCTATGAAAATACATACAAAATAGATATACAAAATACACATATAACTAGTTAAATTTGTATTTAAATACATGTACAAAAAACACATAAAATAATGTAGATTTGTATGAAATGAAAACAAATACATTTTATATAAAATATATATACAAAATACACATAGAATAATGTAAAAACATATCAAAATAAATAAACAGAATATCAATAAAATAATGTAAATTTGTATGAAAATAAAGATGCAAAATACCAATAAAATAAAGCATATTTTTATAAAAATACCTATACAAAAATACACATAGATTAATAAAATTTGTATTAAAATTAATATACAAAATGCACATACAATAAGGTAAATTTGTATTGAAAAAATATGCAAAATACACATAAAACAATGTAAATTTGTTTCAAAATATATATACGAATACACATAAAATAACGCAGATTTCTATAGAAATATATATACAAAATACACTTGAAATAATGTAAATACGTATAAAAATATATATACAAAATACACATTAAATAATGTTAATTCGTGTCAAAGTAAATAAACAAAATATCATGAAAAGAATGTGTATTTGTATGAAAATAGATATACAAAATACACATAAAGTAACCTAAATTTGTATAAAACTATATACAAAAATACACAAAATAATTTAAACTTGTATGAAAATAAATATACAAAAAACATAAAAATAGGTAAATTTGTATTGAAATACATATACAAAATACACATAAAATAATGTAAATTTGAATGAAAATATATAAACATATAGACTTAAAATAACGTAAATTTGTATCAAATATATATACAAAAAAACATTAAACAATGTAAATATGTATACAAATATATACAAAACACAAATAAAATAATGTAAAATCGTATCAAAATAAATACAGAAAATATTAATAAAATTATGTAAATTTGTATGAAAATTAAGATGCAAAATACCCATAAAATAACGCATTTTTTTTAAAATATATATACGAAAAAACATAAAATATTTGATTTTGTATTAAAATAAACAGATATACAAAATACACATAAAATAAGCTAAATTTGAATTGAAATATATATACAAAATACATAAAATAATGTAAATTTGTATCAAAATACTTATACAAATACACATATAATAACGTAAATTTGTATAAAATCATGTAAACAAAAAACACATTAAATAATGTAAATACGTATAAAAAAATGTACAAAATACACAAATAATCATGTAATTCGTGTCAAAATAAATAGACAAAATACCAATAAAATAATGTAAATTTCTATGAGAAAACATATACAAAATATACATAAATAACGCAAATATCAATAAAAATATATATAATATAATTTATTTTTATACATATTTAAAATATTTAATGTATATTTTGTATATATATTTTATCCAAATTTACGTTATTTTATATGTATTTGTTTATATATTTTAATACAAATTTACATTATTTTATGTGAGTTTTGTATATGTATTTCAATACAAATTTGCCAAACTTTATGTGTATTTTGCATATCTATTTTCAAACAAATTTAAATTATTTTTGTGTATTTTTGTATATATTTTTATACAAATTCTAGTTATTTTATTTGTTTTTTGTATACATATTTTCCTACAAATATACATTCTTTTATTGGAATTTTGTGTATTTAATTTTTTACGAATTTACTTTATTTTATGTGTATTTTGAATATATATTTTTCTACGTATTTAAATTATTTTATGTGTATTTTATATATACATTTTCATAAAAATTTACGTTATTTTATTTTGTGTATTCGTATATATTTTGAAACAAATTTTATACAAATTCATGTTATTTTATGTGTATTTGTATATATATTTTCATACAAATTTATATAATTTTATGTGTATTCTTACATATATTTTATTACAAATTTACCTTATTTTATGTTTATTTTGTATATTTATTTCATTTAATATAATCAAATTTAAATTTATTGTATATGCATTTTGTATATTAATTTTAATACAAATTTAATTATTCTATGTGTATTTTTCCATATGTATTTTTATAAAAATATGCTTTATTTTATGCGTATTTTGCATCTATATTTTCATACAAATTTACGTTATTTTATTGATATTCTGCTCATTCATTTTGATACGATTTGACATTATTCTATGTGTATTTTGTATATATTTTTCATACAAATTTACGTTATTTTATGTGTATTTGTTTATATATTTTGATACAAATTTACAATATTTTATGGGTATTTTGTATATATATTTCAAAAGAAATTTACCTAGTTTTATATGTATTTTGAATATCTATTTTCATACAAACACAAATTATTTTTATGTTTTTTTGTATATATTTCAATACAAATTTTAGTTAGGTTATGTGTATTTTGTAAATCTATTTTCATTCAAATATATATTATTTTATTGGTATTTTGTTCATTTATATTGATAAGAAATTACATTATTTTATATGTACTTTGTATATATATTTTTATACGCATTTACGTTATTTAATATTTATTTTGAATACATAATTTTATACAAATTCATGGTATTTTATGTGTATTTGTATATATATTTTCATATAAATTTACATTATTTTATGGGTATTTTGTTCATATATTTCATTACAAATTTACCTTATTTTATGTTTATTTTGTATGTGTATTTTGTACATTTATATTTATACAAATACACGTTTTTTTATTGGTATTTTGTTTATTTATTTTGTTTCGAATTTACATTATTTTATGTGTATTTTGTTTACATTTTTTTATACGTATTTACTTAATTTTATGTGTATTTTGTATATATATTTTTATAGAAATCTACGTTATTTGATTTGTATTCGTACATATATTTTGAAACAAATTTACATTGTTTTATATGTACAATAAGGTAAATTTGTATTGAAATAGATATGCAAAATACATATAAAGCAATGTAAATTTGTTTCAAAATATGTATACGAATACACATAAAATAACGTAGATTTCTATAAAAAATATATATACAAAATACACCTAAAATGAAGTAAATACGTATAAAAAAATGTATGCAAAATACACATAGAATAATGTAAATTCGTATCAAAATAAATAAACAAAATACAAATAAAAGAATGTGTATTTGTATAAATATAAATATACAAAATACACTTAAAATAACGTAAATTTATATAAAACTATATACAAAAATATACAGAAGTAATGAAATTTGTATGAAAATATATACAAAATACACACAAAATAAGCTAAATTTGAATTGAAATATATAGACAAAATACATGAAATAAAGTAAATTTGTATCAAAATATTTATACAAATACACATATAATAACGTTAATTTGTATGAAAATATATAAACAAAATACACATTAAATAATTTAAATACGTATAAAAATGTGTACAAAATACACATATAATCATGTAATTCGTATCGAAATAAATAAACAAAATACAAATAAAATAATATAAATTTGCATGAGTAAACGTGTATAAATATAAATGTACAAAATACACATACAAAATAAACATAAAATAAGGTAAATTTGTAATGAAATATATGTACAAAATACACATAAAATAATGTAAATTTATATGAAAATATATATACAAATACACATAAAATACCATGAATTTGTATAAAATTATACATTCAAAATAAATATTAAATAATGTAAATGCGTATAAAAATATATATAAAAGTACATATAAAATAATGTAAATTCGTATCAATATAAATCAACAAAATACCAATAAAATAATATATATTTGAATGAAAATAGATTTACAAAATACACATAATATAACTAAAATTTGTATTGAAATATATACAAAAATACATATAAATAATTTGAGTTTGTATGAAAATAGATATTCAAAATACACATAAAACTAGGTATATTTCTTTTGAAATATATATACAAAATACCCGTAAAATATTGTAAATTTGTGTCAAAATATATAAACAAATACACATAAAATAACGTAAATTTGTATGAAAATGTATATATAAAATACACATAAAATAATTTAAATACGTAGAAAAATATATATACAAAATACATAAAAATAATGTAAATTCGTAAAAATTAAATACACAAAATTCCAATAAAAGAATGTATATTTAGGAAAATATATACAAAAAACAAATAAAATAACTAAAATTTGTATCAAAATATATACAAAAATACACAAAAATAATTTAAATTTGTTTGAAAATAGATATGCAAAATACACATAAAGTTAGGCAAATTTGTATTGAAATACATACACAAAACTCACATAAAATAATGTAAATTTGTATGAAAATATATAAACAAATACATATAAAATAACGTATATTTGGATAAAATATATATACAAAATATACATTAAATATTTTAAATATGTTTAAAAATATATTATATTATATATATTTTTATTGATATTTGCGTTATTTATGTGTATTTTGTATATGTTTTCTCATAGAAATTTACATTATTTTATTGGTATTTTCTCTATTTATTTTGATATGAATTACATGATTATTTGTTTATTTTGTACATTTTTTTATACGTATTTACATTATTTAATGTGTATTTGGTTTATATATTTTTATACAAATTTACGTTATTATATGTGTATTTATAAAAGAATTTTGATACAAATTTACATTATTTTATGTATTTTGTATATATATTTCAATTCAAATTTAGCTTATTTTATGAGTATTTTGTATATCTATTTATTTTAATACAAAATCAAATATTTTATGTTTTTTTGTATATATATTTTTATAAAAAATGCATTATTTTATGGGAATTTTGCATCTTAATTTTCATACAAATTTACATTATTTTATCATTATTTTCTGTATTTATTTTGATACGATTTTACATTATTTTATTTGTGTTTTGTATATATTTTTTTATACATATTTACATTATTTAATGTTTTTTTTGTATATATATTTGATACAAATTTACGTTATTTTAAGTCTATATGTTTATATATTTTCATTCAAAGTTACATTATTTTCAGTGTATTTTGTATATGTATTTCAATACAAATTTATCTAATTTTATATGTTTTTTGTATATTTATTTTCATACAAGTTTAAATTATTTTTGTGTATTTTTGTATATAGTTTTATACAAATTTAGGTTATTTTATGTGTTTTTGTATATCTATTTTCATACAAAGACACATTCTCTTCATGATATTTTGTTTATTTATTTTGATAAGAATTAACATTATTTAATGTGTATTTTGTATATATATTTTTATACGTATTTACATTATTTCAAGTGTATTTTGAATATATATTTCTATAGAAATCTGCGTTATTTTATGTGTATTCGTATATATATTTTGAAACAAATTTACATTGTTTTATGTGTATTTTGCATATTTTTTTAATACAAATTTACCTTATTGTATGTGCATTTTGTATATTAATTTTAATACAAATTTGATTAATCTATGTATATTTTTGTATATGTATTTTTATAAAAATATGCTTTATTTTATGGGTATTTTGCATCTTTATTTTTATAAAAATTTACATTATTTTATTGATATTCTGTGTATTTATTTTGATATGATTTTACATTATTCTATGTGTATTTTGTATATATATTTTATATAAAATATATTTGTTTTCATTTCATACAAATCTACATTATTTTATGTGTTTTTTGTCCATGTATTTGAATACAAATTTAACTAGTAATATGTGTATTTTGTATATCTATTTTGTATGTATATTTTCATAGAAATTTACTCTATTTTATGAGTATTCGTATATATATTTTGATACAAATTTACATTATTAATGTGTATTTTGCATATCTATTTCAATATAAATTTACTTTATTGTACGTGCATTTTGTATATTTATTTTAATACAAATTTAATTATTTTATATGTATTTTTGTATATATATTTTTATGCACATATGCGATATTATATGGATATTTTGCATCTTTATTTTCATACAAATTTACATTATTTTATTGATATTCTCTTTATTTATTTTGATACGATTTAACATTATTCTATGTGTTTTTTGTATATATTTTTTTATATATATATTTACATTATTTAATGATAATTTTGTATATATTTTTTATCCAAATTTACATTATTTTATGTGTATTTGTTTATATATTTTCATACATATTTACACTATTTTATGTGTTTTTTGTATATATATTTTTCTACGTATTTAAATTATTTTATGTGTATTTTGTATATACATTTTCATAAAAAAAATTACGTTATTTTATTGTGTGTATAAGTATATATTTTGATACAAATTTTATACAAATTCATGTTATTTAATGTGTATTTCTATATATATTTTCATACAAATTTATATTATTTTATGTGTATTTTTTCATATATTTCATTACAAATTTACCTTATTCTATGTTTATTTTGTATATATATTTCATTCAATTTTAAATTATTTTATGTGTATATTTGTATTTGTATTTAGGTTGTTTTATGTGTATTTTGTATATATATTTTCATCCAAAATTACATTATTTTATTGGTATTTCTTAATTTAATTCGATACGATTTTAGATTTTTTTATAGGTATTTTGTATACATATTTTTATACTCATTTACATTATCTAATGTGTGTTTATATATATATTCTTATGCAAATTTATCTAATGTTCATTTTTGTACATATAATTTTATAGAAATTTGCGTTATTTTATGTATATAGTTTTATATAAATTTCGTTATTTTATGTGCATTTTGTATATTTTTTTATTCAAATACACATTCTTTTATTGGTATATTGTTTATTTACATTTATACGAATTTACATTATTTTATGTGTATTTTGTATACATTTTTTTATACGTATTTACTTAATTTTATGTGTATTTTGTATATGTATTTTTAAAGAAATCTACGTTATTTTATTTGTATTCGTATATATATATTGAAACAAATTTACATTATTTTATATGTATTTTCCATATCTATTTCAATACAAATTTACCTTATTGTTTGTGCATTTTGTATATTTATTTTAATACAAGTTCAGATATTTTATGTGTATTTTGGTATCAATAATTTTATAAAAAAATGCGTTATTTTATAGGTATTTTGCATCTTAATTTTCATTTTATATGTACTTTGTATATATATTTTTATACGCTCTTACATTATTTAATATTTATTTTTAATATAATTTTTTATACAAACTCATGGTATTTTATGTGTATTTGTATATATATTTTCATATGAATTAACATTATTGTATGTGTATTTTGAAGATATATTTTATTACAAATCTACCTTATTTTATGTTTATTTTGTATGTGTATTTTGTATATTTATATTTATCCAAATACACATTCTTTTATTGGTATTTTGTTTATTTATTTTAATTCGAATTTACATTATTTTATATGTATTTTGAATACATTTTTTTTTATACATATTTACTTAATTTTATGTGTATTTTGTATATATATTTTATAGAAATCTACGTTTTTTTATTTGTATTCGTATATATATTTTGAAACAAAATTACATTGTTTTATATGTATTTTTGCATATCTCTTTCAATACAAATTTACCTTATTGTATATGCATTTTGTATATTTATTTCAATACAAATTTTAAAATTTTATGTGTATTGGTATATATATTTTTATAAGAAATGCGCTATTTTATGGGAATTTTGCATCTTTATTTTCATAGAAATTTACATTATTTTATTAATATTCCGTGTATTTATTTTGATACGATTTTACATTATTCTATTTGTTTTTTGTATATACTTTTTTTATACATATTTACATTATTTAATGTGTATCTTGCATATATATTTTATACAAATTTATTATCTATTATCTATTTTCATACAAATACACATTCTTTTAATGATATTTTCTTTATTTATTTTGACACGAATTTACATTATTTGATATGTATTTTGTATATATATTTTTCTACGTATTTACATAATTTCATATGTATTTTGTATATATATTTAATAGATATTAAAAAAAAACATAAAATAACCTAAATTTGTATCAAACAATATACAAAAATACACAAAAATATTTTAAATTTGTATGAAAATAAATATACAAAATACACATAAAATTAGGTAAATTTGTATGGAAATACATATACAAAATACACATAAAATAATGTAAATTTGAATGAAAATATATAAACAAATACACCTAAAATAACGTAAATTTGGATAAAAAAATATATACAAAACACAAATAGAATAATGTAAAATCGTATCAAAATAAATACACAGAATATTAATAAAATAATGTAAAATTGTATGAAAATAAAGAGGCAAAATACACGTAAAATAACGCATTTTTTTTTATTTATAAAAATATATATACCAAAATACACATAAAAAAATAAGATTTGTATTAAAATAAATATATAAAAAACACTTACAATAAGGTAAATTTGTATTGAAATAGATACGCAAAATACATATAAAGCAATGTAAATTTGTTTCAAAATATGTATACGAATACACATAAAATAACGTAGATTTCTATAAATATATATATACAAAATACACATAAAACTAAGTAAATACGTATAAAAAAATGTATACAAAATACACATAAAATAATGTAAATTCGTATCAAAATAAATAAACAAAATACCAATAAAATAATGTTTATTTGTATAAATACAAAATACACATAAAATAACGTAAATTTATATAAGACTATATACATAAATACACAGACGTAATTAAATTTGTATGAAAATATATACAAAATACACACAAAATAAGCTAAATTTGAATTGATATATATATACAAAATATATGTAATAAAGTAAATTTGTATCAAAATATTTATACAAATACACATATAACAACGTAAATTTGTATGAAAATATATAAACAAAATACACATTAAATAATGTAAATACGTATAATAAAATGTGTACAAAATACACATATAATCATGTAATTCGTATCAAAATAAATAGACAAAATACCAATAAAATAATATAAATTTGTATGAGTAAACGTGTATGTTGCATATTTTTTCAATACAAATTTACCTTATTATATACGCATTTTGTATATTAATTTTAATACAAATTTAATTATTCGATGTGTATTTTTGTATCTGTATTTTTATAAACATATGCTTTATTTTTTGGGTATTTTGCATCTTTATTTTCATACAAATATACATTATTTTATTGATATTCTGCTCATTCATTTTGATACGAATTGACATTATTCTATGTGTATTTTGGATATATTTTTCATACAAATTTACGTTATTTTATGTGTATTTGTTTATATATTTTGACATAAATTTACAATATTTTATGGCTATTTTGTATATACATTTCAAAAGAAATTTACCTAGTTTTATGTGTATTTTGAATATCTATTTTCATACAAACTCATATTTTTTCTATGTATTTTTGTATATATTTTATTAAATATTTTAGTTATTTTATGTTTATTTTTTAATTTTTTTTTCTTTAATGTATATATATATATATATATATATATTTATATATATATATATATATATATATATATATATATATATATATATATATATATATATATATATATATATATATATATATATATATATATATATATATATATATATATATATATATATATATATATATATATATATATATATATTATTTTATTGGTGCTTTGTTGATTTATATTGATACGAATTTACATTATTTTATATGTACTTTGTATATATATTTTTATACGCTTTACATTATTTGATATTTATTTTGAATATATATTTTTATACAAATTCATGGTATTTTATGTGTATTTGTATATATATTTTCATATAAATTTACATTGTTTTATGTGTATTTTGTACATATATTTTATTACAAATCTACCTTATTTTATGTTTATTTTGTATATGTATTTTGTATATTTATATTTATCCAAATACACATTCTTTTATTGGTATTTTGTTTATTTATTTTAAATCGAATTTACATTATTTTATGTGTATTTTGTATACATTTTTTATACGTATTTACTTAATTTTATGTGTATTTTGTATATATATTTTTATAGAAATCTACGTTTTTTTATTTGTATTCGTATATATATTTTGAAACAAATTTACATTGTTTTATATGTATTTTTGCATATCTCTTTCAATACAAATTTACCTTATTGTATGTGCATTTTGTATATTTATTTCAATACAAATTTAAATATTTTATTTGTATTTTGGTATATATATTTTTATAAGAAATGCGCTATTTTATGGGAATTTTGCGTCTTTATTTTCATACAAATTTACATTATTTTATTAATATTCGGTGTATTTATTTTGATACGAGTTTACATTATTCTATTTGTTTTTTGTATACACTTTTTTTATACATATTTACATTATTTAATGAGTATCTTGCATATATATTTTATACAAATATATTATCTATTATCTATTTTTATACAAATACACATTCTTTTCATGATATTTTTTTTTTGACACGAATTTACAGTATTTGATATGTATTTTGTATATATATTTTTATACGTATTTACATAATTTCATATGTATTTTGTATAAATATTTCTATAGAAATCTACTTTGTTATATGTGTTTTCGTATATATTTTTTGAAACAAATTTACATTGTTTTATATGTATTTTTTAATATCTCTTTTAATACAAATTTACCTTACTGTATATGCATTTTGTATATTTATTTCAATACAAATTTAAATATTTTATGTGTATTTTGGTATATATATTTTTATTAAAAATGCGATAATTTTTGAGAATTTTGCATCTTTATTTTCATACAAATTTACTTTATTTTATTGATATTCTGTGTATTTATTTTGATACGATTTTACATTCTTCCATTTGTTTTTTTGTATATATTTTTTTATACACATTTACATTATTTAATGTTTATCTTGCATATATATATTGTATACAAATTTACGTTATTTTAAGTGTATTTGTTTTTATATTTTCATTCAAATTTACATTTATTTTAATTCGAAATTACATTATTTTATGTGTATTTTGTATACATTTTTTTATACGTATTTACTTAATTTTATGTGTATTTTGTATATATATTTTTATAGAAATCTACGTTTTTTTATTTGAATTCGTATATATTTTGAAACAAATTTACATTATTTTATATGTATTTTTGCATATCTCTTTCAATACAAATTTACCTTATTGTATGTGCATTTTGTATATTTATTTCAGTGCAAATTTAAATATTTTATGTGTATTTTGGTATATATATTTTGATAAGAAATGCGCTCTTTTATGGGAATTTTGCATCTTTATTTTCATACAAATTTACATTATTTTATTAATATTCGGGGTATTTATTTTGATACGATGTTACATTATTCTATTTGTTTTTTGTATATACTTTTTTATACATATTTACATTATTTAATGTGTATCTTGCATATATATTTTATACAAATTTATTATCTATTATCTATTTTCATACAAATACACATTCTTTTCATGATATTTTGTTTATTTATTTTGACACGAATTTACATTATTTGATATGTATTTTGTATATATATTTTTATACGTATTTACATAATTTCATATGTATTTTGTATATATATTTCAATAGAAATCTACTTTATTTTATGTGTATTCGTATATATATATTTTGAAACAGATTTACATTGTTTTATATGTATTTTTGAATATCTCTTTCAATACAAATTTACCTTACTGTATATGCATTTTGTATAATTATTTCAATACAAATTTAAATATTTTATGTGTATTTTGGTAAATATATTTTTATAAAAAATGCGATAATTTTTGGGAATTTTGCATCTTTATTTTCATACAAATTTACATTATTTTATTGATATTCTGTGTATTTATTTTGATACGATTTTTCATTATTCTATTTGTTTTTTGTATATGTTTTTTTTATACACATTTACATTATTTAATGTGTATCTTCCATATATATTTTATATAAATTTACGTTATTTTAAGTGTATTTGTTTATATATTTTAATTCAAATTTACATTATTTGAAGTGTATTTTGTATATGTATTTCAATTCAAATTTACCTAATTTTATGTGTATTTTGTATATTTCTTTTCAAACGAATGTAAATTATTTTTGTGTATTTTTGTATATAGTTTTATACAAATTTAGGTTATTTTATGTACGCATTTACATTAATTAGTGTGTGTATTGTATATATATATTTATGCAAATTTACTTTATTTTATGTGCATTTTTGTACATATATTTTTATAGAAATTTGCGTTATTTGTATATGTTTTCTCATACAAATTTACATTATTTTATTGCTATTTTGTTTATTAATTTTGATACGAGTTACATGATTATATGTGTATTTTGTACATATTTTTTATACGTATTAACATTACTTAATGTGTGTTTTGTTTATATATTTTTAAACAAATCTACGTTATTATATGTATTTGTATTAATATTTTGATACAGATTTACATTATTTTATGTATTTTGTATGTACATTTCAATTCAAATTTAGCTTATTTTAGCTGTATTTTGTATATATATTTTCATACAAATTTAATTACTTCTGTGTATTTTTGTATATAGTTTTATACAAATTTACGATATTTTTTGTGTATTTTGTATATTTATATTTATACAAATACATATTCTTTTACTGGTATTTTGTTTATTTATTTTGATACGATTTTTATGTGTATTTTGTATTCATTTTTTTATACGTATTTACTTCATTTTATGTGTATTTTGTATATATTTTTATTGAAATCTACGTTATTTTATGTGTATTCGTATATATATTTTGAAACAAATTTACATTGTTTTATATGTATTTTTGAATATCTCTTTCAATACAAATTTACCTCTCCATATATACCAAAATACACATAAAAAAATTAAATTTGTATTAAAATAAATAATTAAAAAATACATACAATAAGGTAAATTTGTATTGAAATAGATATGCAAAATACATATAAAACAATGTAAATTTGTTTCAAAATATATATACGAATACACATAAAATAACGATTTCTATAAAATAGAAAATACACATAAAATGAAGTAAATACGTATGAAAAAATGTATACAAAATACACATAAAATAATGTAATTTGCATCAAAATAAATATACAAAATACCAATAAAAGAATGCGTATTTGTATATATAAATATACAAAATACACATAAAATAACGTAAATTTATATAAACTATATACAAAAATACACAGTATTTTAATTTGTATGAAAATATATACAAAATAAGGTAAATTCGTTTCAAATTCAATAAACAAAATTCAGATTTTATAAAAATAATATAAAATCAGATTATCAGATTTTGTATATCTATTTTCATACAAACTCAAATTATTTCTATGTAGTTTTGTATATATTTTAATACAAATTTTAGTTAGGTTATGTATTTTGTAAATATATTTTCATTCAAATATATATTATTTTATTGGTATTTTGTTGATTTATATTGATACGAATTTACATTATTTTATATGTACTTTGTATAAATATATTTATACGCTTGTACATTATTTAATATTTATTTTGAATATATATTTTTATACAAATTCATGGTATTTTATGTGTATTTGTATATATATTTCATATAAATTTACATTATTTTATGTGTATTTTGTACATATATTTTATTACAAATCTACCTTATTTTATGTTTATTTTGTATATGTATTTTGTATATTTATATTTATACAAATACACATTCTTTTATTGGTATTTTGTTTATTTATTTTGATACGAATTTAAATTATTTTATTTTTATTTTTTATAAATTTTTTTATAATTATTTAATTAATTTTATTTTTATTTTTTATATATATTTTTATAGAAATCTACGTTTTTTTATTTGTATTCGTATATATATTTTGAAACAAATTTACATTGTTTTATATGTATTTTTGCATATCTCTTTCAATACAAATTTACCTTATTGTATGTGCATTTTGTATATTTATTTCAATGCAAATTTAAATATTTTATGTGTTTTTTGGTATATATATTTTTATAAGAAATGCGCTATTTGATGGGAATTTTGCATCTTTATTTTCATACAAATTTACATTATTTTATTAATATTCGGTGTATTTATTTTGATACGATGTTACATTATTCTATTTGTTTTTTGTATATACTTTTTTATACATATTTACATTATTTAATGTGTATCTTGCATATATATTTTATACAAATTTATTATCTATTATCTATTTTAATACAAATACACATTCTTTTCATGATATTTTGTTTATTTATTTTGACACGAATTTACATTATTTGATATGTATTTTGTATATATATTTTTATACGTATTTACATAATTTCATATGTATTTTGTATATATATTTCTATAGAAATCTACTTTATTTTATGTGTATTCGTATATATATTTTGAAACAAATTTACATTGTTTTATATGTATTTGGAATATCTCTTTCTATTTTACTGTATATGTATTTGTATATTTTATCTCATACAAATTTAAATATTTTATGTGTATACATTATTTAGTGTGTGTTTTGTATATATATTTTTTTGCAAATTTACTTTATTTTTATATGCATTTTTGTACAAATATTTTTATAGAAATTTGCGTTATTTGTATATGTTTTCTCATACAAATTTACATTATTTTATTGCTATTTTGTTTATTTATTTTGATACGAATTACATGATTATATGTGTATTTTGTACGTATTTTTTATATGTATTTACATTACTTAATGTGTATTTTGTTTATATATTTTTAAACAAATCTACGTTATTATATGTATTTGTATAAATATTTTGATACAGATTTACATTATTTTATGTATTTTGTATGTACATTTCAAATTAAATTTAGCTCATTTTAGCTGTATTTTGTATATATATTTTCATACAAATTTAATTACTTCTGTGTATTTTTGTATATAGTTTTATACAAATTTACGATATTTTATGTGTTTTTTGTATATTTATATTTATACAAATACACATTCTTTTACTGGTATTTTGTTTATTTATTTTGATACGATTTTTATGTATTTTTTGTATTCATTATTTTATACGTATTTACTTCATTTTATGTGTATTTATTTATTTTTATAGAAATCTACGTTAGTTTATGTGTATTTTATAAATACACATTCTTTTATTGGTATATTGTTTATTTACATTTATACGAATTTACATTATTTTATGTGTATTTTGTATATATTTTTTTATACGTATTTGCTTAATATTATGTGTATTTTGTATATGTATTTTTATAGAAATCTACGTTATTTTATGTGTATTCGTATATATATTTTGAAACAAATTTACATTATTTTATATGTATTTTGCATATCTATTTCAATACAAATTTACCTTATTGTATGTGCATTTTGTATATTTATTTTAATACAAATTCAAATATTTTATGTGCATTTTGGTATCAATATTTTTATAAAAAGTGCGTTATTTTATAGGTATTTTGCATCTTAATTTTCATACAAATTTACATTATTTTATTAATATTCTGTGTATATATTTTGATACGATTTTACATTATTCTATTTGTGTTTTGTATATATTTTTTTATACATATTTACATTATTTAATGTGTATTTTGATTATATATTTCATACAAATTTACGTTATTATATGTGTATTTGTTTATATATTTTCTTTCAAATTTACATTATTTTATATGTATTTTGTATATGTATTTCAATACAAATTAACCTAATTTTATGTGTATTTTGTATATTTCTTTTCATACAAATTTAAATTATTTTTGTGTATTTTTGTATATAGTTTTATACAAATTTAGGTTATTTTATGTACGCATTTACATTATTTAATGTGTGTTTTGTATATATATTTTTATCCAAAGTTACTTTATTTTACGTTCATTTTTGGACATATATTTTATGGAAATTAGCGTTATTTTATATGTATTTGTATATGTTTTCTCATACAAATTTACATTATTTTATTGATATTTTGTTTATTTAGTTTGATACGAATTACATGATTATATGTGTTTTTTGTACATATTTTTTATACGTATTTACATTACTAATGAGTATTTTGTTTATATATTTTTAAACAAATTTACGTTATTATATGTATTTTTATAAATATTTTGATACAAATTTACATTATTTTATGTATTTTGTATATACATTTCAATTCAAATTTAGATTATTTTATCTGTATTTTGAATATCTATTTTCATACGAATTTAATAACTTCTGTGTATTTTTGTATATAGTTTTATACAAATTTACGTTATTTTATGTGTATTTTGTATATTTATATTTATACAAATACACATTCTTTTATTGGTGTTTTGTTGATTTATTTTGATACGAATTTACATTATTTTATGTGTATTTTGTATACATTTTCTTATACGTATTTACTTCATTTTATGTGTATTTTGTATATATATTTTTATACAAATCTACGTTATTTTATGTGTATTCGTATATATATTTTGAAACAAATTTACATTGTTTTATATCTATTTTGCATATCTATTTCAATACAGATTTACCTTATTGTATCTGTGTTTTGTATATTTATTTTAATACAAATACACACTCTTTTACTGATATTTTAATTATTTATTTTGACATGAATTTACATTATTTAATGTGTATTTTGTATATATATTTTTATACGTATTTACAACATTTCATGTGTATTTTGTATATATATTTCTATAGAAATCTACGTTATTTGATGTGTATTCGTATATATATTTTGAAACAGATCTACATTATTTTATGTGTATTTTGTATATATATTTCATTATAAATTTGCCTTATTTTAAGTTTATTTTTATATCTATTTTCATTCAAATTCAAATCATTTTGTGTATATATTCATTTGTATTTACGTTATTTTATGTGTATTTTCTATATATATTTTCATTCAAAATTACATTATTTTATCGGTATTTTGTTAATTTATTTCGATACGAATTTAGATTATTTCATGTGTATTTTCTATACATTTACATATAGAGTAAATTTCTATGAAAATATATATTCAAAATACATATAAAATTATGTAAATAAGTATAAAATTATATATATCAAATACACCTAAAAAAAATGAAAATTCGTATCAAAATAAATAAATAAAATTCCGATAAAAGAACGTAAATTCGAATTAAAATAAATAAACAAAATACCAATAAAAGAATGTGTATTTGGATAAATATAAATATACAAAATACACATACAAAATAAACATAAAATAAGGTAGATTTGTAATAACATATATGTACAAAATACACATAAAATAATGTAAATTTATATGAAAATATATATACAAATACACATAAAATACCATGAATTTGTATAAAAATATATATTCAAAATAAATATTAAATAATGGAAAGGCGTATAAAAATATATATACAAAGTACATATAAAATAATTTAAATTCGTATCAATATAAATAAACAAAACACCAGTAAAATAATATATATTTGAATGAAAATAAATTTACAAAATACACATAACATAACTAAAATTTGTATTAAAATATATACAAAAATACATAGCAATAATTTGAGTTTGTATGAAAATAGATATACAAAATACACATAAAACTTGGTAAATTTCTTTTGAAATGTATATACAAAATAGCCATAAAATATTGTAAATTTGTGTCAAAATATATAAACAAATACACATAAAATAACGTAAATTTGTATGAAAAATATATACAAAATACACATAGAATAATGTCAATTCCTATCAAAATGAATGAGCAGAATATCAATAAAATAATGTAAATTTGTATGAAAATAAAGATGCAAAATAACCAAAAAATAAAGAATAAGTTTATAAAAATACAGATACAAAAATACACTTCGAATAATTAAATTTGTATTAAAATTAATATACAAAATGCGTATATAATAAGGGAAATTTGTATTGAAAAAATATGCAACATACACGTTTACTCATACAAATTTATATTATTTTATTGGTATTTTGTTTATTTATTTTGACACGAATTTACATTATTTGATATGTATTTTGTATATATATTTTTATACGTATTTAAATAATTTCATATGTATTTTGTATATATATTTCTATAGAAATCTACTTTATTTTATGTGTATTCGTATATATATATTTTGAAACAGATTTACATTGGTTTATATGTATTTTTGAATATCTCTTTCAATACAAATTTACCTTACTGTATATGCATTTTGTATAATTATTTCAATACAAATTTAAATATTTTATGTGTATTTTGGTAAATATATTTTTATAAAAAATGCGATAATTTTTGGGAATTTTGCATCTTTATTTTCATACAAATTTACATTATTTTATTGATATTCTGTGTATTTATTTTGATACGATTTTACATTATTCTATTTGTTTTTTGTATATATTTTTTTATACACATTTACATTATTTAATGTGTATCTTGCATATATATTTTATACAAATTTACGTTATTTTAAGTGTATTTGTTTATATATTTTAATTCAAATTTACATTATTTGAAGTGTATTTTGTATATGTATTTCAATACAAATTTACCTAATTTTATGTGTATTTTGTATATTTCTTTTCAAACGAATATAAATTATTTTTGTGTATTTTTGTATATAGTTTTATACAAATTTAGGTAGTTTTATGTACGCATTTACATTAATTAGTGTGTGTTTTGTATATATATATTTATGCAAATTTACTTTATTTTATGTGCATTTTTGTACATATATTTTTATAGAAATTTGCGTTATTTGTATATGATTTCTCATACAAATTTACATTATGTTATTGCTATTTTGTTTATTAATTTTGATACGAGTTACATGATTATATGTGTATTTTGTACATATTTTTTATACGTATTTACATTACTTAATGTGTGTTTTGTTTATATATTTTTAAACAAATCTACGTTATTATATGTATTTGTATAAATATTTTGATACAGATTTACATTATTTTATGTATTTTGTATGTACATTTCAATTCAAATTTAGCTTATTTTAGCTGTATTTTGTATATATATTTTCATACAAATTTAATTACTTCTGTGTATTTTTGTATATAGTTTTATACAAATTTACGATATTTTTTGTGTATTTTGTATATTTATATTTATACAAATACACATTCTTTTACTGGTATTTTGTTTATTTATTTTGATACGATTTTTATGTGTATTTTGTATTCATTTTTTTATACGTATTTACTTCATTTTATGTGTATTTTGTACATATTTTTATTGAAATTTGTTTCAAAATATATATACGAATACACATAAAATAACGTAGATTTCTATAAAAATATATATACAAAATACACATAAAATGAAGTAAATACGTATAAAAAAATGTATACAAAATACACATAAAATAATGTAAATTCGTATCAAAATAAATATACAAAATACCAATAAAAGAATGTGTATTTGTATAAATATAAATATACAAAATACACATAAAATTACGTAAATTTATATAAAACTATATACACAAATACACAGAAGTATTTTAATTTGTATGAAAATAGATATACAAAATAAGGTAAATTCGTTTCAAATTCAATAAACAAAATTCAGATAAAAGAACGTATATTTGTAGAAAAAATAAATATACAAAATACACATTAAATAACGAAAATTTGTATGAAAATATGTAAAAAAAAAAAAAAATAATAATTTCAATTTGTATGAAAATAAATATACAAAATACACATGTATTTTGTATATCTATTTTCACACAAATTTAATTACTTTTGTGTATTTTTGCATATAGTTTTATATAAATTTACGTTATTTTGTTTGTATTTTGTAAATTTATATATATACAATACACATTCTTTTATTAGTATTTTGTTTATTTATTTTGATACGAGTTTACATTATTTAATGTGTATTTTGTATACCTTTTTTATACGTATTTACTTCATTTTATGTGTATTTTGTATATTTATTTTCATAGAAATCTACGTAATTTTATGTGTATTCGTATATATATATTTTTTAAAAAATTTACATGGTTTTATATGTATTTTGCATATCTATTTCAATACAAATTTTTCTTATTGTATGTGCATTTTGTATATTTATTTTAATACAAATTCAAATATTTTATGTGTGTCTTGGTATAAATTTTTTTTAAAAAAATGCGTTATTTTATGGGTATTTTGCATCTTAATTTTCATACAAATTTACATTATTTTATTAATATTCTGTGTATTTATTTTGATACGATTTTATATTATTCTATTTGTGTTTTGTATATATTCTTTTATACATATTTACATTATTTAATGTGTATTTTTTATATATATTTTATACAAATTTACGTTATTTTAAGTGTATTTGTTTATATATTTTCATTCAAATTTACATTATTTTATGTGTATTTTGTAAATGTATTTCAATACAAATTTAGCTAGTTTTATTTGTATTTTGTATATTTATTTTCATACAAATTAAAATTATTTTTGTGTATTTTTGTATATAGTTTTATACAAATTTAGGTGATTTTATGTGTATATTGTATATCTATTTTCATACAAATACACATTCTTTTATTGATATTTTGTTTATTTACTTTGACGCGAATTTACATTATTTAATGTGTATTTATATATATATATATATATATATATATATATATATATATATATATATATATATATATATATATATATATATATATATATATATATATATATATATATATATATATATATATATATATATATATATATATATATATATATATATATATATATATATATATATATATATATTTTATACGTGTTTACATCATTTGATGTGTATTTTGTATATATATTTCTATAGAAATCTACGTTGATTTATGAGTATTCGTATATAAATTTTGAAATAAATTTACACTGTTTTATGTGTATTTTGCATATTTTTTCAATACAAATTTACCTTATTGTATATGCATTTTGTATATTAATTTTAATACAAATTTAATTATGCTATGTGTATTTTTGTATATGTATTTTTATAAAAATATGCTTTATTTTATGGGTATTTTGCATTTTTATTTTCATACAAATTTACATTATTTAATTTATATTCTGGGTTTTTTTTTAAACAATTTTATATTATTCTATGTGTATTTTGTATATCTATTTTTATACGTATTTACTTAATTTTATGTGAATTTTGTATATATATTTTTATAGAAATCTACGTTATTTTATGTGTATTCGTATATATATTTTGAAACAAATTTACATTGTTTTATATGTATTTTTGCATATCTCTTTCAATACAAATTTACCTTATTGTATGTGCATTTTGTATATTTATTTCAATACAAATTTAAATATTTTATGTGTATTTTGGTATATATATTTATATAAGAAATGCGCTATTTGATGGGAATTTTGCATCTTTATTTTCATACAAATTTACATTATTTTATTAATATTCGGTGTATTTATTTTGATACGATTTCACATTATTCTATTTGTTTTTTGTATATATTTTCTTTATACATATTTACATTATTTAATGTGTATCTTGCATCTTTTATCGTAATTTTGTTTATTTATTTTTATACGAATTTACATTATTTTAGGTGTATTTGATATATATATATTTTTATACTTATTTATATCATTTTATTTGTGTTTTGGATATATATTTTCATAGAAATTTACTCTATTTTATGGGTATTCGTATATATATTTTGATACAAATTTACATTATATATGTTTATTTTGCATATCTATTTCAATACAAATTTACCATATTGTATGTGTATTTTGTATATTTATTTTAATACAAATTTAATTATCTTATGTGTATTTTTGTAAAAATATTCGTTATTATTTGGGTATTTTGCATCTTTATTTTCATACAAATTTACATTATTTTATTGATATTCTGTTTATTTATTTTGATACGATTTTACATTATTCTATGTGTATTTTGTATATATATTTTTATACTCATTTACATTATTTAATGTATATTTTGTATATATATTTTATATATATTTACGCTATTTTATGTGTATTTGTTTATATATTTTCATACAAATTTACAATATTTTATGTGTAATTTGTATATGTATTTCAATACAGATTTGCCTAATTTTATGTGTATTTTGCATATCTATTTTCAAACAAATTTAAATTATTTTTATGTATTTTTTATATATTTTTATACAAATTTTAGTTATTTTATTTGAATTTTGTATTTATATTTTCCTATAAATATGCATTTTTTAAATGGAATTTTGTTCATTTATTTTCATAAGAATTTACATAATTTTATGTGTATTTTGTATATATATTTTTCTACGTATTTACATTATTTTATGTGTATTTTTTATATATATTTTCATAAAAATTTACGTTATTTTATTGTGTGTATTCGTATATGATTTGATACAAATTTACATTATTTTATGTTTGTTTTGCATATCTATTTCAATATAAATTTACCTTATTGTATGTGTATTTTGTATATTTATTTTAATACAAATTTAATTATTTGATGTGTACTTTGTATACATTTTCTTATACGTATTTACTTCATTTAATGTGTATTTTGTATACATATTTTTATAGTAATCTACGTTATTTTATGTGTATTGGTATATATATATTTTGAAGCAAATTTACATTGTTTTATATGTATTTAGCATATCTATTTCAATATAAATCTACCTTATTGTATGTGCATTTTGTATATTTATTGTAATACAAATTTAAAAATTTTAATATTTTGGTATATATATAATATGTGTATTTGTATATGTTTTCTCATACAAATTTACATTATTTTTTTTTATTTTTTTTTTTATTTATATATTTGTTTATTTATTTTTTTTTTTTTACAGCAAAGGAGACAGCTCAAGGGCACAAAAAAGTAAACATTAATAAAAAAAAAAGACCGCTACTCGCTGCTCCTAAAAAGAATCCAAAGAGGTGGCCGAAAGATAGGTCAGTTTCGGGAGGAGAGGTGTCCTGATACCCTCCTCTTGAAAGAGTTCAAGTCGTAGGCAGGAGGAAATACAGATGAAGGAAGATTGTTCCAGAGTTTACCAGCGTGAGGGATGAAAGAGTGAAGATGCTGGTTAACTCTTGCATAAGGGGTTTGGACAGTATAGGGATGAGCATGAGTAGAGAGTCGAGTGCAGCGGGGCCGCGGGAAGGGGGGAGGCATGCAGTTAGCAAGTTCAGAAGAGCAGTCAGCGTGGAAATATCGATAGAAGATAGAAAGAGAGGCAACACTGCGGCGGAATTTAAGAGGTAGAAGACTATCAGTATGAGGAGGAGAGCTGATGAGACGAAGAGCCTTTGCCTCCACTCTGTCCAGAAGAGCTGTGTGAGTGGAGCCCCCCCACATATGAGATGCATACTCCATACGAGGGCGGACAAGGCCCCTGTATATGGACAGCAACTGTGCAAGGGAGAAGAACTGGCGGAGACGGTACAGAACGCCCAGCCTCGAGGAAGCTGATTTAGTAAGAGATGAGATATGAAGTTTCCAGTTGAGATTTTGAGTTAAGGATAGACCGAGGATGTTTAGTGTTGAGGAAGGTGATAGCTGGGTGTTGTCAAAGAATAAGGGATAGTTGTTTGGAAGATTGTGTCGAGTGGATAGGTGGAGAAACTGTGTTTTTGAGGCGTTGAAGGACACCAGGTTCTTCTTGCCCCAATCGGAAATAATAGTAAGGCCTGAGGCTAAGCGTTCTGTAGCCTCCAGCCTTGAGTCGTTAGGTTCCTGAAGGGTGGGTCTTCTATTAAAAGAAGTTGAATAATGCAGAGTGGAATCATCGGCGTAGGAATGGATAGGACAGTTCGTTTTGGAAAGAAGATCATCAATGAACAACAGAAAAAGAGTGGGAGATAGGACAGAGCCCTGTGGGACACCACTGTTAATAGATTTAGGGGAAGAACAGTGACCGTCTACCACGGCAGAAATAGAACGGTCAGAAAGGAAACTGGAGATAAAGGTACAGAGAGAAGGATAGAAACCGTAGGAGGGTAGTTTAGAAAGCAAAGATTTGTGCCAGACCCTATCAAAAGCTTTTGATATGTCCAGCGCAATAGCAAAAGTTTCACCGAAACGGCTAAGAGAGGATGACCAAGAGTCAGTTAAGAAGGCTAGGAGATCACCAGTAGAACGCCCCTTGCGGAACCCATACTGGCGATCAGATAGAAGGTCAGAAGTGGAAAGGTGCTTTTGAATCTTCCGGTTAAGGATTGATTCAAAAGCTTTAGATAGACAAGAAAGTAAAGCAATAGGACGGTAGTTTGAAGGATTGGAGCGGTCACCCTTCTTAGGTACAGGCTGTATGAAGGCATACTTCCAGCAAGAAGGAAAGGTAGATGTTGACAGGCAGAGGCGAAAGAGCTTGACCAGGCAGGGTGACAGCACAGAGGCACAGTTTTTAAGGACAATAGGAGGCACTCCATCAGGTCCATAAGCCTTCTGAGGATTGAGGCCAGAGAGGGCATATAAAACATCATTTTGAAGAATCTTTATAACAGGCATAAAGGAGTCAGAGGGGGGATGAGTAGGAGGAATATGCCCAGAATCGTCCAGAGTGGAGTTTTTAGAAAAAGTTTGAGAGAAGAGTTCAGCCTTAGAGATAGATGAGACGGCAGTGTTGCCGTCAGGACTGAGGAGTGGAGGTAAAGATGAAGAAGTGAAGTTGGAGGAGATGTTTTTGGCTAGATGCCAGAAGTCACGGGAAGAGTTAGAGAAAGCAAGGTTTTGACATTTTCTATTAATGAAAGAATTTTTGGTTAGTCGGAGAACAGATTTGGCACGATTTCGGGCAGAAATGTAAAGTTCATAATTAGCATTAGTTTGAAGGCTCTGGTATCTTTTGTGAGCTACCTCTATCATTGACAGCACGAGAACAAGCGTGATTAAACCAAGGCTTTTTAGCGTGAGGAGTAGAGAAAGAACGAGGAATGTATGCCTCCATTCCAGAGACAATCACCTCTGTGATGCGCTGAGCACACACAGAGTGGTCTCTATACTGGAAGCAATAATCATTCCACGTGAAATCGGAAAAGTACATCCTCAGGTCGTCCCACCGAGCTGAAGCAAAATGCCAGAAGCATCGCCTCTTCGGTGGGTCCAGAGGGTGTACAGGAGCGATAGGACAGGATGCAGAAATAAGATTGTGATCGGAGGAGCCCAACGGAGAGAACAGTTTGACAGAATAAGCAGAAGGGTTTGAGGGAAGGAAGAGGTCTAGAATGTTGGGCCGATCTCCAAGACGGTCAGGAATACGTGTAGGGTGCTGGACCAACTGCTCTAGGTCGTTGAGGATAGCAAAGTTGTAGGCTTGTTCACCAGGATGGTCAGTGAAAGAGGATGAAAGCCAAAGCTGGTGGTGAACATTGAAATCTCCTAAGATGGAGATTTCAGCGAAGGGAGAGTGGGTCAAGATGTGCTCCACTTTAGAATTCAAATAGTCAAAAAATTTTACATAGTTGGTAGAGTTAGGTGAGAGATAAACAGCACAGATGTATTTAGTAATAGAATGACAGTGAAGTCTTAACCAGATGGTGGAAAATTCAGAAGAGTCAAGGTCGTGGGCACGAGAGCAAGTGATGTCGTTGCGCACGTAGGCGCAACATCCAGCTTTGGATTGAAATTTAGGATAGAGATAGTAGGAGGGAACAGAGTAGAGATTGCTGTCAGTAGCCTCAGAAACCTGTGTTTCGGTAAGGAAGAGAAGGTGAGGTTTAGAGGAGGAGAGATGATGTTCCACAGAATGAAAATTAGAGCGAAGACCGCGAATGTTGCAGAAATTGAGAAGAAAGAGGTTCGAGGAGTTATCAAGACACCTCTCGGGTCGCAAGCCAGAAGGGGAGTCCTCTCTGGGGGAATTTGTGGTCCCCCCCCCAGGCGGGGACTCCGCTATTTTGCTATTTTGCTATTTTGCTATTTTGCTATTTTGTTTATTTATTTTGATACAAATGAAAATAGATGTACAAAATATACATAAAATAAACTAAATTTGTATTGAAATATATATACAAAATACATAAAATAATGTAAATTAGTATCAAAATATTTTAACAGATGCGCATAAAATAACGTAAATTTGTTTTAAAATATACAAAATACACATTAAATAATGTAAATATGTATAACAAAATATATACAAAACACAAATAGAATAATGTAAAATCGTATCAAAATAAATACACAGAATATTAATAAAACAATGTAAATTTGTATGAAAATAGAGATGCAAAATACCCATTAAATAACGCATTTTTTATAAATATATATATATATATCAAAATACACATGAAAAAATTAATTTGTATTAAAATAAATATACAAAATACACATACAATAAGGTAAATCTGTATTGAAATAGATATGCAAAATACATATAAAACAATGTAAATTTGTTTCAAAATATATATACGAATACACATAAAATAACGTAGATTTGTATAAAAATATATATACAAAATACACATAAAATGAAGTAAATACGTATAAGAAAATGTATACAAAATACACATAAAATAATGTAAATTCGTATCAAAATAAATAAACAAAATACCAATAAAAGAATGTGTATTTGTGTAAATATAAATATACAAAATACACATAAAATAACGTAAATTTGTATAAAACTATATACAAAAATACACAGAAGTAATTAAATTGGTATGAAAATAGATATACAAAATACAGATAAAATAAGCTAAATTTGAATTGAAATGTATATACAAAATACATAAAATAATGTAGATTTGTATCAAAATATTTATAAAAATACCCAGAAAATAACGCATTTTTTTATTTATAAAAATATATATACCAAAATACACATCAAAAAACTAAATTTGTATTAAAATAAATATACAAAAAACACATACAATAAGGTAAATTTGTATTGAAATAGATATGCAAAATACATATAAAACAATGTAAATTTGTTTCAAAATATATATACGAATACACATAAAATAACGTAGATTTCAATAAAAATATATATACAAAATACACATAAAATGAAGTAAATACGTATAAAAAAATGTATACAAAATACACATAAAATAATGTAAATTCGTATCAAAATAAATATACAAAATACCAATAAAAGAATGTGTATTTGTATAAATATAAATATACAAAATACACATAAAATAACGTAAATTTATATAAAACTATATACACAGAAGTATTTTAATTTGTATGAAAATAGATATACAAAATAAGGTAAATTCGTTTCAAAATCAATAAACAAAATTCAGATAAAAGAACGTATATTTGTAGAAAAAATAAATATACAAAATACACATTAAATAACGAAAATTTGTATGAAAATATATAAAAAAATAAACAAAAATAATTTCAATTTGTATAAAAATAAATATACAAAATACACATGTATTTTGTATATCTATTTTCACACAAATTTAATTACTTTTGAGTATTTTTGCATATTGTTTTATATAAATTTACGTTATTTTGTTTGTATTTTGTAAATTTATATATATATATACAATACACATTCTTTTATTAGTATTTTGTTTATTTATTTTGATACGAGTTTACATTATTTTATGTGTATTTTGTATACCTTTTTTTATACGTATTTACTTCATTTTGTGTATTTTGTATATTTATTTTCATAGAAATCTACGTAATTTTATGTGTATTCGTATATATATTTTTAAAAAAATTTACATGGTTTTATATGTATTTTGCATATCTATTTCAATACAAATTTTCCTTATTGTATGTCCATTTTGTATATTTATTTTAATACAAATTCAAATATTTTATGTGTGTCTTGGTATAAATATTTTTATAAAAAATGCGTTATTTTATGGGTATTTTGCATCTTAATTTTCATACAAATTTACATTATTTTATTAATATTCTGTGTATTTATTTTGATACGATTTTATATTATTCTATTTGTGTTTTGTATATATTCTTTTATACATATTTACATTATTTAATGTGTATTTTTTATATATATTTTATACAAATTTACGTTATTTTAAGTGTATTTGTTTATATATTTTCATTCAAATTTACATTATTTTATGTGTATTTTGTAAATGTATTTCAATACAAACTTACCTAATTTTATGTGTATTTTGTATATTTTTTTTCATACAAATTAAAATTATTTTTGTGTATTTTTGTATATAGTTTTATACAAATTTAGGTGATTTTATGTGTATATTGTATATCTATTTTCATACAAATACACATTCTTTTATTGATATTTTGTTTATTTACTTTGACGCGAATTTACATTATTTAATGTGTATTTTATATATATATATATATATATATATATATATATATATCTATATCTATTTATAGATATATATATATCTATATATATATATATATATATATATATATATATATATATATATATATATATAGATATATATAGATATATATATATATATATATATATATATATATATATATATATATATATATATATATACGTGTTTACATCATTTGATGTGTATTTTGTATATATATTTCTATAGAAATCTACGTTGATTTATGAGTATTCGTATATAGATTTTGAAATAAATTTACACTGTTTTATGTGTATTTTGCATATTTTTTCAATACAAATTTAACTTATTGTATATGCATTTTGTATATTAATTTTAATACAAATTTAATTATGCTATGTGTATTTTTGTATATGTATTTTTATAAAAATATGCTTTATTTTATGGGTATTTTGCATTTTTATTTTCATACAAATTTACATTATTTAATTTATATTCTTTTTTTTTTTAAACAATTTTACATTATTCTATGTGTATTTTGTATATCTATTTTTATACGTATTAACTTAATTTTATGTGTATTTTGTATATATATTTTTATAGAAATCTACGTTATTTTATGTGTATTCGTATATATATTTTGAAACAAATTTACATTGTTTTATATGTATTTTTGCATATCTCTTTCAATACAAATTTACCTTATTGTATGTGCAATTTGTATATTTATTTCAATACAAATTTAAATATTTTATGTGTATTTTGGTATATATATTTATATAAGAAATGCGCTATTTGATGGGAATTTTGCATCTTTATTTTCATACAAATTTACATTATTTTATTAATATTCGGTGTATTTATTTTGATACGATTTCACATTATTCTATTTGTTTTTGTATATTTTTTTTTATACATATTTACATTATTTAATGTGTATCTTGCATCTTTTATCGTAATTTTGTTTATTTATTTTTATACGCATTTACATTATTTTAGGTGTATTTGATATGTATATTTTTATACTTATTTATATCATTTTATTTGTGTTTTGGATATATTTTTTCATAGAAATTTACTCTATTTTATGGGTATTCGTATATATATTTTGATACAAATTTACATTATTTATGTTTATTTTGCATATCTATCTCAATACAAATTTACCATATTGTATGTGTATTTTGTATATTTATTTTAATACAAATTTAATTATCTTATGTGTATTTTTGTAAAAATATGCGTTATTATTTGGGTATTTTGCATCTATATTTTCATACAAATTTACATTATTTTATTGATATTCTGTTCATTTATTTTGATACGATTTTACATTATTCTATGTGTATTTTGTATATATATTTTTATACACATTTACATTATTTAATGTATATTTTCTATATATATTTTATATAAATTTACGCTATTTTATGTGTATTTGTTTATATATTTTCATAAAAACTTACAATATTTTATTTGTAATTTGTATATGTATTTCAACACAGATTTGCCTAATTTTATGTGTATTTTGCATATCTATTTTCAAACAAATTTAAATTATTTTTATGTATTTTTTATATATTTTTATACAAATTTTAGTTATTTTATTTGTATTTTGTATTTATATTTTCCTATAAATATACATTCTTTTAGTGGAATTTTGTTCATTTATTTTCATAAGAATTTACATAATTTTATGTGTATTTTGAATATATATTTTTCTACGTATTTACATTATTTTATGTGAATTTTTTATATATATTTTCATAAAAATTTACGTTATTTTATTGTGTGTATTCGTATATGATTTGATACAAATTTACATTATTTTATGTTTATTTTGCATATCTATTTCAATATAGATTTACCTTATTGTATGTGTATTTTGTATATTTATTTTAATACAAATTTAATTATTTTATGTGTACTTTGTATACATTTTCTTATACGTATTTACTTCATTTAATGTGTATTTTGTATATATATTTTTATAGTAAACTACGTTATTTTATGTGTTATGGTATATATATTTTGAAGCAAATTTACATTTTTTATATGTATTTAGCATATCTATTTCAATATAAATCTACCTTATTGTATGTGCATTTTGTATATATATTGTAATACAAATTTTAAAAATTTATTATTTTGGTATATATATTTTTATAAAAAGAGTTTTATATAAATTTAAAATATTTTATGTGTATTTTGTATATCTAATTTCATACAAATACACATTTTTTATTGATATTTTGCTTATTTATTTTGACGCGAATTCACATTATATAATGTGTATTATGTATATATATTTTTATACGTATTTACGTCATTTCATGTGTATTTTGTATATATTTCTATAGAAATATATGTTATTTTATGTGTATTCATATATATATTTTGAAACAAATATACATTGTTTTATGTGCATTTTGCATATTTTTTCAATATAAATTTACCTTATTGTACGTGCATTTTGTATATTAATTTTAATACAAATTTAATTACTCTATGTGTATTTTTGTATATGTATTTTCATAAAAAAATGCTTTATTTTATGGGTATTTTACATCTTTATTTTCATACAAATTTACATTATTTTATTGATATTCTGTGTATTTATTTTGATACGATTTTACATTATTCTATGTATATTTTGTATATATATTTCATACAAATGAACGTTATTTTATGTGAATTTGTTTTCATTTCATTCAAATTTACATTATTTTATGTGTATTTTGTACATGTATTTAAATACAAATTTAACTAATTATATGTGTATTATGTATATCTATTTTCATACAAATTGAAATTAATTTTGTGTATTTTAGTATATATTTTTATTCAAATTTTCGTAATTTTATGTGAATTTTGTATATTTATTTTCCTACAAATATACGTTCTTTTACCGGAATTTTGTTTATTTATTTTGATACGAGTTTTCATTATTTTAGGTGTATTTGATATATATATTTTTATACTTATTTACATAATTTTATATGTATTTTGAATATATATTTTCATAGAAATTTACTCTATTTTATGTGTATTCGTATATATATTTTGATACAAATTTACATTATTTATGTGTATTTCGCATATCTATCTCAATACAAATTTTCTTTATTGTATGTGCCTTTTGTATATTTATTTTGATGCAAATCTAATTATTTTATGTGTATTTTTGTATATATATTTTTAAACAAATATGCGTTATTATATGGGTATTTTGCATCTTTATTTTCATACAAATTTACATTATTTTATTGATTGTCTGTTTATTTATTTTGACACGATTTTACGTTATTCTGTGTATTTTGTATATATATTTTTAGACATATTTACATTATTTAATGTATATTTTGTACATATATTTTATGGAAATTTACGTTATCTTATGTGTATTTGTTTATATATTTTAATACAAATTTACATTATTTTATGTGTATTTTGTATATGTATTTCAATAAAAATTTGCCTAATTTCATTTGTATTTTGCATATCTATTTTCAAACAAATTTAAACTATTTTTGTGTATTTTTGTATTATTTTTATACAATTTTTTTTTTATTTTATTTGTATTTTGTATATATATTTTCTTACACATATACATTCTTTTAGAGGAAATTTTGTTTATTTATTTTGATACGAATTTACATTATTTTATGTGTATTTTGTATATATATTTTTCTATGTATTTACATTATTTTATGTGTATTTTGTATATATTTTTTCATAAAAATTTACGTAATTTTATTGTGTGTATTCGTATATTTTGATAAAAATTTTCATTATTTTGTGTTTTTTGCAAATCTATTTCAATAAAAATCTACCTTATTGTATGTGTATTTTGTTTATTTATTTTAATACAAATTTAATTATTTTATGTGTATTTTTGTACATTACGTACATATCTTTTATACGTATTTACATTATTTAATGTGTATTTTGTTTATATATTTTTATACAAATTTACGTTATTATATGTGTATTTGAATATATATTTTGATACAAATTTACATTATTTTATGTATTTTCTATATATATTTCAATTCAGATTTAGCTTATTTTATGTGTCTTTTGTATATCTATTTTCATACAAATTTAATTATTTTTGTTTATTTTTGTATATAGTTTTATACAATTTTACGTTATTTTATGTGTATTTTGTATATTTATATTTATACAAGTAAACATTCTTTTATTGGCATTTAGTTTATTTATTTTGATACGAATTTACATTATTTTATGTGTATTTTGTATAGATTTTCTTATACGTATTTACTTCATTTTATGTGTATTTTGTATATATATTTTATAGAAATCTACGTTATTTTATGTGTATTCGTATGTACATTTTGAAACAAATTTACATTGTTTTATATGTATTTTGCATATCTATTTCAATACAAATTTACCTTATTGTATGTGCATTTTGTATATTTATTGTAATACAAATTTAAATATTTTATGTGCATTTTGGTATATATATTTTCATAAAAAATGCGTTGTTTTATGGGTATTTTGCAACTTTATTTTCATACAAATTTACATTATTTTATTAATATTCTGTGTATTTATTTTGATACTATTTTACATTATTCTATTTGTGTTTTGTATATATTTTTTTTATACATATTTACATTATTTAATGTGTATTTTCTATATATATTTCATACAAATTTTCGTTCTTTTAAGTATATTTGTTTATATATTTTTATTCAAATTTACATTATTTTATGTGTATTTTGTATATGTATTTCAATAGAAATTTACCTAATTTCATGTGTATTTTGTATATATATTTTATAAATTTAAATTATTTTTTGTGTATTTTTGTATAGAGTTTTATTCAAATTTACAATATTTTATGTGTATTTTGTATATCTATTTTCATACAAATACACATTCTTTTATTGATATTGATTTATTTACATTATTTAATGTGTATTGTGTATATATATTTGTATACGTATTTACGTCATTTCATGTGTATTTTGTATATATATTTCTATAGAAATATAAGTTATTTTATGTGTATTCGTATATATATTTTGAAGCAAATATACAATGTTTTATGTGCATTTTGCATATTTTTTCAATACAAATTTACCTTATTGTACATGCGTTTTGTATATTAATTTTAATACAAATTTAGCTATTCTATGTGTATTTTTGTATATGTATTTTTATAAAAATATGCTTTATTTTATGGGTATTTTGCATCTTTATTTTCATACAAAATTACATTATTTTATTGACATTCTGTGGATTTATTTTGATATGATGTTACATTATTCTATGTATATTTTGTATATCTATTTTATACCAATGTACGGTATTTTTTGTGAATTTGTTTTCATTTCATACAAATTTACATTATTTTATGTGAATTTTGTACATGTATTTAAATACAAATTTAACTAATAATATGTGTATTTTGTATATCTATTTTCATACAAATTGAAATTAATTTTGTGTATTTTTGTATATATTTTTATTCAAATTTTCGTAATTTTATGTGTATTTTGTATATTTATTTTCCTACAAATATACGTTCTTTTATCGGAATTTTATTTATATATTTTAATCCGAATTTTCATTTTTTTTAGGTGTATTTGATATATATATTTTTATACTTATTTACATAATTTTATATGTATTTTGAATATATATTTTCATAGAAATTTACTCTATATGTATATGTATAGAAAATACACATGAAATAATCTAAATTCGTATCGAAATAAATGAACAAAATACCGATCAAATAATGTAATTTTGAATGAAAATATATATAGAAAATACACATAAAATGATTCGAATTTGAATGAAAATAGATATAAAAATAAACTTAAAATAAGGCAAATTTATAATGAAATATATATACAAAATACACATAAAATAATGTAGATTTGTTTCAAAATATATATACGAATACACATAAAATAACGTAGATTTCTATAGAAATATATATACAAAATAGACATGAAATGTTGTAAATACGTATAAGAATATATATACAAAATACACATTACATAATGTAAATTCGTGTCAAAATAAATAATTAAAATATCAAGAAGAGAATGTGTATTTGTATGAAAATACATATACAAAATACACATTAAATAACGTAAATTTGTATAAAACTATATATAAAAATACACAAAAATAAGTTAAATTTGTATGAAAATAAATATACAAAAAACACATAAAATTAGGTAAATTTGTAAAGAAATACATATACAAAATACACATAAAATAATGTAAATTTGAATGAAAATATATAAACAAATACACCTAAATTAACATAAATTTGTATAAAATATATATAAAAAATACTCATTAAATAATGTAAATATGTATAAAAAATATATATACAAAACACAAATAGAATAATGTAAAATCGTATTAAAATAAATACACAGAATGTAAATAAAATATACATAAACAAATACACTTAAAATAACGTAAATTTGTATAAAAAAATATATACAAAACACAAATAGAATAATGTAAAATCGTATCAAAATAAATTCACAGAATATTAATAAAATAATGTAAATTTGTATGAAAATAAAGAAGCAAAATACCCATAAAATAATGCATTTTTTTAAAATATATATACAAAAATACACATAAAAAAATTTATTTATATTAAAATAAATATACAAAATCCACATACAATAAGGTAAATCTGTATTGAAATAGATATGGAAAATACATATAAAATAATGTAAATTTGTTTCAAAATATATATACGAATACAAATAAAATAACGTAGATTTGTATAAAAATATATATACAAAATACACGTAAAATGAGGTAAATACGTATAAAAAAATGTATACAAAATACACATAAAATAATGTAAATTCGTATCAAAATAAATAAACAAAATACTAATAAAAGAATGTGTATTTGTATAAATATAAATATACAAAATACACATAAAATAACGTAAATTTGTATAAAACTATATACAAAAATACACAGAAGTAATTAAATTCGTATGAAAATAGATATACAAAATACAGATAAAAAAAGCTAAATTTGAATTGAAATGTATATACAAAATACATAAAATAATGTAAATTTGTATCAAAATATTTATAAAAATACATATAATTGCGTAAATTTGTTTAAAAATATATAAACAAAGTACACATTAAGTAATGTAAATACGTATAAAAAATATGTACAAAACACACATATAATCATGTAATTCGTATCAAACTAAATAAACAAAATAGCAATAAAATAATGTAAATTTGTATGAGAAAACATATACAAATACATATAAAATAACGCTAATTTCTATAAAAATATATGTTCAAAAATGAGGGTAAAATAAATTAACTTTGGATAAAAATATATATACAAAACACACATTAAATAATGTAAATGCGTACATAAAATAACCTAAATTTGTATAAAACTATATACAAAAATACACAAAAATAACTTAAATTTGTATGAAAAGAAATATACAAAATACACATAAAATTAGGTTAGTTTCTATTGAAATACAGATACAAAATACACATAAAATAATGTAAATTTGAAAGAAAATATATAAACAAATACACATATAATAACGTAAATTTGTATGAAATATATATACAAAATACAAATTAAATAATGTAAATATGTATTAAAAAATATAAAAAAACACAAATAGAATAATGTAAAATCGTATCAAAATATATACACAGAATATTGATAAAATAATGTAAATTTGTATGAAAATTAAGATGCTAAATACCTATAAAATAACGCATTTTTTATAAAATTATTGATACCAAAATACATATAAGATATTTGAATTTGTATCAAAATAAATATACAAAATGCACATACAATAAGGTAAATTTGAATTGAAATAGATATGCAAAATACACATAAAATAATGTAAATTCGTATAAATATAAATAAACAATATAGCAATAAAAGAATGTGTATTTGTATAAATATAAATATACAAAATGCACATAAAATAACGTAAATTTATATAAAACTATATACATAAAATAACGCAAATTTCTATAAAAATATATGTACGAAAATGAACATAAAATAAATTTGCATAAAAATATATATACAAAATACACATTAGATAATGTAAATGAGTATAAAAATATGTATACAAAATACCTATGAAATAATCTAAATTCGTATCGAATTAAATTAAGAAAATACTAATATAATAATGTAATTTTGGATGAAAATGTATATACAAAATACACATAAAATAACCTAAATACAAATACAAATATGCACATAAAATAATTTAAAATTGAATGAAATAAATATACAAAATAAACATAAAATAAGGTAAATTTGTAATGAAATATATGAAAAAATACACATAAAATAATATAAATTTGTATGAAAATATATATACAAATACACATTAAATAACATGAATATGTATAAAATTTGTATCAAAATATATACGAATACACACAATAAAATAATTTTTTTTATGAAAATGTATATACAAAATACACATAAAATACACATAGAATAATGTAAAATCGTATCAAAATAAATACACAGAAAATCAATAAAATAATGTAATTTTGTATGAAAATAAAGATGCAAAATACCCATAAAATAAAGCATATTTTTTTTAAAGCGCATATACAAAAATACACATAGAATAATTAAATTTGTATTAAAATTAATATACAAAATGCACGTACAATAAGGTAAATTTGTATTGAAAAAATATACAAAATGCACATTAAAGCGTAAATTTGTTTAAAAATCTATATACGAATACACATAAAATAACGTAGATTTCTATAGAAATATATATACAAAATACACATGAAATGATGTAAATAAGTATAAAAATATATATATACAAAATACACATTTAATAATTTAAATTCTCGTCAAAATATATAAACAAAATATCAATAAAAGAATGTGTATTTGTATGAAAATAAATATACAAAATACTCATAAAATAACCTAAGTTTGTATAAAACTATATACAAAAATACACAAAAATAATTTAAATTTGTATGAAAATAAATATACAAAATACACATAAAATTAGGTAAATTTGTATTGAAATACATATACAAAATACACATAAAATAATGGAAATTTGAATGAAAATATATAAACATAAACACTTAAAATAACGTAGATTTGTATCAAATATATATACAAAATACTAATTAAATAGTGTAAATATGTATGAAAAAATATATTCAAAACACAAATAGAATAATGTAAAATCACATCAAAATAAATACACAGAATATTAATTAAATAATGTAAATTTGTATGAAAATAAAGATGCAAAATAGCCATAAAATAACACATTTTTTATAAAAATATATATACCAAAATACACATAAAATATTAAAATTTGTATTAAAATAAATAAAAAAAATGCACATACTGTAAGGTAAATTTGTACTGAAATAGATATGCAAAATACATATAAAACAATGTAAATTTGTTTCATAAAATAACGTTGATTTCTATAAAAATATATACAAAATACACATAAAATGAAGTAAATACGTATAAAAAAATGAATGCAAAATACACATAAAAATCGTATCAAAATAAATAAACAAAATACCAGTAAAAGAATGTGTATTTGTATAAATATAAATATACAAAATACACATAAAATATCGTAAATTTGTATAAAACTATATACAAAAATACACAGAACAAATACACATTCTTTTATTGGTATTTTGTTTATTTATTTTGTTTCGAATTTATATTATTTTATGTGTATTTTGTTTACTTTTTTTATACGTATTTACCTAATTTTATGTGAATTTTGTAAATATATTTTTATAGAAATCTACGTTATTTTATGTGTATTCGTATTTATATTTTGAAACAAATTTAGTATTTTTTATATGTATTTTTGCATATCTCTTTCAACAGAAGTTTACCTTATTGTATGTGCATTTTGAATATTTATTTCAATACAAATTTAAATAATTTATGTGTATTTTGGTATATATATTTTTATAAGAAATGCGCTATTTGATGGGAATTTTGCATCTTTATTTTCATACAAATTTACATTATTTTATTAATATTCGGTGTATTTATTTTGATACGATTTTACATTATTCTATTTGTTTTTTGAATATATTTTTTTATACATATTTACATTATTTAATGTGTATCTTGCATATATATTACATTCGTATATATATTTTGAAACAAATTTACATTGTTTTATATGTATTTTGCATATCTATTTCAATACAGATTTACCTTATTGTATGTGTATTTTGTATATTTATTTTAATACAAATTAATTTTTTCATGTGTATTTTGGTATATATATTTTTATAAAAAATGCGTTATTTAATGGGTATTTTGCATCTTTATTTTCATACAAATTTACATTGTTTTATTAATATTCTGTGTATTTATTTTGATACGATTTTACATTATTCTATTTGTGTTTTGTATATATTTTTTAATACATATTTACATTATTTAATGTGTATTTGTATATTTTAAAATAAATTTACTTTTTTTTATGCGCATCTGTTAAAATATTTTGATACAAATTTACATTATTTTATGTATTTTGTATATATATTTCAATACAAATTTAGTTTATTTTATGTATATTTTGTATATCTATTTTCATTCGTATCAAAATAAATAAACAAAATAGCAATAAAATAATGTAAATTTGTATGAGAAAACATATACAAATACACATAAATTAACGAAAATTTCTAAAAAAATATATGTTCAAAAATGCACATAAAATAAAGTAAATTTGCATAAAAATATATATACAAAACACACATTAAATAAAGTAAATGCGTACATAAAATAACATAAATTTGTATAAAACTATATACAAAAATACACAAAAATATTTAAAATTTGTATGAAAAGAAATATACAAAATACACATAAAATTAGGTAAATTTGTATTGAAATACATATACAAAATACACAGAATAATGTAAATTTGAATGAAAATATATAAACAAATACACTTAAAATAACGTAAATTTGTATAAAATATATATGCAAGATACACATTAAATAATGTAAATGTGTATAAAAAAATATATACAAAAAAGAAATAGAATAATGTAAAATCCTATCAATACACAGAATATCAATAAAATAATGTAAATTTGTATGAAAAGAAAGATGCAAAATTCCCATAAAATAGCGCATTTTTTTTAAATATATATACCAAAATACACATAAAATATTTAAATTTGTATTGAAATAAATATACAAAATGCATATACAGTAAGGTAAATATGTATTGAAAGAGATATTCAAAAATACATATAAAACAAAGTAAATTTGTTTCAAAATATATATACGAATACACATAAAATAATGTAGATTTCTATGGAAATATATATACAAAATACACATGAAATTATGTAAATACATATAAAAATATATATACAAAATACATATCTAGGTAAATTCGTGTCAAAATAAATAAACAAAATATCATGAAAAGAATGTTTATTTGTATGAAAATAAATAATAGATAATAAATTTGTATGAAATATATATGCAAGATACACATTAAATAATGTAAATATGTATAAAAAAAATATATACAAAAAACAAATAGAATAATGTGAAATCGTATCAAAATAAATACACCGAATATTAATAAAATAATGTAAATTTGTATTAAAATAAAGATGCAAAATTCCCATCAAATAGCGCATTTCTTATAAAAATATATATACCAAAATACACATAAAATATTTAAATTTGTATTGAAGTAAATATACAAAATGCACATACAATAAGGTAAACTTGTATTGAAAGAGATATGCAAAAATACATATAAAACAATGTAAATTTGTTTCAAAATATATATACGAATACACGTAAAATAACGTAGATTTCTATAAAAATATATATACAAAATACACATAAATTAAGTAAATACGTATAAAAATAGATATACAAAATACAAATTGGCCTAACTTTATGTGTATTTTGCATATCTATTTTCAAACAAACTTAAATTATTTTTGTGTATTTTTGTATATATTTTTATACAAATTTTAGTTATTTTATTTGTTTTTTGTATAAATATTTTCTTACAAATATACATTCTTTTATATGAATTTCGTGTATTTAATTTTTTACGAATTTACATTATTTTATGTGTATTTTGTATATATATTTTTTTACGTATTTAAATTATTTTATTTGTATTTTATATATACATTTTCATAAAAATTTACGTTATTTTATTTTGTGTATTCGTATCTATTTTGAAACAAATTTTATACAAATTTATATTATTTTATGTGTATTTGTATATATATTTTCATACAAATTTATATTATTTCATGTGTATTCTTACATATATTTTATTACAAATTTACCTTATTTTATGTTTATTTTGTATATTTATTTCATTCAATTTGAAATTATTTAATGTGTATTTTTGTATTTGTATTTGTATTGTAAATTTGTATAAAACTATATACAAAAATACACAGAGCAAATACACATTCTTTTATTGGTATTTTGTTTATTTATTTTGTTTCGAATTTATATTATTTTATGTGTATTTTGTTTACATTTTTTTATACGTATTTACCTAATTTTATGTGAATTTTGTATATATATTTTTTATAGAAATCTACGTTATTTTATGTGTATTCGTATATATATTTTGAAACAAATTTACTATTTTTTATATGTATTTTTGCATATCTCTTTCAACAGAAGTTTACCTTATTGTATGTGCATTTTGTATATTTATTTCAATACAAATTTAAATATTTTATGAGTATTTTGGTATATATATTTTTATAAGAAATGCGCTGTTTGATGGGAATTTTGTATCTTTATTTTCATACAAATTTACATTATTTTATTAATATTCGGTGTATTTATTTTGATACGATTTTACATTATTCTATTTGTTTTTTGAATATATTTTTTTTATACATATTTACATTATTTAATGTGTATCTTGCATATATATTTTGAAACAAATTTACATTGTTTTATATGTATTTTGCATATCTATTTCAATACAGATTTACCTTATTGTATGTGTATTTTGTATATTTATTTTTATACAAATTAATTTTTTCATGTGTATTTTGGTATATATATTTTTATAAAAAATGCGTTATTTAATGGATATTTTGCATGTTTATTTTCATACAAATTTACATTGTTTTATTAATATTCTGTGTATTTATTTTGATACGATTTTACATTACTCTATTTGTTTTTTGTATATATTTTTTTATACATATTTACATTATTTAATGTGTATCTTGCATATATATTATATACAAATTTGTTATCTATTATTTATTTTCATACAAATACACATTCTTTTCATGATATTTTGTTTATTTATTTTGTCACGAATTTACATTACTTAATATGTATTTTAAATATATATTTTTATACGTATTTACATAATTTCATGTGTATTTTGTATATATATTTCTATAGAAATCTACGTTATTTTATGTGTATTCGTATATATATTTTGAAACAAATTTACACTGTTTTATTTGTATTTTGCGTTTTTTTTTTCAATACAAATTTACCTTATTGTATGTGTGCATTTTGTATATTAATTTGAATACAAATTTAATTATTCTATGTGTATTTTTGTATATGTATTTAAAAAAAAGAATATGCTTTATCTTATAGGTATTTTGCATCTTTATTTTCATACAAATTTAAATAATTTTATTGATATTCTGTGTACCAATTTTGATACGATTTTACATTATTCTATGTATAACAAAAATAAATACAGAATACACAAAAATAGATATGCAAAATACATATAAACAATGTAAATTTGTTTCAAAATATATATACGAATACACATGAAATAAGATAGATTTCTATAAAAATATATATGCAAAATACACATAAAATTAAGTAAATACGTATAAAAAATGTATACAAAATACACATAAAATAATGTAAATTAGTATCAAAATAAATAAACAAAATACCAATAAAAGAATGTGTATTTGTATAAATATATATATAGAAAATACACATTAAATAATATAAATTTGTTTAAAACTATACAAAATACACATGAAATGATGTAAATACGTATAAAAATATATATACAAAATACACATTAAATAATGTAAATTCGCGTCAAAATAAATAAACAAAATATCAATAAAAGAATGTGTATTTGTATGAAAATAGATATACAAAATACACATAAAATAACCTAAATTTGTATCAAACTATATACAAAAATACACAAAACTATTTTAAATTTGTATGAAAATAAATGTACAAAATACACATAAAATTAGGTAAATTTGTATTGAAATACATACACAAAATACACATAAAATAATGTAAATTTGAATGAAAATACATAAACAAATACACTTAAAATAACGTAAATTTGTATAAAAAATATGTACAAAACACAAATAGAATAATGTAAAATCGTATCAAAATAAATACACAGAATATTAATAAAATAATGTAAATTTGTATGAAAATAAAGAAGCAAAATACCCATAAAATAACGCATTTTTTTATTTATATAAATATATATACCAAAATACACATCAAAAAATTAAATTTGTATTAAAATAAATATACAAAAAACACATACAATAAGGTAAATTTGTATTGAAATAGATATCCAAAATACATATAAAACAATATAAATTTGTTTCAAAATATATATACGAATACACATAAAATAACGTAGATTTCTATAAAAATATATATACAAAATACACATAAAATGAAGTAAATACGTATAAAAAAATGTATACAAAATACACATAAAATAATGTAAATTCGTATCAAAATAAATAAACAAAATACCAATAAAAGAATGTGTATTTGTATGAATATAAATATACAAAATACAAATAAAATAACGTAACTTTATATAAAACTATATACAAAAATACACAGAAGTAATTCAATTTGTATGAAAATATATACAAAATACACACGAAATAAGCTAAATTTGAATTGAAATATATATACAAAATACATGAAATAAAGTAAATTTGTATCAAAATATTTATACAAATACACATATAATAACGTAAATTTGTATGAAAATATATAAACAAAATACACATTAAATATTGTAAATACGTATAAAAAAATATGTACAAAATACACATATAATCATGTAATTCGTATCAAAATAAATAAACAAAATACCAATAAAATAATATAAATTTGTATGAGTAAACGTGTATGTTGCATATTTTTTCAATACAAATTTACCTTATTATATACGCATTTTGTATATTAATTTTAATACAAATTTAATTATTCGATGTGTATTTTTGTATCTGTATTTTTATAAACATATTCTTTTTTGGGGGGGTATTTTGCATCTTTATTTTCATACAAATTTACATTATTTTATTGATATTCTGCTCATTCATTTTGATAGGAATTGACATTATTCTATGTGTATTTTGTATATATTTTTCATACAAATTTGCGTTATTTTATGTGTATTTGTTTATATATTTTGACACAAATTTACAATATTTTATGGGTATTTTGTATATACATTTCAAAAGAAATTTACCTAGTTTTATGTGTATTTTGTATATCTATTTTCATACAAACTCAAATTATTTCTATGTATTTTTGTATATATTTTAATACAAATTTTAGTTATGTTATGTGTATTTTGTAAATTTATTTTCATTCAAATATATATTATTTTATTGGTGTTTTGTTGATTTATATTGATACGAATTTACATTATTTTATATGTACTTTGTATATATATTTTTATACGCTTTTCCATTATTTAATATTTATTTTGAATATATATTTTATACAAATTCATGGTATTTTATGTGTATTTGTATATATATTTTCATATAAATTTACATTATTTTATGTGCATTTTGTACATATATTTTATTACAAATCTACCTTATTTTATGTTTATTTTGTATGTGTATTTTGTATATTTATATTTATCCAAATACACATTCTTTTATTGGTATTTTGTTTATTTATTTTAATTCGAATTTACATTATTTTATGTGTATTTTGTATACATTTTTTTATACGTATTTACTGAATTTTATGTGTATTTTGTATATATATATTTATAGAAATCTACGTTTTTTTATTTGTATTCGTATATATATTTTGAAACAAATTTACATTGTTTTATATGTATTTTTGCATATCTCTTTCAATACAAATTTACCTTATTGTATGTGCATTTTGTATATTTATTTCAATGCAAATTTAAAAATTTTATGTGTATTTTGGTATATATATTTTTATAAGATTACGAAAATTTGAATAAAAATATATACAAAAAAACAAAAAAATAAATTTCAATTTGTATGAAAATAGATATACAAAATACAACTATAATTAGTTAAATTTGTATTTAATTACATGTACAAAATACACATAAAATAATGTAAATTTGTATGAAATGAAAACAAATTCACATAAAATAACGTACATTTGTATAAAATAGATATACAAAATAATTTTATGTGTATTTTGTATATTTATTTTCATACAAATTTAAATTATTTTGTGTATTTTTGTATATAGTTTTATACAAACTTAGGTTATTTTATGAGTATTTTGTATATCTATTTTCATACAAATACACATTCTTTTATTGATATTTTGTTTATTTATTTTGACGAGAATTTAAATTATTTAATGTGTATTTTGAATATATATTTTTATACGTATTTACATCATTTCATGTGTATTTTGTATATATATTTCTATAGAAATCTACGTTATATTATGTGTATTCGTATATAGATTTTTAAACAAATTTACACTTTTATGTGTATTTTGCATATTTTTTCAATACAAATTTACCTTATTGTATATGCATTTTGTATATTAATTTTAATACAAATTTAATTATTCTATGTGAATTTTTGTATATGTATTTTTATAAAAATATGCTTTATTTTATGGGTATTTTGCATCTTTATTTTCATACAAATTTACGTTATTTTATTGATATTCTGCTCATTCATTTTGATACGATTTGACATTATTCTATGTGTATTTTGTATATATTTTTCAAACAAATTTACGTTATTTTATGTATATTTGTTTATATATTTTGACACAAATTTACAATATTTTATGGGTATTTTGTATATACATTTCAAAAGAAATTTACCTAGTTTTATGTGTATTTTGTATATCTATTTTCATACAAACTCAAATTATTTTTATGTATTTTTGTATATATTTCAATACAAATTTTAGTTATGTGTATTTTGTAAATCAATTTTCATTCAAATATATATTATTTTATTGGTATTTTGTTGATTTATATTGATACGAATTTACATTATTTTATATGTACTTTTTATATATATTTTTATACGCATTTACATTATTTAATATTTATTTTGAATATATAATTTTATACAAATTCATGGTATTTTATGTGTATTTGTATATATATTTTCATATAAATTTACATTATTTTATGTGTATTTTGTACATATCTTTCATTAAAAATTTACCTTGTTTTATGTTTATTTTGTATGTGTATTTTGTACATTTATATTTATACAAATACACATTCTTTTATTTGTATTTTGTTTATTTATTTTGTTTCGAATTTATATTATTTTATGTGTATTTTGTTTACATTTTTTTATACGTATTTACCTAATTTTATGTGTATTTTGTATATATATTTTTATAGATATCTACGTTATTTTATGTGTATTCGTATATATATTTTGAAACAAATTTACATTGTTTTATATGTATTTTTGCATATCTCTTTCAATAGAAGTTTACCTTATTGTATGTGCATTTTGTATATTTATTTCAAAACAAATTTAAATATTTTATGTGTATTTTGGTATATATATTTTTATAAGAAATGCGCTATTTGATGGGAATTTTGCATCTTTATTTTCAAACAAATTTACATTATTTTATTAATATTCGGTGTATTTATTTTGATACGATCTTACATTATTCTATTTGTTTTTTGTATATATATTTTTTATACATATTTACATTATTTAATGTATATCTTGCATATATATTTCATACAAATTTATTATCTATTATTTATTTTCATACAAATACACATTCTTTTCATGATATTTTGTTTATTTATTTTGACACGAATTTACATTACTTAATATGTATTTTATATATATATTTTTATACGTATTTACATAATTTCATGTGTATTTTGTATATATATTTCTATAGAAATCTACGTTATTTTATGTGTATTCGTATATATATTTTGAAACAAATTTACAATGTTTTATTTGTATTTTGCGTTTTTTTTCAATACAAATTTACCTTATTGTATGTGTGCATTTTGTATATTAATTTTAATACAAATTTAATTATTCTATGTGTATTTTTGTATATGTATTTTAAAAAAAAAATATGCTTTATCTTATGAGTATTTTGCATTTTTATTTTCATACAAATTTAAATTATTTTATTGATATTCTGTGTACTTTTTTTGATACGATTTTACATTATTCTATGTATAACAAAAATAAATACAAAATACACAAAAATAGATATGCAAAATACATATAAACTATGTAAATTTGTTTCAAAATATATATACGAATACACATGAAATAAGGTATATTTCTATAAAAATATATATACAAAATACACATAAAATTAAGTAAATACGTATAAAAAATATATACAAAATACACATAAAATAAAAGACTGTGTATTTATATATATATATATATATATATATATATATATATATATATATATATATATATATATATATATATATATATATATATATATATATATATTTATATATATATATATATATATATATATATATATATATATATATATATATAAATATATATAAATATATATATATATATATATAAATATATATATAAATATATATACGCGTCAAAATAAATAAACAAAATATCAATAAAAGAATGTGTATTTGTATGAAAATAGATATACAAAATACACATAAAATAACCTAAATTTGTATCAATCTATATAGAAAAATACAAAAAAATATTTTAAATTTAAATTTACCTTATTGTATTTGCATTTTGTATATTTATTTTAATACAAATTCAAATATTTTATGTGTATTTTGGTATATATAATTTTATAAAAAATGCGTTATTTTTATAGGTATTTTGCATCTTAGTTTTCATACAAATGTACATTATTTTATTAATATTCTGTGTATATATTTTGATACGATTTTATATTATACTATTTGTGTTTGTTATATATTTTTTTATACATATTTTCATTATTTAATGTGAATTTTTTATATATATTTTATACAAATTAACGTTATTTTAAGTGTATTTGTTTATATAATTTCATTCAAATTTACATTATTTTAAGTGTATTTTGTATATGTATTTAAATACAAATTTAAATTATTTTTGTGTTTTTTTGTATAAACATATAGAGTAAATTTCTATGATAATATATATTCAAAATACATATAAAATTATGTAAATAAGTATAAAAATATATATATCAAATACACCTAAAAAAAAAAAAATTCGTATCAAAATAAATAAAATAAATTCCGAGAAAAGAACGTATATTTGTAGGAAAATAAATATACAAAATACACATAAAATTACGAAAATTTGAATAAAAATATATACAAAAAACAAAAAAATAAGTTTCAATTTGTATGAAAATAGATATACAAAATACACATATAATTAGTTAAATTTGTATTTAAATACATGTACAAAATACATATAAAATAATGTAAATTTGTATGAAATGAAAACAAATTCACATAAAATAACGTACATTTGTATAAAATAGATATACAAAATATACATAGAATAATGTAAAATCGTATCAAAATAAATACACAGAATATCAATAAAATAATGTAATTTTGTATGAAAATAAAGATGCAAAATACCCATAAAATAAAGCATATTTTTTTAAAAATACATATACAAAAAAACACATAGAATAATTAAATGTGTATTAAAATTAATATACAAAATGCACGTACAATAAGGTAAATTTGTATTGAAAAATTATACAAAATGCACATAAAAGTGTAAATTTGTTTCAAAATATATATACGAATACACATAAAATAACGTAGATTTCTATAGAAATATATATACAAAATACACATGAAATGATGTAAATACGTATAAAAATATATATATACAAAATACACATTAAATCATTTAAATTCTCGTCAAAATAAATAAACAAAATATCAATAAAAGAATGTGTATTTGTATGAAAATAGATATACAAAATACTCATAAAATAACCAAAGTTTGTATAAAACTATATACAAAAATACACAAAAATAATTTAAATTTGTATGAAAATAAATATACAAAATACACATAAAATTAGGTAAATTTGTATTGAAATACATATACAAAATACACATAAAATAATGGAAATTTGAATGAAAATATATAAACATGTACACTTAAAATAACTTAAATTTGTATCAAATATATATACAAAATACACATTAAATAATGTAAATATGTATAAAAAAATATATACAAAACACAAATAGAATAATGTAAAATCGTATCAACAATAAATACACAGAATATTAATAAAATAATGTAAATTTGTATGAAAATAAAGATGCAAAATAGCCATAAAATAACGCATTTTTTATAAAAATACATATACCAAAATACACATAAAATATTAAAATTTGTATTAAAATAAATATAAAAAATCCACATACTATAAGGTAAATTTGTATTGAAATAGATATGCAAAATACATATAAAACAATGTAAATTTGTTTCAAAATATATATACGAATACACATAAAATAACGTAGATTTCTATATAAATATATACACATAAAATGAAGTAATTACGTATAAAAAATGAATACAAAAAATACATAAAAATCGTATCAAAATAAATAAACAAAATACCAGTAAAAGAATGTGTATTTGTATAAATATAAATATACAAAATACACATAAAATATCGTAAATTTGTATAAAACTATATACAAAAATACACAGAAGTAATTAAATTTGTATGAAAATATATATACAAAATACAGCTAAAATGAGCTAAATTTGATTTGAAATGTACATACAAAATACATAAAATAATGTAAATCTGTATCAAAATATTTATACAAATACATATAATAACGTAGATTTGTTTAAAAATATATAAACAAAATACACATTAAGTAATGTAAATACGTATAACAAATATGTACAAAATACACATATAATCATGTAATTCGTATCAAAATAAATAAACAAAATAGCAATAAAATATTGTAAATTTGTATGAGAAAACATATACAAATAACGCAAATTTCTATAAAAATATATGTACAAACATGCACATAAAATAAAGTAAATTTGCAAAAAAATATATATACAAAACACACACTAAATAATGTAAATGCGTACATAAAATAACCTAAATTTGTATAAAACTATATACAAAAATACACAAAAATAATTTAAATTTGTTTAAAAAGAAATATACAAAATACACATAAAATTAGGTAAATTTGTATTGAAATACATATACAAAATACACATCAAATAATGTAAATTTGAATGAAAATATATAAACAAATACACTTAAAATAACGTAAATTTGTATAAAATATATATGCAAGATACACATTAAATAATGTAAATGTGTATAAAAAATATATATACAAAAAACAAATAGAATAATGAAAAATCGTATCAAAATAAATACACAGAATATCAATAAAATAATGTAAATTTGAATGAAAATAAAGATGCAAAATTCCCAAAAATTATCGCATTTTTTAATAAAAATATATTTACAAAAATACACATAAAATATTTAAATTTGTATTGAAATAAATATACAAAATGCATATACAGTAAGGTAAATTTGTATTGAAAGAGATATTCAAAAATACATATAAAACAATGTAAATTTGTTTCAAAATATATATACGAATACACATAAAATAAAGTAGATTTCTATAGAAATATATATACAAAATACATATGAAATTATGTAAATACGTATAAAAATATATATACAAAATACATATCAAATAATGTAGATTCGTGTCAAAATAAATAAACAAAATATCATGAAAAGAAAGTGTATTTGTATGAAAATAGATAATAGATAATAAATTTGTATAAAATATATATGCAAGATACACATTAAATAATGTAAATATGTATAAAAAAGTATATACAAAAAACAAATAGAATAATGTAACATCGTATCAAAATAAATACACCGAATATTAATAAAATAATGTAAATTTGTATGAAAATAAAGATGCAAAATTAATATAAAATAGCGCATTTCTTATAAAAATATATATACCAAAATACACATAAAATATTTAAATTTGCATTGAAATAAATATACAAAATGCACATACAATAAGGTAAATTTGTATTGAAAGAGATATGCAAAAATACATATAAAACAATGTAAATTTGTTTCAAAATATATATACGAATACAAATAAAAAAACGTAGATTTCTATAAAAATATATATACAAAATACACATAAAATTAAGTAAATACGTATAAAAAAATGTATACAAAATACTCATAAAATAATGTAATTTCGAATTAAAATAAATGTAAATTTGAATGAAAAAATAAAAACAAATACACTTAAAATAACGTAAATTTGTATAAAATATATATGCAAGATACACATTAAATAATGTAAATGTGTATAAAAAAATATATACAAAAAACAAATAGAATAATGTAAAATCGTATCAAAATAAATACACAGAATATCAATAAAATAATGTAAATTTGTATGAAAATAAAGATGCAAAACTCCCAAAAATTATCGCATTTTTTATAAAAATATATATACCAAAATACACATAAAATATTTAAATTTGTATTGAAATAAATATACAAAATGCATATACAGTAAGGTAAATTTGTATTAAAAGAGATATTCAAAAATACATATAAAACAATGTAAATTTGTTTCAAAATATATATACGAATACACATAAAATAAAGTAGATTTCTATAGAAATATATATACAAAATACATATGAAATTATGTAAATACGTATAAAAATATATATACAAAATACATATCAAATAATGTAAATTCGTGTCAAAATAAATAAACAAAATATCATGTAAAGAATGTGTATTTGTATAAAAATAGATAATAGATAATAAATTTGTATAAAATATATATGCAAGATACTCATTAAATAATGTAAATATGTATAAAAAAGTATATACAAAAACAAATAGAATAATGTAAATTCGTATCAAAATAAATACACCGAATATTAATAAAATAATGTAAATTTGTATGAAAATAAAGATGCAAAATTCCCATAAAATAGCGCATTTCTTATAAAATATATATACCAAAATACACATAAAATATTTAAATTTGTATTGAAATAAATATACAAAATGCACATACAATAAGGTAAATTTGTATTGAAAGAGATATGCAAAAATACATATAAAACAATGTAAATTTGTTTCAAAATATATATACGAATACAAATAAAAAAACGTAGATTTCTATAAAAATATATATACAAAATACACATAAAATTAAGTAAATACGTATAAAAAAATGTATACAAAATACACATAAAATAATGTAAATTTGATTTAAAATAAATAAACAAAATACCAATAAAAGAATGTGTATTTGGATAAATATAAATATACAAAATACATATACAAAATAAACATAAAATAAGGTAGATTTGTAATAAAATATATGTACAAAATACACATAAAATAATGTAAATTTATATGAAAATATATATACAAATACACATAAAATACCATGAATTTGTATAAAATATATATTCAAAATAAATATTAAATAATGTAAAAGCGTATAAAAATATATATACAAATTACATATAAAATAATGTAAATTCGTATCAATATAAATCAACAAAACACCAATAAAATAATATATATATATGAATGAAAATAAATTTACAAAATACACATAACATAACTAAAAATTTTATTAAAATATATACAAAAATACATAGAAATAATTTGAGTTTGTATGAAAATAGATATACAAAATACACATAAAACTAGGTAAATTTCTTTTGAAATGTATATACAAAATAGCCATAAAATATTGTAAATTTGTGTCAAAATATATAAAAAAATACACATAAAATAACGTAAATTTGTATGAAAAATATATACAAAATACACATAGAATAATGTCAATTCGTATCAAAATGAATGAGCAGAATATCAATAAAATAATGTATATTTGTATGAAAATAAAGATGCAAAATACCCAAAAAATAAAGTATATGTTTATAAAAATACAGATACAAAAATACACATCGAATAATTAAATTTGTATTAAAATTAATATACAAAATGCGTATATAATAAGGTAAATTTGTATTGAAAAAATATGCAACATACACGTTTACTCATACAAATTTATATTATTTTATTGGTATTTTGTTTGTTTATTTTGATACGAGTTACATGATTATATGTGTATTTTGTACATATTTTTTTATACGTATTTACATTATTTAATGTGTATTTTGTTTATATATTTTCATACAAATTTACGTTATTATATGTGTATTTGTATAAATATTTTGATACAAATTTACTTTATTTCATATATTTTGTATATATATTTCAATTCAAATTTAGCTTATTTTGTGTGTATTTTGTATATATTTTCATACAAATTTAATTACTTCTGTGTATTTATGTATATAGTTTTATATAAATTTACGTTATTTTATGTGTATTTTGTATATTTATATATATACAAATACACATTCTTTTATTGGTATTTTGTTTATTTATTTTGACACGAATTTCCATTATTTTAAGTGTATTTTGTATACATTTTTTTGTACGTATTTACTTCATTTTATGTGTATTTTGTATATATATTTTTATAGAAATCTACGTTATTATATGTGTATTCGTATATATATTTTGAAACAAATTTACATTGTTTTATATGTATTTTGCTTATCTATTTCAATACAAATTTACCTTATTGTATGTGTTTTTTGTATATTTATTTTAATACAAATTTAATTTTTTGATGTGTATTTTGGTATATATATATTTTTATAAATAAAAAAATGCGTTATTTTATGGGTATTTTGCTTCTTTATTTTCATACAAATTTACATTATTTTATTAATATTCTGTGTATTTATTTTGATACGATTTTACATTATTCTATTTGTGTTTTGTACATATTTTTTATACAAATTTACGTTATTTTAAGTGTATTTGTTTATGTATTTTCATTCAAATTTACATTATTTTATGTGAATTTTGTGTATGTATTTCAATACAAATTTACCTAATTTTATGTGTATTTTGTATATTTATTTTCATACAAATTTAAAATATTTTTGTGTTTTTTTGTATATAGTTTGATACAAATTTAGGTTATTTTATGTGTATTTTGTATATCTATTTTCATACAAATACACATTCTTTTATTGATATTTTGTTTATTTATTTTGACGCGAATTTTATGTGAATTTGTTTTCATTTCATACAAATTTACATTATTTTATGTGTATTTTGTACATGTATTTAAATACAAATTTAACTAATTATATGTGTATTTTGTATATCTATTTTCATACAAATTGAAATTTATTTTTTTGTTTTTTTGTATATATTTTTATTCAAATTTTCGTAATCTTATAAAAATATATATACCAAAATACACATAAAATATTTAAATTTGCATTGAAATAAATATACAAAATGCACATACAATAAGGTAAATTTGTATTGAAAGAGATATGCAAAAATACATATAAAACAATGTAAATTTGTTTCAAAATATATATACGAATACAAATAAAAAAACGTAGATTTCTATAAAAATATATATACAAAATACACATAAAATTAAGTAAATAAGTATAAAAAAATGTATACAAAATACACATAAAATAATGTAAATTCGAATTAAAATAAATAAACAAAATACCAATAAAAGAATGTGTATTTGGATAAATATAAATATACAAAATACACATACAAAATAAACATAAAATAAGGTAGATTTGTAAAAAAATATATGTACAAAATACACATAAAGTAATGTAAATTTATATAAAATTAAATATACAAATACACATAAAATACCATGAATTTGTATAAAAATATATATTCAAAATAAATATTAAATAATGTAAAAGCGTATAAAAATATATATACAAATACAGATGCAAAAATACACATCGAATAATTAAATTTGTATTAAAATTAATATACAAAATGCGTATATAATAAGGTAAATTTGTATTGAAAAAATATGCAACATACACGTTTACTCATACAAATTTAAATTATTTTATTGGTATTTTGTTTATTTATTTTGATACGAATTACATGATTATATGTGTATTTTGTACATATTTTTTATACGTATTTACATTATTTAATGTGTATTTTGTTTATATATTTTCATACAAATTTACGTTATTATATGTGTATGTGATATACAAAATATACATAGAATAATGTAAAATCGTATCAAAATAAATACACAGAATATCAATAAAATAATGTAATTTTGTATGAAAATAAAGATGCAAAATACCCATAAAATAAAGCATATTTTTTTTAAAATACATATACAAGAATACACATAGAATAATTGAATTTGTATTAAAATTAATATACAAAATGCATGTACCATAAGGGAAATTTGTATTGGAAAAATATACAAAATGCATATAAAACAATGTATATTTGTTTCAAAATATATATACGAATACATATAAAATAACGTATATTTCTATAGAAATATATATACAAAATACACATGAAATGACGTAAATACGTATAAAAATATATATACACAATACACATTAAATAATGTAAATTCGCATCAAAATAAATAAACAAAATATCAATAAAAGAATGTGTATTTGTATGAAAATAGATATACAAAATACACATAAAATATTGTAAATTTGTATAAAACTATTAAAAAAATACACAAAAATAATTTAAATTTGTATAAAAATATATATACAAAATACACATAAAACTAGTTAAATTTCTATTGAAATACATATACAAAATACACATAAAATAATGTAAATTTGAATGAAAATAACGTAAATTTGAATGAAAATAACGTAAATTTGTATGAAATATATATAGAAAATACACATTAAATAATGTAAATATGTATAAAAAAATATATACAAAACACAAATAGAATAATGTAAAATAGTATCAAAATAAATACACAGAATATTAATAAAATAATGTAAATTTGTATGAAAATAAAGATGCAAAATACCCATAAAACAACGCATTTTTTATGAAAATATATATACCAAAATACACAAAATATTTAAATTTGTATTACAATAAATATACAAAATGCACATACAATAAGGTAAATTTGTATTGAAATAGATATGCAAAATACACATAAAACAATGTAAATTTGTTTCAAAATATATATACGAATACACATAAAATAACGTAGATTTCTATAAAAATATATATACAAAATACACATAAAATGAAGTAAATACGTATAAGAAAATGTATACAAAATACACATAAAATAATGTAAATTCGTATCAAAATAAATAAACTAAATGCCAATAAAAGAATGTTTACTTGTATAAATATAAATATACAAAATACACATAAAATAACGTAAAATTGTATAAAACTATATAAAAAATAAACAAAAATAATTAAATTTGTATGAAAATAGATATAAATTTGAATTGAAATAAATATAGAAAATACATAAAATAATGTAAATTTGTATCAAAATATATATTCAAATACACATATATTAAAATTAATATACAAAATGCGTATATAATAAGGTAAATTTGTATTGAAAAAATATGCAACATACACGTTTACTCATACAAATTTATATTATTTTATTGGTATTTTGTTTATTTATTTTGATACGAATTACATGATTATATGTGTATTTTGTACATATTTCTTTATACGTATTTACATTATTTAATGTGTATTTTGTTTATATATTTTCATACAAATTTACGTTATTATATGTGTATTTGTATAAATATTTTGATACAAATTTACTTTATTTCATGTATTTTGTATATATATTTAAATTCAAATTTAGCTTATTTTGTGTGTATTTTGTATATATTTTCATACAAATTTAATTACTTCTGTGTATTTTTGTATATAGTTTTATATAAATTTACGTTATTTTATGTGTATTTTGTATATTTATATTTATACAAATACACATTCATTTATTGGTATTTTCTTTATTTATTTTAATACGAATTTACATTATTTTATGTGTATTTTGTATATATTTTTTTATAGGTATTTACTTCATTTTATGTGTATTTTGTATATATATTTTTATAGAAATCTACGTTATTATATGTGTATTCGTATATATATTTTGAAACAAATTTACATTGTTTTATATGTATTTTGCATATCTATTTCAATACAAATTTACCTTAATGTATGTGTTTTTTGAATATTTAATTTAATACAAATTTAATTTTTTGATGTGTATTTTGGTATATATATTTTTATAAAAAAAAATGCGTTATTTTCTGGGTATTTTGCTTCTTTATTTTCATACAAATTTACATTATTTTATTAATATTCTGTGTATTTATTTTGATACGATTTTACATTATTCTATTTGTGTTTTGTACATATTTTTTTATACAAATTTACGTTATTTTAAGTGTATTTGGTTATGTATTTTCATTCAAATTTACATTATTTGATGTGTATTTTGAGTATGTATTTCAATACAAATTTACCTAATTTTATGTGTATTTTGTATATTTTTTTTTCATAAAAATTTAAAATATTTTTGTGTATTTTTGTATATAGTTTGATACAAATTTAGGTTATTTTATGTGTATTTTGTATATCTATTTTCATACAAATACACATTCTTTTATTGATATTTTGTTTATTTATTTTGACGCGAATTTTATGTGAATTTGTTTTCATTTCATACAAATTTACATTATTTTATGTGTATTTTGTACATGTATTTAAATACAAATTTAACTAATTATATGTGTATTTTGTATATCTATTTTCATACAAATTGAAATTTTTTTTTTTTGTATATATTTTTATTCAAATTTTCGTAATCTTATAAAAATATATATACCAAAATACACATAAAATATTTAAATTTGCATTGAAATAAATATACAAAATGCACATACAATAAGATAAATTTGTATTGAAAGAGATATGCAAAAATTATATGTAAGACAATGTAAATTTGTTTCAAAATATATATACGAATACAAATAAAAAAACGTAGATTTCTATAAAAATATGTATACAAAATACACTTAAAATTAAGTAAATACGTATTAAAAAATGTATACAAAATACACATAAAATAATGTAAATTCGAATTAAAATAAATAAACAAAATACCAATAAAAGAATGTGAATTTGGATAAATATAAATATACAAAATACACATACAAAATAAACATAAAATAAGGTAGATTTGTAAAAAAATATATGTACAAAATACACATAAAATAATGTAAATTTATATAAAAATATATATACAAATACACATAAAATACCATGAATTTGTATAAAAATATATATTCAAAATAAATATTAAATAATGTAAAAGCGTATAAAAATATATATACAAAGTACATATAAAATAATGTAAATTCGTATCAATATAAATCAACAAAACACCAATAAAATAATATATATTTGAATAAAAATAAATTTACAAAATAGACATAACATAACTAAAATTTGTATTAAAATATATACAAAAATACATAGAAATAATTTGAGTTTGTATGAAAACAGATATACAAAATACACATAAAACTAGGGAAATTTCTTTTGAAATGTATATACTAAATTCCCATAAAATATTGTAAATTTGTGTCAAAATATATAAACAAATACTCATAAAATAACGTAAATTTGTATGAAAAATATATACAAAATACACATAGAATAATGTCAATTCGTATCAAAATGAATGAGCAGAATATCAATAAAATAATGTAAATTTGTATGAAAATAAAGATGCAAAATACCCAAAAAATAAAGCATATGTTTATAAAAATACAGATACAAAAATACACATCGAATAATTAAATTTGTATTAATATTAATATACAAAATGCGTATATAATAAGGTAACTTTGTATTAAAAAAATATGCAACATACACGTTTACTCATACAAATTTATATTATTTTATTGGTATTTTGTTTATTTATTTTGATACGAATTACATGATTATATGTGTATTTTGTACATATTTTTTTATACGTATTTACAATATTTAATGTGTATTTTGTTTATATATTTTCATACAAATTTACGTTATTATATGTGTATTTGTATAAATATTTTGATACAAATTTACTTTATTTCATGTATTTTGTATATATATTTCAATTCAAATTTAGCTTATATCGTGTCTATTTTGTATATATTTTCATACAAATTTAATTACTTCTGTGTATTTTTGTATATAGTTTAATATAAATTTACGTTATTTTATGTGTATTTTGTATATTTATATTCATACAAATACACATTCTTTTATTTGTATTTTGTTTATTTATTTTGATACGAATTTACATTATTTTATGTGTATTTTGTATACATTTTTTTATACGTATTTACTTCATTTTATGTGTATTTTGTATATATATTTTTTTAGAAATCTACGTTATTTTATGTGTATTCGTATATATATTTTGAAACAAATTTACATTGTTTTATATGTATTTTGCATATCTATTTCAATACAAATTTACCTTATTGTATGTGTTTTTTTGTATATTTATTTTAATACAAATTTAATTTTTTGATGTGAATTTTGGTATATATATTTCTATAAAAAAAGCGTTATTTTATGGGTATTTTGCTTCTTTATTTTCATACAAATTTACTTTTTTTTATTAATATTCTGTGTATTTATTTTGATACGATTTTACATTATTCTATTTGTGTTTTGTACATATTTTTTTATACAAATTTACGTTTTTTTATAAAATTATTGATACCAAAATACACATAAAATATTTCAATTTGTATTAAAATAAATATACAAAATGCACATACAATAAGGTAAATTTGTATTGAAATAGATATGCAAAATACATATAAAATAATGTAAATTTGTTTTAAAATATATATACGAATACACATAAAATAACGTAGATTTCTATAGAAATACATATACAAAATACACATATCATTAAGTAAATACGTATAAAAAAATGTATACAAAATACACATATAATAATGTAAATTCGTATAAATGTAAATAAACAATATACCAATAAAAGAATGTGTATTTGTATAAATATAAATATACAAAATGCACATAAAATAACGTAAATTTATATAAAACTATATTCATAAAATAACCTAAATTTCTATAAAAATATATGTACAAAAATGAACATAAAATAAATTTGCATAAAAATATATATACAAAACACACATTAGATAATGTGAATGAGTATAAAAATATGTATAGAAAATACCTATGAAATAATCTAAATTCCTATCGAATTAAATTAAGAAAATTCCAATAAAATAATGTAATTTTGGATGAAAATATATATACAAAATACACATAAAATAACCTAAATACAAATATACACATAAAATATTGTATTTTGTATATACATTTCAATTCAAATTTAGCTTATTTTATCTGTATTTTGAATATCTATTTTCATACGAATTTTATTACTTCTGTGTATTTTTGTATAGTTTTATACAAATTTACGTTATTTTATGTGTATTTCGTATATTTATATATATACAAATACACATTCTTTTATTGGTATTTTGTTTATTTATTTTGATACGAATTTACATTATTTGATGTGTATTTTGTATACATTTTCTTATACGTATTTACTTCATTTTATGTTTATTTTGTAAATATATTTTTATAAAAATCTACGTTATTTTATGTGTATTCGTATATATATTTTGAAACAAATTTACATTGTTTTATATGTATTTTGCATATCTATTTCAATACAGATTTACCTTATTGTATGTGTATTTTGTATATTTATTTTAATACAAATTAATTTTTTCATGTGTATTTTGGTATATATTTTTTTATAAAAAATGCGTTATTTAATGGTTATTTTGCATCTTTATTTTCATACAAATTTACATTGTTTTATTATAAAATAATATAAATTTGTATGAAAATATATATAAAAATACATATAAAATAACATGAATTTGTATAAAATTTGTTTCAAAATATATACGAATACACACAATAAAATAACGTAAATTTTTATGAAAATGTATATATAAAATACACATAAAATAGTTTAAATACGTAGAAAAATATATATACAAAATACACATAAAATAATGTAAATTCGTAAAAAATTAAATACACAAAATTCCAATAAAAGAATGTATATTTGTAGGAAAATATATATACAAAAAACAAATAAAATAACTAAAATTTGTATAAAAATATATACAAAAATACACAAAAATAATTTAAATTTGTTTGAAAATAGATATGCAAAATACACATAAAGTTAGGCAAATTTGTATTGAAATACATATACAAAACTCACATAAAATAATGTAAATTTGTATGAAAATATATAAACAAATACATATAAAATCACGTAAATTTGGATAAATATATATATACAAAATATACATTAAATATTTTAAATATGTATAAAAATATATTATATTATATATATTTTTATTGATATTTGCGTTATTTATGTGTATTTTGTATATGTTTTCTCATAGAAATTTACATTATTTTATTGGTATTTTGTCTATTTATTTTGATACGAATTACATGATTATTTGTGTATTTTTACATTTTTTTATACGTATTTACATTATTTAATGTGTATTTTGTTTATATATTTTATACAAATTTACGTTATTATATGTGTATTTGTATAGGTATTTTGATACAAATTTACATTATTTTATGTATTTTGTATATATATTTCAATTCAAATTTAGCTTATTTTATGTGTATTTTGTATATCTATTTATTTTAATACAAAATCAAATATTTTATGTTTTTCGTATATATATTTTTATAAAAATAGCGTTATTTTATGGGTATTTTGCATCTTAATTTTCATACAAATTTACATTATTTTATTAATATTTTCTGTATTTATTTTGATACGATTTTACATTATTTTATTTGTGTTTTGTATATATTTTTTATACATATTTACATTATTTAATGTTTTTTTTGTATATATATTTGATACAAATTTACGTTATTTTAAGTCTATATGTTTATATATTTTCATTCAAATTTACATTATTTTATGTGTATTTTGTATATGTATTTCAATACAAATTTACCTATATTTATGTTTTTTGTATATTTATTTTCATACAAGTTTAAATTATTTTTGTGTATTTTTGTATATAGTTTTATACAAATTTAGGTTATTTTATGTGTATTTTGTATATCTATTTTCATACAAATACACATTCTTTTCATGATATTTTTTTTTATTTATTTTGACACGAATTAACATTATTTAATGTGTATTTTTTATATATATTTTTATACGTATTTACATTATTTCAAGTGTATTTTGTATATATATTTCTATAGAAATCTGCGTTATTTTATGTATATTCGTATATATATTTTGAGACAAATTTACATTGTTTTATGTGTATTTTGCATATTTTTTCAATACAAATTTACCTTATTGAATGTGCATTTTGTATATTAATTTTAATACAAATTTGATTAATCTATGTGTATTTTTGTATATGTATTTTTATAAAAATATGCTTTATTTTATGGGTATTTTGCATCTTTATTTTCATACAAATTTACATTATTTTATTGATATTCTGTGTATTTATTTTAAAATGATTTTACATTATTCTATGTGTATTTTGTATATATATTTTATATAAAAAGTATTTGTTTTCATTTCATACAAATCTACATTATTTTATGTGTTTTTTGTACATGTATTTAAATACAAATTTAAGTAGTTATATGTGTATTTTGTATATCTATTTTGTATGTATATTTTTATAGAAATTTACTCTATTTTATGAGTATTCGTATATATATTTTGATACAAATTTACATTATTGATGTGTATTTTGCATATCTATTTCAATACCAATTTACTTTATTGTACGTGCATTTTGTATATTTATTTTAATACAAATTTAACTATTTTATATGTATTTTTGTATATATATTTTTATGCAAATATGCGTTATTATATGGATATTTTGCATCTTTATTTTCATACAAATTTACATTATTTTATTGATATTCTCTTTATTTATTTTGATACGATTTAAAATTATTCTATGTGTATTTTGTATATTTTTTTTATACATATTTACATTATTTAATGTTCATTTTGTATATATATTTTATCCAAATTTTCATTATTTTATGTGTATTTGTTTATATATTTTCATACAAATTTACATTATTTTATGTGTTTTTTGTATAAATATTTTTCTACGTATTTAAATTATTTTATGTGTATTTTGTATATACATTTTCATAAAAAAATTACGTTATTTTATTGTGTGTATAAGTATATATTTTGATACAAATTTTATACAAATTCATGTTATTTAATGTGTATTTGTATATATATTTTCTTACAAATTTATATTATTTTATCTGTAATTTTTCATATATTTCATTACAAATTTACCTTATTTTATGTTTATTTTGTATATTTATTTCATTCAATTTTAAATTATTTTATGTGTATATTTGTATTTGTATTTAGGTTATTTTATGTGTATTTTGTATATATATTTTCATCCAAAATTACATTATTTTATTGATATTTTCTTAATTTAACTCGATACGAATTTAGATTATTTCATAGGTATTTTGTATACATATTTTTATACTCATTTACATTATCTAAAGTGTGTTTTGTATATATATTTTTATGCAAATCTATTTTATGTTCATTTTTGTACATATATTTTTATAGAAATTTGCGTTATTTTATGTATATAGATTTATATAAATTTACGTTATTTTATGTGTATTTTGTATATTTATATTTATACAAATACACATTCTTGTATTGGTATATTGTTTATTTACATTTATACGAATTTACATTATTTTATGTATATTTTGTATACATTTTTTTATACGTATTTACTTAATATTATGTGTATTTTGTATATGTATTTTTATAGAAATTTACGTTATTTTATGTGTATTCGTATATATATTTTGAAACAAATTTACATTATTTTATATGTATTTTGCATATCTATTTCAATACAAATTTACCTTATTGTATGTGCATTTTGTATATATATTTTAATACAAATTCAAATATTTTATGTGTTATTTGGTATCAATAATTTTATAAAAAATGCGTTATTTTATAGGTATTTTGCATCTTAATTTTCATACAAATTTACATTATTTTATTAATATTCTGTGTATATATTTTGATACGATTTTACATTATACTATTTGTGTTTTGTATATATTTTTTTATACTTATTTACATTATTTAATGTGTATTTTGAATATATATTTCATACAAATTTACGTTATTATATGTGTATTTGTTTATATATTTTCTTTCAAATTTACATTATTTTATATGTATTTTGTATATGTATTTCAATATAAATTAACCTAATTTTATGTGTATTTTGTATATTTCTTTTCATACAAATTAAAATTATTTTTGTGTATTTTTGTATATAGTTTTATACAAATTTAGGTTATTTTATGTACGCATTTACATTATTTAATGTGTGTTTTGTATATATATTTTTATCCAAAGTTACTTTATTTTACGTTCATTTTTGGACATATATTTTTATGGAAATTAGCGTTATTTTATATGTATTTGTATATGTTTTCTCATACAAATTTACATTATTTTATTGCTATTTTGTTTATTTAGTTTGATACGAATTACATGATTATATGTGTATTTTGTACATATTTTTTATACGTATTTACATTACTTAATGTGTATTTTGTTTATATATTTTTAAACAAATTTACGTTATTATATGTATTTTTATAAATATTTTGATACAAATTTACATTATTTTATGTATTTTGTATATACATTTCAATTCAAATTTAGCTTATTTTATCTGTATTTTGTATATCTATTTTCATACGAATTTAATAACTTCTGTGTATTTTTGTATATAGTTTTATACAAATTTACGTTATTTTATGTGTATTTTGTATATTTATATTTATACAAATATACATTCTTTTATTGGTATTTTGTTTATTTATTTTGAAACGAATTTACATTATTTTATGTGTATTTTGTATATATTTTCTTCTACGTAATTACTTCATTTTATGTGTATTTTGTATATATATTTTTATACAAATCTACGTTATTTTATGTATATTCGTATATATATTTTGAAACAAATTTACATTGTTTTATATGTATTTTGCATATCTATTTCAATACAGATTTACCTTATTGTATGTGTATTTTCTATATTTATTTTAATACAAATTATTTTTTTCATGTGTATTTTGGTATATATATTTTTATAAAAAAATGCGTTATTTAATGGGTATTTTGCATCTTTATTTTCATACAAATTTACATTGTTTTATTAATATTCTGAGTATTTATTTTGATACGATTTTACATTACTCTATTTGTGTTTTGTATATATTTTTTTATACATATTTACATTATTTAATGTGTATTTTGTATATTTTGAAACAAATTTATGTTATTTTATGCGCATCTGTTAAAATATTTTGATACAAATTTACATTATTTTATGTATTTTTTATATATATTTCAATACAAATTTAGTTTATTTTATGTATATTTTGTATATCTATTTTCATTCGTATCAAAATAAATAAACAAAATAGCAATAAAATAATGTAAATTTGTATGAGAAAACATGTGTATTTTGTTTATATATTTTTAAACAAATTTACGTTATTATATGTATTTTTATAAATATTTTGATACAAATTTACATTATTTTATGTATTTTGTGTATACATTTCAATTCAAATTTAGCTTATTTAATCTGTATTTTGTATATCTATTTTCATACGAATTTAATTACTTCTGTGTATTTTTGTATATAGTTTTATACAAATTTACGTTATTTTATGTGTATTTTGTATATTTATATTTATACAAATACACATTCTTTTATTGGTATTTTGTTTATTTATTTTGATACGAATTTACATTATTTTATGTGTATTTTGTATACATTTTTTTATACGTATTTACTTCATTTTACGTGTATTTTGTATATATATTTTTATACAAATCTACGTTATTTTACGTGTATTTGTATATATATTTTGAAACAAATTTACATTGTTTTATATGTATTTTGCATATCTATTTCAATACAGATTTACCTTATTGTATGTGTATTTTGTATATTTATTTTAATACAAATAAATTTTTTATGTGTATTTTTGTATATATATTTTTAAAAAATGCGTTATTTTATGGGTATTTTGCTTCTTTATTTTCATACAAATTTACATTATTTTATTAATATTCTGTGTATTTATTTTGATACGATTTTACATTATTCTATTTGTGTTTTGTATATATTTTTTTATACAAATTTACGTTATTTTAAGTGTATTTGTTTATGTATTTTCATTCAAATTTACAGTATTTTATGTGTATTTTGTATATGTATTTCAATACAAATTTACCTAATTTTATGTGTATTTTGTATATTTATTTTCATACAAATTTAAATTATTTTTGTGTAAATAGTTTTATACAAATTTATGTTATCTTATGTGTATTTTGTATATTTATTTTCATACAAATACACATTCTTTTATTGACATTTTGTTTATTTATTTTGACGCGAATTTACATTATTTAATGTGTTTTTTGCATATATATTTTTATACGTATTTACATCCTTTCATGTGTATTTTGTATATTTATAAAAAATGCGTTATTTTATGGGTATTTTGCATCTTTATTTTCATACAAATTTACATTATTTTATTTACATTCTGTGTATTTATTTTAATACGATTTTACATTATTCTATTTGTGTTTTGTATATATATTTTTTATACATATTTACACTATTTAATGAGTATTTTTTATATATATTTTTTACAAATTGATGTTAATTTAAGTGTATTTGTTTATATATTTTCATTCAAATTTACATTATTTTATGTGTATTTTGTATATGTATTTCTTTACAAATCTACCTAATTTTATGTGTATTTTGTATATTCATTTTCATACAAATTTAATTTATGTTTGTGTATTTTTATATATAGTTTTATACAAATTTACGTTATTTTATGTGTATTTTGTATATGTATTTTCATACAAATACACATTCTTTTATTGATATTTTAATTATATATTTTGACACGAATTTACATTATTTAATGTGTATTTTGTATATATATTTTTATACGTATTTACAACATTTCATGTGTATTTTGTATATATATTTCTATAGAAATCTACGTTATTTTATGAGTATTCGTATATATATTTTGAAACAAATCTACATTATTTTATTTGTATTTTGTATCATTATAAATTTGCCTTATTTTAAGTTTATTTTTATATCTATTTTCATTCAAATTCAAATCATTTTATGTGTATATATTTATTTGTATTTACGTTGTTTTATGTGTATTTTCTATATATATTTTCATTCAAAATTACATTATTTTATCGGTATTTTGTTCATTTATTTCGATACGAGTTTAGATTATTTCATGTGTACTTACTATACATAAACATATAGAGTAAATTTCTATGAAAATATATATTCAAAATACATATAAAATTATGTAAATAAGTAAAAATATATATATATCAAATACACCTAAGAAAAATGAAAATTCGTATCAAAATAAATAAATAAAATTCCGATAAAAGAACGTATATTTGTAGGAAAATAAATATACAAAATAAACATAAAATTACGAAAATTTGAATAAAAATATATACAAAAATACACAAAATTAATTTCAATTTGTATGAAAATAGATATACAAAATACACATGTAATTAGTTAAATTTGTATTTACATACATGTACAAAATTCACATAAAATAATGTAAATTTGTATGAAATGAAAACAAATTCACATAAAATAACGTACATTGGTATAAAATATATATACAAAATATACATAGAATAATGTAGAATCGTATCAAAATAAATACACAGAATGTCAATAAAATAATGTAATTTTGTATGAAAATAAAGATGCAAAATACCCATAAAATAAAGCATATTTTTATAAAAATACATATACAAAAATACACATAGAATAGCTAAATTTGTATTAAAATTAATATACAAAATGCACGTACAATAAGGTAAATTCGTATTGAAAAAATATGCAAAATGCACATAAAACAATGTATATTTGTTTCAAAATATATATACGAATACACATAAAATAACGTATATTTCTATAGAAATATATATACAAAATACACATGAAATGACGTAAATACGTATAAAAATATATATACACAATACACATTAAATAATGTAAATTCGCATCAAAATAAATAAACAAAATATCAATTAAAGAATGTGTATTTGTATGAAAATAGATATGCAAAATACACATAAAATATTGTAAATTTGTATAAAACTCTATACAAAAAAACACAAAAAATAATTTAAATTTGAATAAAATATATATACAAAATACACATGAAATTAGGTAAATTTCTATTGAAATACATATACAAAATACACATCAAATATATAAACAAATACTCTTAAAAGAACGAAAATTTGTATGAAATACATATAGAAAATACACATTAAATCGTGTAAATATGTATAAAAAATATATATACAGAACACAAATAGAATAATGTAAAATAGTATCAAAATAAATACACAGAATATTAATAAAATAATGTAAATTTGTATGAAAATAAAGATGCAAAATACCCATAAAACAACGCATTTTTTATGAAAATATATATACCAAAATGCACATAAAATATTTAAATTTGTATTACAATAAATATACAAAATGCACATACAATAAGGTAAATTTGTATTGAAATAGATATGCAAAATACATATAAAACAATGTAAATTTGTTTCAAAATATACATACGAATACTCATATAATAACGTAGATTCCTATAAAATATATATACAAAATACACATAAAATGAAGTAAATACGTATAAGAAAATGTATACAAAATACACATAAAATAATGTAAATTCGTATCAAAATAAATAAACTAAATGCCAAAAAAAGAATGTTTACTTGTATAAATATAAATATACAAAATACACATAAAATAACGTAAAATTGTATAAAACTATATACAAAAATAAACAAAAATATTTAAATTTGTATGAAAATAGATATACAAAAGACATAAAATAAGCTAAATTTGAATTGAAATAAATATAGAAAATACATTAAATAATGTAAATTTGTATCAAAATATATATTCAAATACACATATAATAACGTAAATTTGTATAAAAATATATAAACAAAATACACATTAAATAATATAAATACGTATAAAAGATATGTACGTAATGTAAAAATTTATATAATTAAAGATGCAAATTACCCATAAAATATCTTATATTTAAAAAAAATATATATACAAAAATACACATTAAATAATTAAATTTGTATTAAAATAAATATACAAAATACACATACAATAAGGTAGATTTTTATTGAAATAGATATGCAAAAAACGCATAAAATAATGAAATTTTTTATCAAAATATATACGAATACACACAATAAAATTACGTAAATTTTTATGAAAATATATATACAAAATACACATAAAATAATGTACATACATAGAAAAATATATATGCAAAATACACATAAAATAATATAAATTCGTATCAAAATAAATAAACAAAATTTCCTCTAAAAGAATGTATATGTGTAGGAAAATATATATACAAAATACAAATAAAATAAAAAAAAATTTGTATAAAAATAATACAAAAATACACAAAAATAATTTAAATTTGTTTGAAAATAGATATGCAAAATACTAATGAAATTAGGCAAATTTTTATTGAAATACATATACAAAATACACATAAAATAATGTAAATTTGTATGAAAATATATAAACAAATACACATATGATAACGTAAATTTCCATAAAATATATGTACAAAATATACATTAAATAATGTAAATATGTCTAAAAATATATATACAAAATACACAGAATAACGTAAAATCGTATCAAAATAAATAAACAGACAATCAATAAAATAATGTAAATTTGTATGAAAATAAAGATGCAAAATACCCATATAATAACGCATATTTGTTTAAAAATATATATACAAAAATACACATAAAATAATTAAATTTGCATCAAAATATACAAAAGGCCCATACAATTTAGAAAATTTGTATTGAAATAGATATGCGAAATACACATAAATAATGTAAATTTGTATCAAAATATATATACGAATACACATAAAATAGAGTAAATTTCTATGAAAATATATATTCAAAATACATATAAAATTATGCAAATAAGTATAAAAATATATATATCAAATACACCTAAAATAATGAAAACTCGTATCAAAATAAATAAACAAAATTCCGATAAAAGAACGTATATTTGTAGGAAAATAAATATACGAAATTCACATAAAATTACGAAAATTTGAATAAAAATATATACTAAAATACACAAAATTAATTTCAATTTGTATGAAAATAGATATACATAATACACATATAATTAGTTAAATTTGTATTTAAATACATGTACAAAATACACATAAAATAATGTAAATTTGTATGAAATGAAAACAAATTCACATAAAATAACGTTCATTTGTATGAAATATATATATACAAAATATACATAGAATAATGTAAAATCGTATCAAAATAAATACACAGAATATCAATAAAATAATGTAAATTTGTATGAAAATAAAGATGCAAAATTCCCAAAAATTATCGCATTTTTTATAAAAATATATTTACCAAAATACACATAAAATATTTAAATTTGTAATGAAATAAATATACAAAATGCATATACAGTAAGGTAAATTTTGTATTGAAAGAGATATTCAAAAATACATATAAAACAATGTAAATCTGTTTCAAAATATATATACGAATACACATAAAATAAAGTAGATCTCTATAGAAATATATATACAAAATACATATGAAATTATGTAAATACGTATAAAAATATATATACAAAATACATATCAAATAATGTAAAAACGTGTCAAAATAAATAAACAAAATATCATGAAAAAAATGTGTATTTGTATGAAAATAGATCATAGATAATAAATTTGTATAAAATATATATGCAAGATACACATTAAATAATGTAAATATGTATAAAAAAGTATATACAAAAAACAAATAGAATAATGTAACATCGTATCAAAATAAATACACCGAATATTAATAAAATAATGTAAATTTGTATGAAAATAAAGATGCAAAATTCCCATAAAATAGCGCATTTCTTATAAAAATATATATACCAAAATACACATAAAATATTTAAATTTGCATTGAAATAAATATACAAAATGCACATACAATAAGGTAAATTTGTATTGAAAGAGATATGCAAAAATACATATAAAACAATGTAAATTTGTTTCAAAATATATATACGAATTCAAATAAAAAAACGTAGATTTCTATAGAAATATATATACAAAATACACATAAAATTAAGTAAATACGTATAAAAAAAATGTATACAAAATACACATAAAATAATGTAATTTCGAATTAAAATAAATGTAAATTTGAATGAAAATATAAAAACAAATACACTTAAAATAACGTAAATTTGTATAAAATATATATGCAAGATACACATTAAATAATGTAAATGTGTATAAAAAAATATATACAAAAAACAAATAGAATAATGTAAAATCGTATCAAAATAAATACACAGAATATCAATAAAATAATGTAAATTTGTATGAAAATAAAGATGCAAAATTCCCAAAAATTATCGCATTTCTTATAAAAATATATATACCAAAATACACATAAAATATTTAAATTTGTATTGAAATAAATATACAAAATGCATATACAGTAAGGTAAATTTGTATTAAAAGAGATATTCAAAAATACATGTAAAACAATGTAAATTTGTTTCAAAATATATATACGAATACACATAAAATAAAGTAGATTTCTATAGAAATATATATACAAAATACATATGAAATTATGTAAATACGTATAAAAATATATATACAAAATACATATCAAATAATGTAAAATCGTGTCAAAATAAATAAACAAAATATCATGAAAAGAATGTGTATTTGTATAAAAATAGATAATAGATAATAAATTTGTATAAAATATATATGCAAGATACTCATTAAATAATGTAAATATGTATATAAAAGTGTATACAAAAAACAAATAGAATAATGTAAATTCGTATCAAAATAAATACACCGAATATTAATAAAATAATGTAAATTTGTATGAAAATAAAGATGCAAAATTCCCATAAAATAGCGCATTTCTTATAAAAATATATATACCAAAATACACATAAAATATTTGAATTTGTATTGAAATAAATATACAAAATGCACATACAATAAGGTAAATTTGTATTGAAAGAGATATGCAAAAATACATATAAAACAATGTAAATTTGTTTCGAAATATATATACGAATACAAATAAAAAAACGTAGATTTCTATAAAAATATATATACAAAATACACATAAAATTAAGTAAATATGTATAAAAAAAATGTATACAAAATACACATAAAATAATGTAAATTCGATTTAAAATAAATAAACAAAATACCAATAAAAGAATGTGTATTTGGATAAATATAAATATTCAAAATACATATACAAAATAAACATAAAATAAGGTAGATTTGTAATAAAATATATGTACAAAATACACATAAAATAATGTAAATTTATATGAAAATATATATACAAATACACATAAAATACCATGAATTTGTATAAAAATATATATTCAAAATAAATATTAAATAATGTAAAAGCGTATAAAAATATATATACAAAGTACATATAAAATAATGTAAATTCGTATCAATATAAATCAACAAAACACCAATAAATATATATATATATATATATATATATATATATATATATATATATATATATATATATATATATATATATATATATATATATATATATATATATATATATATATATATATATATATATATATATATATATATATATATATATATATATATATATATATATATGAAATGAAAATTACAAAACACATAACATAACTAAAATATATACAAAAATACATAGAAATAATTTGAGTTTGTATGAAAATAGATATTCAAAATACACATAAAACTAGGTAAATTTCTTTTGAAATGTATATACAAAATAGCCATAAAATATTGTAAATTTGTGTCAAAATATATAAACAAATACACATAAAATAACGTAAATTTATATGAAAAATATATACAAAATACACATAGAATAATGTCAATTCGTATCAAAATGAATGAGCAGAATATCAATAAAATAATGTATATTTGTATGAAAATAAAGATGCAAAATACCCAAAAAATAAAGCATATGTTTATAAAAATACAGATACAAAAATACACATCGAATAATTAAATTTGTATTAAAATTAATATAAAAAATGCGTATATAATAAGGTAAATTTGTATTGAAAAAATATGCAACATACACGTTTACGCATACAAATTTATATTATTTTATTGGTATTTTGTTTATTTATTTTGATACGAATTACATGATTATATGTGTATTTTGTACACATTTTTTTATTCGTATTTACATTATTTAATGTGCATTTTGTTTATATATTTTCATACAAATTTACGTTATTATATGTGTATTTGTATAAATATTTTGATACAAATTTACTTTATTTCATGTATTTTGTAAATATATTTCAATTCAAATTTAGCTTATTTTGTGTGTATTTTGTATATATTTTCATACAAATTTTATTACTTCTGTGTATTTATGTATATAGTTTCATATAAATTTACGTTATTTTATGTGTATTTTGTATATTTATATTTATACAAATACACATTCTTATTTTATATTTTGTTTATTTATTTTGATACAAATTTACATTGCTTTATATGTATTTTGCGTATCTATTTCAATACAAATTTACCTTATTGTAAGTGTTTTTTATATATTTATTTTAATACAAATCTTATTTTTTTATATGTATTTTGGTATATATATTTTTATAAATAAAAAAAATACGTTATTATATTTATGTGTATTTTGGTATATATATTTTTATAAGAAATGCGCTATTTTATGGGAATTTTGCATCTTTATTTTCATACAAATTTACATTATTTTATTAATATTATGTGTATTTATTTTGATACGATTTTAAATTATTCTATTTGTGTTTTGTATATATAAATATAATATAATAAATAATATACAAAATACACATAAAATAACCTAAATTTGTATAAAACTATATTCAAAAATACACAAAAATAATTTAAACTTGTATGAAAATAAATATACAAAAAACATATAAAAATAGGTAAATTTGTATTGAAATACATATACAAAATACACAAAAAATAATGTAAATTTGAATGAAAATATATAAACATATAGACTTAAAAGAACGTAAATTTGTATCAAATATATATACAAAAAAAACATTAAATAATGTAAATATGTATAGCAAAATATATACAAAACACAAATAAAATAATGTAAAATCGTATCAAAATAAATACAGAAAATATTAATAAAATAATGTAAATTTGTATGAAAATTAAGATGCAAAATACCCATAAAAGAACGCATTTTTTATAAAAATATAAATACGAAAAAACATAAAATATTTGATTTTGTATTAAAATAAATAGATATACAAAATACACATAAAATAAGCTAAATTTGAATTGAAATATATATACAAAATACATAAAATAATGTAAATATGTATCAAAATACCTATACAAATACACATATAATAACGTAAATTTGTATAAAAATATATAAACAAAATACACATTAAATAATGTAAATACGTATAAAAAAATGTAAAAAATACACAAATAATCATGTAATTCGTATCAAAATAAATAGACAAAATACCAATAAAATAATGTAAATTTCTATGAGAAAACATATACAAAATACACATAAATAACGCAAATATCAATAAAAATATATATAATATAATATATTTTATACATATTTAAAATATTTAATGTATATTTTGTATATATAAATTTTATCCAAATTTACGTGATTTTATATGTATTTGTTTATATATTTTCATACAAATTTACATTATTTGATGGGAGTTTTGTATATGTATTTCAATACAAATTTGCCTAACTTTATGTGTATTTTGCATATCTATTTTCAAACAAATTTAAATTATTTTTGTGTATATTTGTATATATTTTTATAAAAAATTTAGTTATTTTATTTGTTTTTTGTATATATATTTTCCTACAAATATATATTCTTTTATTGGAATTTTGAGTATTTAATTTTTTACGAATTTACATTGTTTTATGTGTATTTTGTATATATATTTTTTTACGTATTTAAACTATTTTATGTGTATTATATATATACATTTTCATAAAAATTTACGTTATTTTATTGTGTGTATTCGTATATATTTTGAAACATTTTATACAAATTCATGTTATTTTATGTGTATTTGTATATATATTTTCATACAAATTTATATTATTTTATGTGTATTCTTACATATATTTTATTACAAATTTATCTTATTTTATGTTTATTTTGTATATTTATTTCATTCAATTTTAAATTATTTAATGTTTATATTTGTATTTGTATTTAGGTAATTTTATGTGTGTTTTCTATATATATTTTCATCCAAAATTACATTATTTTATTGTTATTTTCTTAATTTAACTCGATACGAATTAAGATTATTTCATAGGTATTTTGTATACATATTTTTATACTCATTTACATTATCTAATGTGTGTTTTGTATATATATTTTTTATGCAAACTAATTTTATGTGCATTTTTGTACATATATTTTTATAGAAACTAAAAACGATATTTTATTTGTATTTTGTATATGTTTTCTCATACAAATTTACATTATTTAATTAGTTTTTTGTTTATTTATTTTGATACGAATGACTTGATTATTTCTGTATTTGTATATGTTTTTTTATACAAATTTATATTATTTCATTGGTATTTTGTTTATTTATTTTGATACGAATTACATGATTATATGTGCATATTTTTTATACGTATTTACATTATTTAATGTGTGTTTTGTTTATATATTTTCATACAGATTTACCTTATTATATGTGTATTTTGTATATTTATTTTAATACAAATTAATTTTTTTATGTGTATTTTTGTAAATATAGT